>NC_092572.1:17864988-18187488 GCF_037975245.1 Apostichopus japonicus
TTGATAGATATAATAGCCATAATTTTTACTTTGAATAACAACACTATAGGCCGATCAGGCGCGTATCCAGGATTTTCAAACCCGGGGGGCGCGAATTACTATCTAAGCGGAGCGCCACCATCGGTTGGCGCGCAGCGTACAAGAAAATTTCTTGTTTTGAAACCCCCCCAGATCACCGGAAACGGCACTTCTCGGGCTTGAAATGACCAACCAGATGTACACTTTTTGCCTGAGAACCAGGTATTTCCTAATAGTTTTTTTTCCATCCATAACCTTTTTGAAGTTTGTCAACCCGGCACACATCATGTTCGACCTGATGGCATCTCCTGTGGGTCTTTGCTTTTGTAGGTGATTCTACGTCGAGGCCCACAATACCCGTCAGCCCCACTTTTCAAAGTTTTAAGCCCCATATTTGTTCAGAATTTGAAAATTCACATTTCTCGTGAATAAACTCACTTGAAAACATACCCATAATGTTGTACAAAATTTCATCTATGGACAACCAATATAGAAAAACTTCCTTGAACCCCTAACAGACCGGTCAAAAATTGCACGAGTAGAGGGAAGTGTGATGCAGAATGTTGGTCAGAAATTTTCGAAAATTCAGACACAGTTAATTTCTTGGTGTACAAACATTAAAACCTCTTATAACGGCTATTATAAAACTTGGTTGAAGGAAATGAAAAAACAGCAGATATTTCCGAGAGCGAACACTACACTCATAGGCGTAGGAGGCGCGGCGGCAGTGGCGGAGCTAGGGGTATTGGTCAGGAGTGGCGAGAATGGTCTGTAGGAGCGCTTTCGACACTATCTAAGCGGAGCGCCACCACTGGTTGGCGCGTAGCGTAGAGAAAATTTTTGAATAAAGATACTCCCTAGATCGCCGGAAATGACCCTTTCCGGGCCTGGCTAATTTGCAGATAAACGAAGAATAAGGTGTCATCGCCAAATTACACCAAGAAAATGTGAGAAATGTCAATAAGTAGATGAGAGCGCAATAAAAAAGTTAATAATCTAGAATAAGTAAAAAGTGGTAAAGAGCTGAAAAAGGCGCCAGCAGTCCATTTGAGTCCTTCGGGGGGGGGGGCATCCACCCCCGACCGTATGGACGCTCCGCCACTGCGCGGCGGGGGTGCAGCCCCTAATTCGCCATTACTAATGTAAAAGAGAGTTTTGACATAATTGGACCTCCATACTTTTTATACATCTACATGAGACATGTTGTTGTTTACATTAGCATCCCGCGAAATACTGCGCAATTTGAACGGACCGTACGGTACATGATGGCATGCGATGTAATAACCGATGCTTGCTTATATGATATTGACATGAACACGTTGAACACGTTGAAAATTTTTGGTTATTTTTTCAGGCAAGTCGGACAGTTTTGAGGCTTTTCATCCTGGAACGCCATTTTCATGCTCACTGATATGATGTGATATCTGCTGTTTGCGTTACAAATTCGAACAGGCGCGTAGCGAGGAATTTGCCAAGGGAGGAGCGAAGCCTGTAGGCAAATTATCTAAGCGTAGCGCCACCATAGGTTGGCGCGAAGCGTACAAGAAAATTTTGGCCGAAAATGCCTCCCAGATCGCTGGAAATGGCACTACCCAGGACCATTTGTTAGCGCGAAGCGTACAAGCAAATTTTGGCCGAAAATGTCTCCCAGATCGCTGGAAATGACACTTCCCAGGCCTTGTAAGTTGCCTCTAAGCACTTTCTATTTTGAAATTACTTAGCGATATCATTTAAAAAAATGCTGAATGGGGGGGGGGGGGGCGGGCGGTCGCCCCCATCCCAAAATGCGTCATGTTCCCCGACGACACGGTCGAGTTCGAGACCAGCCACAGTTGGTTTCATAGCACAATTCTACACACGCGTTATGATAGACCATATATAGTACATATATAGATCATTAGTGAGATAGGAAATGGAAACGTCAAAAAATGGAGTTGTCGGTGTAAGGGGTAGGGTGAGTCACACTTTTACGAAATCATTGATCCGTCACTGGCTACCCTTCAGCGCTGTAATGATGTCACTGTTCCTCTTTCTCTCCCCGGTGTCTTCGCGTTTTTCTTTTACTCCCTCCTTTTCTCCTTTTTCTCTCTTTCTTCTTTTTCTTTTCCCTTCCTTCCTCTCCTCCTCCTCTTTTTTCCCCTCTTTTTTCCTTTTTTCTTCTCTTTTTTTTCTCTCCTCTTTTTCTTACCCGGGGGGCGCGCGCCCCCAACGCCCCCCCCTGGATACGCACCTGCCGATATAGTGTAATACGATATCATACGTTGGTGTGTGTTTGTGTGCAGAAAAGCAGGGCGATACTATATGGAGGAATAAATAATGTCGAAAAAATGCCGAGGTACCCGAAGAAAGCAGTTTGTTTATGTTATACAGTTGCATGCTATAGAATGTCATATACTTGCATGTGGCTTTGAGGCGAATACAATGTAATAAACTTAAGAAGCTGAACTAATTTCGGGGCCCTCCAACATCTCCCCATCTTTCCCCATAACCATCAATCTCTCCGGGGAACTGTGACCAGTAGAGCAAGCAGAGCGCCTGCCTTGTATTATTGTTCAAAGCATACTCGTGCTAGTGTGTTATTGCCATTGACAACACGACACAACTCATATAATTCATTGAATGGTCCTGGAATTGATTTAGCATTGGCTCTGTTCTGACATAGACATGGTATTCCAAAACCAACACAACGCGTATATTGAAATACCATAACAAACAAAAGACTAACCAACACATCAACAAACACAAAGGGACATCTTATCTATCAGCGTTCTTAAATCTCGGGATGATAACAATACTCGTTTAACCCTTGTAAGGCTGTTGTATAGTCTAACCTGCTGCAAACTATAATCCACCTAGTTTGGAAGTATAGGCCTGTTAGCTATATTGAACATGGATACAAATGTATACCAAAAATACGATTGTATCAGTAGTCTAATATGTATTTCCATTAACATTAATGTAAAGGGGAGGGGTAAGGGAGTGGGGGTATAGTGTCGGACACTTGTGGAGACCTGAAACTTTAAAATAGAGGACGTGCTCTAAGAATAGATAATCATCAATCTATGAAAACTGCAGAACTGGTAATTGTCAACAACTTAGCTGTGATACTGCGAGGCGGATCTATACAAGAGTTGTGCAGGCCTGTCGCCACGCCCCCCCCCCCCCCCCTCGAACAGATTACTATCCCCTCTGTTCAGTCTGTGCCACTATCATGCGTATAAAACACGACAAGTTGCACGACATTAATGTTGTCCCATCCTTAAGCACCTGTTTGAGCCCGAGCCCCTGCAGCCTAGAATTTCCAGGCTACGGGAATATGGGCTGGTAATGAATTGACAAGCGAAACTTATCATGAACTCAGGTGTAATGGTAAGTAAGGGACTTGAAAAAGAGGTGAATAATTCGGGAAGGTGGAGGCTCCGATTAGGAGGCCAAGGGTACATACTGTACCACATATAAAGGTGTTACTTCAAAGGGAGGGGGGGGGGCGGAGGAGTTATTATATTACTTCTTTGCGATAATTGTTTTCCTTGTTCTATCACCATAGGATCCAGGAAATTTAATTCAAATATATGAAGGTGCTTGTGTGTATGTTTCTTTTGGTGAGGGCCCGGGAGTATCCTATGTTTGCGTAGAGTTCACATTTCCAAGTGTAAGTTATGTAAACATCAGTGCCGAATTCACCCTGGTTATGGCCATATGGCACTATCTGCTTTCCCGCCTGCGGGCCCATCATGTTTTCTTTGCATCCCACCACACTTACAAAATAGAGAGTTGGTATCTCTTGCCGTGAAAGTGCTCAGCGTTGACCTTGTGATGGGTGTGGGTACATACTAAGGGGATCCCATAGACACTTCCTTCATTTATCTATCGGGATTCGACACGGTTTACCTACCGAGAATGATTTAAAGTACGGTTCTAGTATATGAAACTAGGCAACCCAACCCACCACAACCACCCAAAATATTAGCCTATTATTTTGGTCGCATGCGATTTGAAAAGTGCATGTTAATCTTCCATGTAACTCTTTCAGCTCTTATTTCATATTGACCCGATGTTGAATGCAAACATTCCCAACTTTCTTATTTCTTTTTTAAAGCAAGTTTCTAATTTTTTTGATTAGCCAATATAATGAAAGGACTTACCATGGGGCACTATGAGGCATCAATCGACTATATCGCTGCACCCTTTAATACCACCTTCTAAAAACATCAAAACCAAAGAATACTTTCCCATGACAACCTTTCGTTTGCTTTTGTCATTGATGCGTTAAAAAAATATCCATTGTTCAATCATAATCTGATATATTTTTTTTCCTCACACATTTGACAAGTCACAGTTAGTGAATGGGTGTTATGACTACCAGCTGTTAAGATAATATATGCATTGACTATAGATGAGAATAGTGTTTCTGTTATAACTTGAATATGAATATAAAAGCACGAATGACGTAAGCAATCTCTAATCGTGACTATCTACAGGACACAAAGTCAAATATGCAGCGAGACAGTGTTGACCTTGATGTCTACCAGTTGCATCAGTGTATTTTACTTTTAGATGTAAATAAGTGGCTACAATTAACAGTACGAAAAGGCAAAAAAAAACCCTAATTCAAAACTAGAACTGCATTTGCCTGCAAAATACGCAGTATTGTAGTTCGCGTGAAGTGCTTGCAGTATCAGGAAGAACTTTTCGGTTGTTCAATGTTCATGGTGTTTATTTTTAGGGCGGACAATACACCAGGGAGTAGTCATGTAGGTACCTACAAAGTGAGGGCGCTTGTGAGCGCCGTGACAGGCTCAGAATAAACTTGAAACTGCAAATGTACAGAGACTATAGGAAACTTAAAGTTTCAACGTCCAGTCATGTAGGTACCGTTCACTTGACCAGTAATGCCAATATGTAGCACACACGCGACCCACAATAATTGACCATAGATGCATTGCCTTGTCCAGGGTACAACTTCTGTAATTTGACGATATTTGGACATGAATTTTATGAGCAAAAACATGACACAGTGCCAAATTGAACAATAGACGGAGGAAGGAAGTGCCGGTAGGGTGGGGGGGGGGGACAAACCCCTTCCCATAAACTCTTCCAGCCAAAACGTACCGCATTATATTTCAGGAATTTGATGTGTTAGGGGCCCAGAGGGATAGTGTAATATTACAGGTTTTTGCATCACGGCAATGGGTGAAAATAAGAAATGGAATAGGACGTTAAATGATCAACTTGGGGGCTCAAGATGCCAGGGATTAGGTGAGGCCCTAAAGCAAGGTAATTAATAACTAGTACAGACAGCAACCATTCACTAGGGGAATGTGTTTTATAATAATTATTGTGGGTTGATTTTGATGATATTGAACCTATTCACTGTTGAATGCAATGTACTTCGTGCGCACCGTTTTTATTAGGATCAGGCTCTTAAGGATCCGGAGATTCCCACCCTTTACGTTATGCCACTGGATGGTACAATTCAAACGAGAAGATAAGAAAATGCCAAAAATAACCCCTTAATTACACTGGTGTCTCATGGTTCCAAAGACAAACCTATGAACTTTGGGCCACTTTCCTTTCAAGGTAGCTAAGAGCAATTTTGGACACCCCCACTTCCATTTCACCTTTATTTTTTTTTTGGGGGGGGGGGGGTGAGGTGAGTAATTTCAACTTACATGTAAGTTATAGATAGCTTTGGGGAATGCTTGCCAATTGGAATGAAAAAATACAAGCAATTATTTAATCACTACTGTATCTTGTTGCAATCTCTATTATCTTGTTCATGTTTCTGGGTTGTGTGCAGAGGCATCCAGATCCAGACTGGGCCCCAGGGACTTTCACCTGGATCCATTCTTTTCCCGCTCATCATTTTGCCTTAAAGAATATTACGAAAATGGGAATAAACTTTATCTCTATCCAATAATTTCCTGGCCCCCACGCCCCTATTGTCCCTGGGCCTCAGGAATGTTGTGCCTTTGACACCCCTTCTCATCAGGCCTGTTTCTATCATCCTGCTTGAGAAAGCAAACCGTTATGTATTTGCTGTAAAGATGAGATGGAGAGGCTTATAGGTCAAGTTTACAATCACTTTTATCATAATCAGCACGCTACACACCTTTTTGCACTCACACTTTGTGCCAAATTGAATTCACTGACATCAATTTTTCATGTCTGTGTAAAATAACTTGTCATTTAAGAAATAGATGCTAATAGTTAACTATATTAACAGCTAGCTTGAATCTTCAATATAAAAATAAACAGAGTGACAGGTGTTGAAGTGGATCATCAACCAACACTTTACATAGTGTAGTTATTTATCTTGTATCCAATAGCAACATGCTACAGAAATGTTAAGATAACAATGTTTCAAAGCAGAGTGTGACTTTGACAGAAATGTCACAGCCTTTAAAATTGCTTTGAAACAATTAATCATTTCCTGCATGTGAGTTGTACAGTAGATAAGACTTGCTGTAAGACTAGTGTCCCAGGAAAATAACTTTTAAACTTCTTCCCCTTCCACACCCACCCCTTCCCCAGAACTGCTCTGGGCCATCTAGCAGTGCTCATACGACCAACTGGTCCATGGTCGGTCCGCTCCTACTGGAGAATATCCCTGTACAAACTGTGGCCAATGTAAAATTGAACATGTACTTGCTGACATGCATGCTAATCATGAATTCTCATATTGTTGCTTGAGGCATTTGTCTGCCATTGGTAAAGAAGCTTGGTCATCATCTCCCCATCCCTCTCTTCTCATTTTCAAATCCACAACTGCCCAATCTGTAAATTCAAGCAACTTCTTCATAGCCTTCTACCTATTTCCTACCCATCCAGTCAGTCAAAATCAAACAATACACAAACTGTATGTATTCCATAAAATGTCTTCTTATCATAAAAGTCACATACGGTGAGCTGTAGTTGCCTCTTTGCTCAATTTATAGACTGACCCATCCAGCGGTCTTCCTCTTATTTCAATAGAACTTTTGTCATCCTTTACCATTTACACATTTTACTTTTCTACCCTCTCGAGTTGTCCCAGCAACTTCTCGATCCCGAAGCGGCGATCTCACCATGGACTGATGCAAATGAATCACCTGACATGCTCTTTCATTCATACATATTCATGTTCTCTGAGTCTTGGTCAACTCTTGGCTAAACTTTGAACAGCACTTACTCATTTATGAATATTCATTTTATCTGAGTTAGAGTAAATCTTGGCTAAACTTTTGAACAGCACTTTCTCATTCATGAATATCTATGTTATCTGAGTCGTGGTCACCTCTTGGCTCAAGTTTTGAACAGAGCTTTCTCATTCATGAATATTCATGTTCTCTGAGTTGTGGTCACCTCTTGGCTCAAGTTTTGAACAGAGCTTTCTCATTCATGAATATTTATGTTCTCTGAGTTGTGGTCACCTCTTGGCTCAAGTTTTGAACAGCTACATCGGTCCACCGTTTTTCCTCTTCCTTCAATGAAACTTTCTCGTCGTTTCCAGAATCTAAGTCGGGAACATCCTCGATGGGTACCTCGATGTCATCATTGGGTAGTTTGTCTTTCCGCCATTCGTCATCCACAATGTCTAAGAGTCGTCCTTCTCTTTGTACTTCTGAATCCATGATAATTATTATTATACTGTACAGTACGTCTGGTCTAGAAATATAAAAGAAGGTACCAGATGTGTTAGTGATTGGTCTTTTGCACCCAGATTCTATATTTGGTGACTTTCTCAAAAAGTGAGGGAAACTTACAGGAATACATGTTCTAAGGACTGCAGTAGCAATACACTGAACTAAATATTACAGCCTGTTCTGAGCATTCCTCTAGTACATACAGTACCTTATTGTGAAATGCTGTTATGCTACTGTACCCTCATATCATGCTTCCAACAAAAAATAATAATAATAATAGGTTCATTCCATGTCAAATCTCGGATGGCTGTTGCTAGACCCTCTCCAAACTTACCACCCGCTTTACATGATTAAAGCACCATGAAATAAGGATAAGTACTATGAAAATTTCAGTTGCAGTGCTTCAAAAATTGTCCAATTCATGACCGTTTGAAATTTTGCAATTTGCTGGCCAAGTGACATTTTCTTGAGTTTTGAGGTCTCATTTCTCATCAATTGAACACCCCAGATACCCTCCTATTACATAACCCTACAGAGCCTAGCTCTTAGAAAGATTAATCAAATCAGATAGAAAAAGGATATTCTAACATCGTATTGTGGAGTTAGGTCAACTTAAATATGCCAAAATATTTTATTTTTGTTATATTCGCTCAAGAATGTGGCATGTTTGGGGATTAATTGCTTCTAAAGTATTGCTTCAGATTACCTGAGTTCTTAAAAGTTTATATACATGTATTACCCAGACAATGCAAAATACAAAAGTTCAGGTGCGTAGCAAGGAATTTGCCAAGGGAGGGGCATAGCCTGTGGCAAACTATCTAAGCGTAGCACCACCATAAGTTGGCGCGAAGCGTACAAAAAATTTTGGCTGGAAATGCCACCTAGATCTGGATATGGCACTTCCCAAGCCTTGTGAGTTGCATCTAAGCATTTCCTATTTTGAAATGACTAGCAATTTACTAGCAAAAAATATGCTCAAGGGGGGGGGGGGGGGAGTGGTCGCCCGCTTCACCCCCCCCCAATTGGCTACGCACCTGCACAAGTTAACAATGATTTCCTGTATTATATACTTTTGGTAAATGCATCTCCGAATTGCACATTTCATGCTGCGATTCAGTATGATGAAGTTTTTGTTGCCGAATTAGCACCAGCATAGCCATGCAAGAGCTATGAACTTTTCTTAGTTTAACTTTCTTACTTTATATACAAACTTCTAGGGTTCTCACTTTTTCCATGATTAACTTATGAGGTTGTAGTTTGCTACGATGTGCAAAATAGGCAGTCTTTGACAGCTAAAGAGGCAAAATGGGTCATCTTGAAAAATTCTTTTCATTTTTTCTAGAAGAGATCTTGTACCACCCAGTGTGTGCAACAATATTTCAGGAGGGTATTTTGCCTTACATTTGAACGAAAAATCCTTAAAGTTTGTGATTTTCATTTTGACAAGTATGTGTGGGTCGCTGGATTTGCTACATCAAATACAGGTGTTACCGGCCTTTTTAGGTCACTTAGGGGCAGCCTAATGCTATTACTCGGCCAAAAGTACACAATAAAGTATAGGCCTATGCCTATAAGTGCCTACTCTACATTAGGCTAACTAGCGTTAGCCTACACTGTGTAAAATTATCCGTGCAGATTGTATAGTCTCATTTGATCTTCAATCGAAATATTATGCCTATACACTAATGATATAGATATGGCTCACTTTGTGGGTTTGCGGAATACACTTGTGATAATTCGCAAGAAAATATGCAATCTTTCGAGTGGTGATAACAATCTCGAAGATTACACACCATCGTCTGTATATGATTGCGCAATACGGGTCATTCTACATGACCTTAAAAAATAAACCAATCAATATTGAGAACGACTCAGAAAAGATTAAGTCTGATTGGTTCCCGCACCAGAATCTACGCGCCAAACTTTGAGTGATATAAATTCGACTCGACTTGCCACACTCATCAATTCAACATTACATTGCAGCTGAAGCAGAACTCATTTCTCCGTCCTAAATCAAAATGTCTGGTCGAGGTAAAGGTGCAGGAAAGACGCGGGCCAAGGCTAAGTCGAGGAGTTCAAGGGCAGGCCTTCAGTTCCCCGTTGGTCGCGTACATCGATTTTTGAGGAGAGGAAACTATGCCCAAAGAATCGGAGCAGGTGCCCCAGTGTACCTTGCAGCTGTGTTGGAATACCTGGCTGCTGAGATCCTCGAGTTGGCTGGTAATGCCGCCCGTGACAACAAGAAAAGCAGAATCATTCCCCGTCACCTTCAACTTGCCATCAGGAACGACGAGGAGTTGAACAAACTACTCAGTGGAGTCACCATCGCACAGGGAGGTGTCTTGCCAAATATCCAAGCTGTCCTCCTCCCCAAGAAGACTGGGAAGCCAGCAAAACAGACTTCACAGTCTCTGGAATACTAAGCAGTAGACAGAAACACAACGGCTCTTTTAAGGGCCACCAAATACTCCAGGAAAAAAGCTTTCCTTCTCCATTATACATGCTATCTTGTCTTCCTTTCTTCTTTTGTTATTGTGCTACATTCTTCTTATTACTAGCTAGGCCTATTTGCTATGCAATCCAATTACATTACCTAGTACTGCCTAGGCCTATATTCCACTATTGCAATGAGTGTCCAAGGGTTAGAATTTGCCCCTGAAAACCCTTTTCCACCCATGGAATCTGGAATCTTTATTGAATAAAGGCACATAAAAAAATCCAAGGCTACAATCTTGTAATGTATGACATGTTTTGATTTGAGGCACACCTGACTGTTTTCACCAACAATATCATCACAGATTATATAAAGCTTATATTTTACAATTAAATCTGTCTGGGATTTCTCTTTATCCGCTGTTAATTCTACTTATTTAATAACTGATGAACTAATTGCGCTGGAGCACCCCAACACAATACATTAAAGGCCGTGGCTATTCTTACGACAAAGGCGAATTCAAGCGCAGTAAAGTAAATAAAGCAACTGTGCATGTAGTAGGGGTAACTTTAACCCTAAACCCCAATCCTAACACTAACCGGAAATTATTGTTACTCCTGGTCGTAAAAAATAGTACTCCTGTCATAAAAATAGCAACTGCGCATGCGTAATCGGAAATTATTCTTACGAACAGTCGTAAGAATAGCCACTTTGTACATTAAAACTGGTAAACATTAGTATATACACATGTATGCATTAAACATATTTACACATACATGTACATACACTTAGCCTATGGAGGCAGGATTAGCTACATAAGAAGAATTAAGTGATGTTGAATCGTCAAGTTTAAGTGTGGTGTTTCACTGACATTTTAAAATGACGTAAGGATTTGTATTTTGTATAATTGGTTGGGAGTGAATTCCAGAGGATGACACCACAATAACAAATTTTGCAATTGGTTTAGATTTGTCCTAGAGTAAACTATATGCATGGAGTTCTTGAGCGAGAATCGTACACATGAAAGTCGCAGTTATAAGTGGAAAACGAGTCAAAGCTTTGTGGTAAAAGTCTGATGAAATAGTACATAAAAATCCCAACTCGGTAGCTGTGGAGATCGTAAATATTTGAAATGTTCAAATCTTTAAACAGAAGAGAGCTATGAGAAAATAGTATGGGACATTGTGGATATTTCTGAGATTATTTAAGAGTCTTTGGAGCATTCCCTCAAATAATTTGCTTGGAACAGACCACATACACAGTCATGGCTGATTTTGATGATGGTGATCGTCCCTCTCCTGCTTAGATATTGCTCCACCATCAAATAGGAAAACTCCCTGCACCAAATATGCTTTAGCAGGCACAGTACTTGTCTCTATTCAATTGTGTACCAATTTCGGGGCTTTAGCATCTTTAGAAAGCATGCTGCACTCTAATCAAATAATATACTTTTAAAGGGTATTTTGTTTAGTTTGTTATGGATTGAGCTTAATCTGTTTTGTTATCAACTGATGAGGCCTGGAAGACTACCAGGTAATTGTGTATGTCATACTATCCTCAACATCCATCCAACAAACCACAATTTTCCTAACTTTAATAAGCTGCAAGAAAAGTCTTCAAGAAAAGTCCATTTTTAAGCTATCTTTATTTACAAAATCATTGACTTACACATGGTCCACATTACAAAAAATGTCTAGTTAATAGTTATCTGTATTGCCATCATGCTCGTATGTTCAATCAAGTGAAACTTATACAGACTCGAACTCTGAGGTTATCAAACCCATCACAAATTTATTCTTAATATATGCAAGAAGTCCAACCAATGGTCACTCAAGTCCAAGCTGCAATTTCATTTTACTACTACTGCGGCAACTGTAAAGATTTTTTTCCCCGTTTGGGACGTTGCATCATCTCATTCAACACTCCTCGATGTGTTGTCAATACTTTGGATGATCAGAAGTTCAAAACATTTCAAGACTGGACTTTTGAGAAAAACAAATGAGGACTTTTTTCACACAGTAATTGATTATGAGGGCGAGCCACGATACTTATTGTTGTATTATGGCATATCTTACCTTTCATTGTTACAAGTAGTTGTTATTTAGGACTGCTGCCCTTTATTCTTAAGAACAGT
Source organism: Apostichopus japonicus (assembly GCF_037975245.1). Taxonomy (NCBI): domain Eukaryota; kingdom Metazoa; phylum Echinodermata; class Holothuroidea; order Aspidochirotida; family Stichopodidae; genus Apostichopus; species Apostichopus japonicus. Next base: position 17,877,200 of record NC_092572.1, read on the forward strand.
ATGTTTGTTTGGGTGTGCTGTTAGTGACTGCTAACTTCTACCTGAATTATTGACATGACAACAACACGAGATAGAAAGTAGAATTACACATTGTATTAAACATCTTAACAAGATATAAGATAATACTTCACTTATGACCTTCAAAATCACATTCCATTGTTAAATGATGTGACACTATTAAACCTTGAAGAGAAAGATATTCCACACTGTTACTGGAGAACCCTTATCTCAATATCTTGCACCTCATCCCGGCAATTTTGTGTAGCAATTAACATAAACCCCAGGAATATCTCTAAAATCATCCAAATTTGGATTAGTTGTTAAGAAATGGTTAAAGTCGACAACTGGCAATGTGACTAGACTATTAAAGTTTATCCATCATTTCTAGCCTACATTGTTTCCTTCCAAAGTGAAACTTGAATTATATACAGAACTCCAATGCATGGGATTTATTACATTAAACACACAACGATCATTTAAACAGACCATAGTGACCACCCATTTTAAGCAATTTACGACAAAATACATGTCGGTCAAACCCGTACTATCTAAGAAAACTTCTGGTGTCTGGTGAAGGAACAAACTACTTGTGGCTCCCTTCCTAAAGCTCCCTACAAGCCCTTTCACAAGTTTAAGTATTGTATATCAACTACTCTAAGTGCTATAATTTATTAGACCTTTTTTTTCACATTTAAGTATCTGTGATTCGAATACAGAATAAATTCAAACTGCTTTTGTCAAAGAAAACTTCTGGCGTAAGAACTCATTACTTGCAACTTCCTTTCCAAACCTCCCTGCAAGCCCTTCCACAATTTTTAAGTGATTATATTACTTTAAAGGTTGTAGTTTGTTCGATTTTTTATTAACATTTAAATATCTATGATTCAAATACAGAATAAGTTCTTAACACTTTTCATCAAAGAAAACTTTCGGTGTAAGAACTCATTACTTTCAACTTCCTTTCCAAAACCTCCCTGCAAGCCCTTCCACAATTTGTTAAATGATTATATTGCTCTAAGGGTTGTAGTTTGTTAGATTTTTTATTAACATTTAAATATCTATGATTCGAATACAGAATAAATTCTTAATAAAAAATAAAACAAAAACTGTTAGCAAACTGCTTCTCCATTAAAGAGCCTGTGTAAAACAATGTGTAAAAGTAAGTGGGCCTGATGTTTCGATCCTAGCAGGATCTTCTTCATAGGCTGAATCATTCAGCCTATGAAGAAGATCCTGCTAGGATTGAAACATCAGACCCACCCACTTTTACAAAGAATAAATTCTTGTCTGACATGGTCAAACCTGACATTGTCCCTTCACTTGAAGCTATTAAAGTGAACCCCTCGATTGTATCTCAAACTTTTCCTGTTTGGCTATATAATTGACTCTCAGATAATGTTAATAATAAATTCTTGAAATATCTAAAATATTAACAACAAAATCATTTTAGCATGAAGAAGAAGTAGAAAAAAAGAAAAAATAAACATGAAAGAAAGAAACAGCAGCCATCAGTAATGACTATCAATTTGTTTTAATGTATCTAAGGTTTACGTCAGACAACTGAAATGTGAAGAAACCCATATTATTACTATTAAACTTAAATATCGCTAATTTTATATTAACGTCAAAGTGCACTAGCGCAGATGTAAAATCTGGGATGAGTTTTGTTATAATTCCTACTGCACATGAGCAGTGACATCATTTAGAAATCCTGAAATTTTTTTATCTGGTACCACATATATATTAAATTTATACTATTCGAATTGGTGGACTTGTTTTACAAAATGCACAGATGTATAGCGTCCTTTTACACACTGAAAGGTATTTCTGTTTTTTAAGTATCAAGGGAAAAAGTAAATGTTGTATTGCATATCCAAATGCAGTAGCTATACAAAAGCAACGATGTTTAGCAATTATTGGTCACAGCTTTATAGTATTTTCAGTATCCCCCAAGAAACAATGTGGTATTAAACAAAACTTGAACACTTAAATTATTCCTTGGAATCATCTCAGATATAGGATCAAAATTTACAATCTTTTGTGCCAGAAAGACTTTAATAAGTGGCAAGTTTTGTAGAAGGGATATAGACCATCAAATCATTCCATACGAGAATGGAATTGCTACAGAGACATGGAATCTAACTATGGTATAGCAACACGCTACGCATTTGGTTCATTCATTTGCTACACATCATGAATAGCAAAGTGTTTTCACTCAAGTTAATGCTATTGAATTGAGTGTAACATGAATTCATTGAATTCACAAGCTTTCAAGTCAGGACACTTTGAAAAGCTACATTGTTGTTCCGTAGCGTGATCGATCCTTTGACGATGGTCGTGGTTGAAATGGTCTACATTCAGAGCATTCCTTTTGGTATCACGAGGGACAGTCTGTCACCTGTCTGGCCCCATTCTACCCTCTTGAGCTGAAAGATGGTTACCCAAGTTATGATCACTATCGTCCACAGGATGGCACCGATTAAAGACCAAATTAAATCTAGAAAGGGAAATTGAAGAAAGCAATGGTTGGATTGGATCAATTCGCACACTGTTTAGGACATAAAAAATGCAGAAGTTTTTCATCACAAAGATATCTGTCCTAAAAGCTAAAGATATAGGTTTTAACCAGCAAGTTACTTACACATGGACTTATCTAGTATGAAGTTCAAGCTGGTTTTACTTTTTGAGTGATCAGTTTACAACTCTTTTTAAGACTATGACCTCTAATGAACTCAAATGACATTTGACCTTCACAAAAACCAGCAGGTTTATTAGGCCCTATAAGGTATATCTAGATATCAAGTATGAAGTTCTTTCAAGCGTTTATTTTGGAGTTATCATGTCTTCAGAAATTAATATGCATTGACCTCAAATGACCTTTAACTTCCCAACTAAAACAATATTTAGCACTCTTGTATCTAATAAGTTAGATCCATATCTCATGTATGTAGTTCATCCAATCTTTTACGTTTGGAATAACCATGGTTTACAATGTATTCAGAGTTTGGCCTGTTGAACTCAAATGACCTGTGACTGTGAGGTTGTGATCTCCACAAAAACAATGGGTTCTTTCACTCACAAAGATACATCTCCACACAAAGTTTGAGATACATCCATATTTACAAAATGTCTTTAGACTTTGACCTCTCTTGACCTTGCACCTCCACAAAGAGGAATACAGTGCATGTGTTTGCTTATTTGCATCTACACACCACATATGAATTTCAACCAAGCTTTAAAACTTGATTATGTTTAAAAGTTTTCAGCTTCGGCCTCTACTGACTTCAAAGAAACTTCGACCTCCCGAAAAGAATTTAGCCACTAAGATTTTAAGATCACAAATCAAGTATGAATTCAACCACCATGTACTTTTTGAGTTATCCCATTTACGAGCAATTTATAACATACACACATATGGACACACACACACACGATCACCATCACCGTGGCATAGATTCATTAACCCCTTCGGCAAGGAATCAGAGAGCCATGAAAATTGAGACTACTTTATATTTAAAGTAACGGGAATTTGTCTGCTTTTAAAAGGATACTTACATTTTCTGATTTGTTTCTGTTCGTCATAGGTTGGTCTCATAAAGCCTTCTTTGAAGAACCACACAAAGTTAATGAACCACATGAAAGGTAAAGCAAAGCAACCGACTAGAAAGGGAACAGAAAGGTCAAAATTATGTGAACAGTTGTTTGTTGTTTGCTTGTTGTTTGTTCAACTATATTTCAACCATCAACGTTAACAACATTTTACATAATTCAAGTATATACATACAAAGTATATGGTTGTGGGGATCCTCGAAAGTTCATAAGAACTTGTAAGTGAGGTATCCCCAAAATACAAACTTACAAAGTATAAGAAAGGTACAAAGTATGACCCCAAAAAATGTTACAAGAATAATGAATAATAAAAATAAAAATAAGTATAAGTGGGGTGGGGGGGGGGGGGGAGAAGAAAAAACTTTAACAAAGACGTGGCCTGAATTTTAGACTAAATCATAAAATTCTATTCGAAAGAAGGTAAGGCTTTAAATTACGTTTGAATGCTCAAGGATAGATTATTGATTGAATGCAATGCAGTTGGTACGGAATTCCAATAAGAAATAGCAGTCTTTGACGGTAGTTCACAGAATACTCTGGATAAATTTAGAACTGAAAACTTGGTTCTGGCTGGATTCTTATCAGCTTTCAGATGGAGTTTTGAACCATCATCTGGGTGAACGAAAGTTATTATCACTCTGATAATAGGAGCCGTCCTTAGGGTTCATCTCACATGTTAAGAGGATCTGTCCAAGCAAGGCCTCCAGAGACTCACTTAGTCGTGGGGTATTTATTCCTCCCACTGTACACCTGTACAGTAGTTAAAGATTCATAAACAAATACAAGTGATGCCACAATTTAAAGACAACCCCCCGTCCCTGATCACTACATATCATTTTACCAATTCTATAGGGTCCTTGATGGGGACTTGAGTGTCCCTCCTGATCCTTTTTTTTCTACTAAACTTAACTTCCATGTAGGTTATTTAAAATAGATATCGTATCCTCTGTTTTGTGTTCTTTCCATAAAAAGAGACCTACAAGTGCAAGTGAGTGGCGACACAAAGCTTCAGTTGAATAAGTTTCATGAAATACATGAAAGTCACTTGAAGAAGTTATCTATAAACTTTTCAAGTGAAATCATGCAGTGGCAGAATTTGATCTTTTGTTAAACAGTATGTCCACACAGCTTCACAGTCAGTAAGGATTCAACTTATACTGTTTTACCGGTGATCTCCCAAACTGATGAAGTAAATTTCTTTCAACAAATTTGTTAATCTATATGAATTTCTATTTTGATTGTGTAAAATTGGAAATAAGTAGTTTTGTTACCTGACTCCAAATAAAATTTCCCTGTCATATAAAGAAATCATAATTTTTGGATCTTTGGTAAACCTTAACTTCACATAACTTTACTCTACTGAACACAACCTTGATCTTTGACCCACTTAAATGTAGTTCAATACTTACTGATGAAATACTTGCGACATAATTCCAGTTTTTCAGGATTCTTCATCCTCTCTAGACTAGGCATGATGGGAATATGAGGTTGTTCCTGGCTGCAATTCTAAGCTGTAAAGAGAGAGAGAGGGTTTAATAGAATGAACAATGGGCTTGATTGCAGAACAGCCCGCAACACAAAGCTCAATGATGCAGCTGGCTACACTGTCGCAACCCTGATGGTGTAGACAGTGTACTAGCCACAACAGCAGCATTATACATTGAACTTAGCATATACTTCGCATTTTCTCCTCTGGGTCATTCCGCCTCAAATCAACCAATTTTCTGAAAAGTTCCCAGGTGACCCTCTCAGAATTAGATGAAATTTCAACAGAATGATTGTGTACTGTATGTCCCAAATGAACACATACAAAATATTAAAATCATACTCCATGTCGTTTTCGAGATATATGGCCCGTTGAAATTAAGTCGAAATGGCCATTTTGCTCGTTTGCGATTCGCGAAAAGTGTCTTTTGTGATATTTTCCGACTTTGAAAGCTCATAATTCAGTCTTTGTACCAGGTAGAGAGCTCAAATTCGGTGTTCTATCTTATTTCTTGCCAAAATTCATGAATCTGCACTCAATTTAACTGTATCTCCTTTAATTTTCTGGTTATGATCACCCAAATTAGGCACTTTATTCAGCCGAAAATGTTATTTGTGATTTTTAAGGTCACCCTGTGCCCACATGCGGGGTCACATGAATCCTATATTCCTTGCACTTAGTTTGCCTTTCTGTGATAGATATATACAAAACTTGATGGACTTGTCAAAAAAGTGGAAAATGGCGACCAAACGCAAAATGCTGCTTTAAAGCCAGAGAGCAGTAAGACAGATTGATATGTTAAAAATGAACATAATCTAAAGCATTCTGGTGAAATTTGCATTCAATTCCTATGTACCGTTTTTGAGATATTGACAGTTGAAGTTATCTGATATTCTACCAAAGTGAACTTGAAGCAAACAGGTGTAATGTCATAGTTACACACTGACAAATAATGTTTGTTTTTTTCTGTATTTTTCAGTCTATTGATTTGACCTAGTAAGATTGGATAGGGTTACTAGTTTGTCTAAAGGGGATTTGAAGTTTATAAAATACTAATACCTATGGTACATTCACATTATGGATGCATCCAATTGTGGAGTATAAAATTAGACATAAATTTTAAAGAAAAAAATAACTTTAGTTATCGTAGTGCAACAATGACGTCACACCTGTGTGCTCCAAGTTCACTTTTGGTACCAAAGGTGGCAACTTCAACTGTCAATATCTCAAAAAAGGTACATAGGAATTGAATGCAATTTCACCAGAGTGCTTGGATTATGTTCCTCTTTAAAACATCAAAAAGAAATTTTGACCTGGGCTATTCTTTTAAGTCCTGGCAGTTTTAAATTGTATTGTGTGGTTTAATCCATGTTTCAAGTGAAACTCTACAACAGTATACAGTACTGGGGTATGGCTCCAAATTGTGTCGTGTGTTATGGGAGATTTTGAGGCACTATAAGGGACCAGCCTATTGGAGGGTTAACTGCATGAGGTGATTATTTATTGCAGTGGATTACATGCATCATCAACTGAATTATGAGCTTTCAAAGTCGGAAAATATCACAAAAGTCACTTTTCGCGAATCGCGAACGCACAAAATGGCCGTCTTGGCCAAATTTTAACGGGCCATATCTCGAAAATGACATGGAGTATGATTTTAATTTTTTGTATGTGTTCATTTGGGCCACATTCAATCATTCTGATGAAGTTTCATCTAAATCTGAGAGGGTCACCTGGGGACCACTGGTTGATTTGACATGGAATGACCCCTCTATTGAACTTCCCTATGCATAAATGAAGGGACTGTGTATAGCCACAACAGCCAGATACATTGGCCTTCTGGCATTTCTCTGCGTATAACTAGACTCTTTATATGGACGCCATAGCCAACCTCTTTTAATCGTGTTGCATCAAAGTTGTTGGGTATTCTGCAATTATTTCAACAATGTATTGTCCTTCTCAAAAAGTCCTGTGTGTGACTTGTGGGGTAGCCTACTGTTATATATTCAAGAACATATTGTACCTTTAAGTAAATTTGTGCTCAACTATTTATGTAATAGAAAGTTCTACATACTATGCTAATTAATACACATTCTGTTGTATTGTAACTCTAGCCTGACTGTAAATACACAAGACAGAACTTAACACTCTGGCTCTCGACCAACAAATACGTGTTCTTTGAAGAACCACACAAAGTTAATGAACCACATGAAAGGTAAAGCAAAGCAGCCGACTAGAATTTAGAAAGGAAACAGAAAGGTCAAAATTATGTGAACAGTTTAAGGAATACTCTGGATAAATTAAGAACTGAAAAGTTGGTTAGGCTTGATTGTAGGTTGTCTGGTGTAGAACCTTAGCCTTTACCTTAGTTAACTCACAAGTTTGAGTAGACCTAGGCTGTAGCCCAACTGTAAACTACAGTAGTAGAAATATAGTAATATAACACCTAGATTTTATAGCCTATACTACTACTAGTACTTACTAGTATAGGCTTAACTTAAGTTAGTGTTACTCTTGATACTATGAAAAAGTCTGAGGACCTACGCCATGACTAACGTTTGTTCAAAGAGGAAAGCAAAAGAACTAACTTACGCCAACAGAAATGGAATAGAAGCAATGGGGGAACAGCAGTTTCTACTTTGAGTTAATGTTGACGAGCGTCTGGTTCATGTGAAATTATTGATAAACAGGACACTTCCTGGGTTCATTACTCATTACTGTGAAACACTATAGTATGGAACGCCAAAAGGACCACCAGTGGCGTTGCTTATGGAACGCCAAAAGGACAACAGGTGGCGCTGGCGCTACTACCCTAAACAGGAGGTGCTACTACCCTAAACAGGGGGTGCTACTACTCATATTAGGAGGTGCTACTACTCTAAACAGGATGTGCTACTACTCTAAACAGGAGGTGCTACTACTCTCAACAGGAGGTGCTACTACTCCTAAGTAACGATGCTGCTGTAAAGATGTGGTGCTACTACTCTAAATAGGCGATGCTACTACTACTACAGGCGGCGATACTACTGTAAATTAGTGGCGCTACTACCCTAAACGGAAAGTGCTACTACTCCAAATTGGAGACGCTACTACCCTGTATCCAAGGCGTGTTTCCAAAACAATATGCATAGAGGGGTCATCATGAAGGTATATCTCCACGCCGCGTGTGGTTATTGCATAATCAAACCACATTCTTTGCAGACAACACCGACAAATTGCAAGTCATCTATTATGTGGTTCGAGGGAGACAGTTCTATTACAAGAGTCTTCAGCTTTTGACACGTTCGCTTCGTAAACCTTTCTCGTGCCATACACACGTTTGCAATAACTTTATTTTATCGTTACATGTTCATTTAGCAACGGAAAAAAAGGAAGGACGGACGAAATTGTAGACTCCCTCGGCATTGCGAATGCAACGGAAGTAAATAACAACTTCAGGAGGGAACAGGTCGGTTTTATTTTCATAATTTATGTGTTTCATTGGAGATAATGTAAAGTAATTAGCTAGGCCCTACATATACAAACGATAACTTTGAATAGCTTTTTACTAAAACAGAAGTGCCGCACTTAAGTTATGCTTGGGCGTAAAGTTTGTTACAGTAATGATCAGTCTTTTTATAAACCAGTAATCAAAGCTAATATATTATGCCCGTCATAAAGTTGGAGGTAACAGTTGTAAATTTTTATCTTCATAAATACTGGTCAAAATTACTTAATGCTGATAGTTAAAGTAGAGTAGCCCAGTATTACAATTAACTGAAGATGAAAACTTGGAAATCCCATTTGCTAACTGCTTTAAAGAACCGGTATTATGTAAATAGCATGCTGTAGACCACTGTTAACTGTTTCAACGATGACGCCATGATATCTTACTTGCTTTGCTCAATTATTGATAGTTGATCATACTTTGTGTCTCAACTAATCCATTGTCGAAAGTATGAAGGAAGAAATGGATACCATTAGAATGTGTTCCTTTTCTAACTCATGCAGCTTCGCTTCCATTATTTTGTGTCCACTTGGCAGTGATTGCAATAGTGCTAACATGCATGTTAATGTTATTCTTTGTATTTTCCTAATTGCCTATCAATAATGTGTACTTTATAAATTTCCTGTTAACAAAATTAGGTATGTAGACTACCTCTCAATATGATATATCATATTTTATATAATATATCATTAATTATGCAAACTTTGTTGTGTGGGTGTGACAAGTTACCATTGACCGGGGGGGGGGGGGGTTAAGTTATAAAGTCGTATGAGAGGGCCTTAGCCTCAAACAAGACTGTAAGCTTTCACTGAACTTCAACTTTATGCCACCCCGTATATGAAACATGCCAGTTCCTGTTGCCGCGGTGATCATTTCGGCGTTCCATAATTCCTACATACATCGACGTTTGAGCTGCGTTAGTCCACAAAGCCAAACATGGCCGAATATCTCGCTTCCATTTTTGGTACCGAAAAGGACAAGTATGACATTTTTTTACAATTAAATCTGTTATAAATACTTCAATGCTCACCGAAATATTACTCGTAATCATTTTTGTGATCTTAATAACGTCTGTTTAATATTTTAGCATCAGCACTGTCGCTTATTATTCTAGCCTAACGCGAGTGTAACGTTAGTCAGTGAAGAGGCCTATCCTTATTTTATGCTACACTAACTTACTGAACTAGTAGTAGTAGTACTACAGTAGTAGTAGACAACGCAAGGTCTGCCGAGTACAAGGCTAAATTAGGATTAAAGTTAAAATAAAGCAACTAGATCAAAGGCCTACAAGAATTCCGTTTAAGCTGGAGGTTAAGTCATTATAAACTCACACTTCTGAAATAATTATTTCTCTGTAGCCTAGATGCAAGTTGTAAGGAGGTCTAGGGGCATAGGCAGGGGCCTTTGAACATTTAACACTTTTAACATGCTGTACATGGTTTGTTTTCCTCCTTGGAATAGTATATATGCCTAATATTCCATGCTTGTCACAAGTACATATTTGTCTTCCCAATATGCTGAGATTTTGACCAAAAGGTGATCAATCCCTGGCGAAATGAGGACACTGGAAGTTTCATGACCACAGAATGTATGGTTACACATCTGTATGCTAGGAAGTAGTAGCCCTAAGCTCAGTGACTTTTCCTTCTCCTTTGATACTCTCATATCTATACAAGAAGAAGAATTTATAGCAATTACTAAATTGTGCACAACTTTGAACATTTAATTCAACTTAGATTAACTTTCTGTTTTGCAGAGTTAACTGTTCGTTCTACTTTAAAATTGGTGCATGTCGTCATGGAGATAGATGTTCCAGGTTACACAACAAGCCAACATTCAGTCAGACAATTCTGATTCAGAATATCTACCAGAATCCGCAGAATACAGCACAGAGCGCTGATGGATCCCATTGTAAGTATATACAGAGGACAGTCTCATTTGAAAATTAATGCAGCTCGGAAAAATTAACAGATCAATTAAAGTAACATTCTGCTTTTTATCGATGCTAAGATTCCATACCAGAGTGTCTTGGCAACAGGATATTTTTTAGATGGAATCATTATTTACGACATACCCTCTTATTAGGTTTTGCTCAATAAACAAAACAGTGCAAAAAATTGTTTTAGGTTTTTTTTTATTTGGTGTAATTATTTGTCAGGTTTGGTAACATTGCCAATAAAAACATGAAAAGGTGTTTTGAGGTTGTATAGGTTCAAAAGCTTTCTCTGATGAAGTGTGATCCACCATTAAATTAATCTGAAGTACATATCAGGGAATAATTTATTCTGTACCGTGTCTCAAAATGGTATCCAAAATGAGGCAAATTGCTATACAATTGCAAATATGTTTAGCAGTTTTTATACACAGTAACCAGTTTAGAACTGTCAAAACTGCTACACAAGCTTCGAAGACTAAAATATCCCGGGCTGCATATTTAGTGAAAATGTTTAATGTCTAATTACAGAGCAAAGACTAGGAGGGGAAGTAGTGAGGGGTATTCATGTTATAAAGGTAAAGAGCATCACTTGATTTTGTCTCAGCTCCGATACTTGCAAATAGAATATATCGCACTTGGGGGAGGGGGAAGGGGGTGGGGCTTGCAAGGGTGACATCATGCAACCAGCACAGGTTTCCCAGTACCTTTTTTCGTAATATTTACCAATCTTATCGTCATAAGGTAATTGGCTTCCAGACTGATTCTTATAATGTTGCCATCTTTCCTAATCCACATTTTAGTGCCACAGATGAGTGACGTGGAGATGCAGCAGCACTTTGATGACTTCTTTGAAGAGATATTTGTAGAACTTGAGCTCAAGTACGGAGAAATAGAAGAAATGAACGTTTGTGACAACCTCGGAGACCATCTCGTTGGCAATGTCTACATCAAAGTAAGATCTTAGACTGTGTGATATACATACATACATAGTCTTTACTTCTTCAACCTATAAATTGCAGTCATGCCAAGCTTAACCACTTTCAGGTTGGAGAAATCTCGCTTCCAATTTGATTCCAACTTTGATATGGTATGAAAGCGCATTAGTGTTAATTCTACAAACTCTTCTTGGTGAATCTCAACTCCTATACACTAGGAATGCTGATATTCATCTGCTTTGTCTTAGCTGAGACTCTTCTTACACTGTTAATTCATTAACATTTAGAACTGTTCTCAAAGTCATAGAGCAATGGAAATTTGCTAGTTTTTAACATTAGTTTTTAAAATATGACTCAGTACTCTCCGATTTCTTGTTGTCTGGTTTCATCCTTTAGAGACCATGGTATGCTCTTGCTTATTTAAAAAAAAATTGTCGTCGGTTGTCCTGCCAATACCTGTCATCATTGGAGTTGCTATCAATTCTGTAATTAAAAACTTAAAAAAGTGAATTATGATCTTATGATTACATTATCTTCTCAATCAATTATCAGTTCAGACGTGAGGAAGATGCAGAAAAAGCAGTTGAGCATTTGAATACGAGATGGTTCAATGGTCAACCAATCAGATCAGAGCTCTCTCCAGTAACTGACTTCAGGGAAGCTTGCTGTCGTCAGTATGAGATGGGGTAGGTTGCATTTCCTCTTTAAGACGTTTTTTTTTAAGGTCAATTTTTTGATAATGTTTTCAATGGTCTGCATTAATCAAACCAAACAAAAACTTCAGTCATTTGTATGACTAGTCAATTTCATTCCAAATAATGGGGTCAACAGCAAACTTCTTTGGAAATTTATATCATTTACAGGTGATGAATGCTATTATTTAAGGTTTCTTTGAAAGAAAATTTGAGGATTGAATCCATCTCTAAGTTATTAACTTTTTAACCTTATTGTGGTGAAGAAATGTTGGACATTGCGTTTTAGTTAATGGATTGAAGCGAGCTTATTTTGAGTAATTATCTTACGCAACTTGATAGAATTGACCAACCTAGCACGTGAAAAGCTTTTTGGCAGCTTTATGTGTTTGGTGTGTAATATCGCCTACCTGATGGGTTACACATGCAGTACAAATGGAAAACAAATGAAAGCTCCATACTCCATAGTTAAATTCATTTTTGACTGGTCAAAGAGGAGCATATTCTAAGTATCCTGGTGAAATTTGCATTGCATTCCTACGTACCCTTCTCAAGTTATTGGTAGGAGAAATTGTCACAGTTTGTGTCAGAAGCAGAGTTGGGATGTCATGACAAATTATTTCAATACTTGAAAACGATCGCACTATCAAAACTATAGTAACTAGCCTAACCTACCAGGAGGTAATCTTGGCCTATCAAGGAGAAAAATTACGTCAACAGTCAAAGCTTTGACATGTCAACAAATGGATCAACAATAAGTTACTATGTATAACGATTGGTCCACAAAACATGTGGTGCTACACGAAAGTGGGCCGTGATTTTTTTTTCTCAGCCGGCTGCTAGAGTTTGCCAGTCCCGAATCTATCTATGTACAGTTTTCCAATGTTCGTAGTGCAAGCTTGCTTTCATCCATTCTGAACATCAGGCCATCCACTACAGATATTTTTTTTTTTTTCCATTCTGCTTCTTGCAGTGAATGCACCAGAGGCGGTTTCTGTAACTTCATGCATCTCAAGCCGATATCTAGGCAATTGAGAAGAGAGCTGTACGGAAGGAAGAAGGCCAGTGGGGCCGGAGGCGGAATAGGGGGCGGAAGGAGGCGGTCCCGTACACGCTCCAGGAGCAGGGAGCGAGGAGGAGGTGGAGGAGGTCAAAAGTCAAGAAGTAGGAGCCGAGACAGAGACAGGAGGAGGGATCGTTCACCCGGCGAACGAGAGAGATCCGGACGATTCTGATTTATAGAAAAATCATTCCTTGTTCACATTCAATCTTTTCTCCCCTGACCCCCCCACCCCCAACCCTCATCCTTTTTTGTAGATGTATAAAGTCATCACCCTAGGGTAGCTGCTCGTTGTGCTCTGCGATTGACGAAAAGATTTGAATGTCATGGGTGACATGATGTAGCAGCCTGTAGTTACTACCTATGATTGCTCCCAAGATACCAGTACAGTTGTTCTCACTTTGATGATCCATCTTCAATTTTGTTTCGTTTTTTATTTTTCTCCTTAAAATGGAATGGTGTTGTTGAAGTTCTGATGGACAGGCAAGGCTATAAATCTAAGTGCAGTTGTAGATTTTGGGGTCTGTTGTGTAATACACTGTGTTCTGAAGTGATTTCAATTACATACCTGGAATTTACATAATTAATGTCTGGGAATAATTCTGGAGATGCAGAAATCTCCCAGGAAATTTCTTTTCAAATAATTTGCTAATTTCTAAATTTGGAGTACTTTGTAGCTTGTATTGGGGCCAATACTTATCACCTTCGGACCTGAAACCTTAACTGCTTGAAGGGTTGGCTTTACCCACCTCCTTTTGTATCTGGAGTCTCCACTTTTGAATGGTCCTTAATTAATCATTTCAAATCATCCTGTCTTTGTGATATTTACTGTCAGTAACAGAACACAAGCTGCTGTGAAGAAAAACTATTTTGTCGTTCAATATTAATATTCCTCATCGAGAAGTCTGGTTAGAAGAGGAGGATGATTTCTGGAGGGTGAGGATATTTCTTGGATGAGGATGGTGCTTGGAATGGGGGGGGGGAGGGGTTGGTTGGACACTTAGAGGGGAGGGCTTTCAGGGGGATGGGAGTTATTGATGAGACTATCTGGACCTAGCACAGGCCCATAGCATTCTGGATTATTATAATATTAAAGCATTATCCGGAGTTGACTTTTGTACATTTCTTTATGCTTTTCGATACTTAGAATCCTACAAAACTTTAGTTAATCATCTCGACCGGTCAAGTCAAGAATAACAGCTCTGTCAAGTCTGAAGTTTTCCTTATTGATTTGTTCACATGTGATTAATACTGACATAGACAAAATCAACTTCATTTGGTAACACACTCGTTAATATTGACCAGGTGGTAAAGTTAGTAAAGTGTGTTAGGCTTGATCCATTACAGACTCGTGTGGAGTTAACACTGGGTAGGTTCAGTACACTCTTGGTGAATGCAAGCAGCTCCTTTCAGCTGAATTTCTTGTCTGATCTGCACATGCAACAATTCAATTTTGATCCTGTTAGTTCTATCTGTTACATTTTCCTTCTGCTGACCAGAACAGAAATAAACCGTTGTATAAATGAAATCTGTTTTCTTGTATTTATTTTAGTTCCTTACATATATACTGTGTATACTTTTTGTGATCATGCACTGAAGAAATGCTAGTTTTGCTGGAAAGCTCTGCAAAAACCAAACATTGGCTGTTTTACTTCCAATCACTCACCTAATTTAATTATTGTATCTCACTCGAGATCCAGCCTTTCTCTAAATGCAGAATAGTTGTTTAACAGTTTTTCCATTATAAATATATATATAAATATATACATATGTATATGTTTCATGAAAATATGGTTACTGTTTGGAATACAGCAATGGTATTGCACAGTGAGTTTGATAATAGCACGATCTCAAAGTGATGGCTTCCTTTAATATACAAGACATTGAAGAAATGTGTTGTCCTTTACCGTGTATAGAATATATCAGACTTGTTATAGATACAAACCCTTTCAAAGTGAAAAACTTAGTTTTAGCTTAATTCCCTTCATGATTCCATTCACTCTGATTTTGCCAGGGGCCTTTACAAAACTATTGAAATGGTCTTAACTTTGTGATGCAAAATGTTTGACCCCCAATATGCTGACAATTTTCAATAAATTTGCTAAGCAATCTGGTTGAACGACTGACTGTGACTTCTTAGAACACTGATTTGTTTGTTTTTTATTGCCATCTTTAATGAGGGTAGTCCTGCTTAGTGCAGAAGCACTGCTTTCCAGAGGAGCCTTCATTTAAGAGATATCAAGTACTCAACTGGAATCACAAAATCAAATATTTTCTTGATTCAGTTCTATTATGGCACTGAAAAAGTTTAACAATAGACCTCTAAAATTTCTCGCAAATTTACCCGACTTTTACCACAACCTCACTTTCATGTGTGACTCACAATCAGAATTTTAACCCCAGAGAATTTTTTACCAAATGGGCAGCCCTGCCAAAATATCTTTCACATAAATATGTGGATTTATCATTGTCCATCCAAATAATATGGAGATGATTGTGTTTAACCTGTCACCTCTGCAATGACATACATATTTGTACAACTATTTCCCCACCAAACCGGAAGTGAAATTTTTGCCAGGTTCCTAACACCCGAGGCAAAAATACATGCTCAGCCCATTCTGCTTGCAATTTAGAAATCAACTTTTGCCCAGAGATTGACATGGAAAATCTGGGGAGCTTGAGAATGCCTTAAGAACTAACAAACTCTCGGTAAAACCACCAGGAGAGTTCAAAGGTCAGCAAATGGGATGTTTGATACACTAGTAACTAGGTCATCTCTCAGTTTCAATCAAAAATTTCTGCAACTTTAACACTGTCTCATAAAGCAATAATTAAAGGGAAACACCAAACTTCACCAAGTCATTTTTTTTTTCTAGAAAAGTTTCAAGTGGCACTTCAACAAAATGAACTTTCTTTTGTGGGTTGCATTATATTGGGGGAGGAGGGGTGGGGAAGAGGACACTTCAAGCAAGTGAGCTTTTTGAGGAGGGGGTTTGGTGCTATTTTAAAACTTTACCATATTTTGTACACAATGAAAAGGACTATAGAGTAATCAAATCTGCTCTACATTTCCTAATAATGTCCACAAAGTTTCAAAACAGGAACTCCTGTTTTGTCCATTTTGGGAGATATCTATTTGCATGTTATGCTCAACTTTGTGTTCACAAGAATTCTTATTGACTCCCAGGAAATGCTAATTTTCTAAATTTTTAGTACTTTGTAGCTTGTATTGGAGCCAATACTTATCACCTTCGGACCTGAAACCTTAACTGCTTGAAGGGTTGGCTTTACCCACCTCCTCTGGTATCTGGAGTCTCCAATTTTGAATGGTCCTTAATTAATCATTTCAAATCATCCTGTCTTTGTGATATTTACTGTCAGTAACAGAACACAAGCTGCTGTGAAGAAAAACTATTTTGTCGTTCAATATTAATATTCCTCATCGAGAAGTCTGGTTAGAAGAGGATGATGATTTCTGGAGGGTGAGGATATTTCTTGGATGAGGATGGTGCTTGGAATGGGGGGGGGGGGAGGGGTTGGTTGGACACTTAGAGGGGAGGGCTTTCAGGGGGATGGGAGTTATTGATGAGACTATCTGGACCTAGCACAGGCCCATAGCATTCTGGATTATTATAATATTAAAGCATTATCCGGAGTTGACTTTTGTACATTTCTTTATGCTTTTCGATACTTAGAATCCTACAAAACTTTAGTTAATCATCTCGACCGGTCAAGTCAAGAATAACAGCTCTGTCAAGTCTGAAGTTTTCCTTATTGATTTGTTCACATGTGATTAATACTGACATAGACAAAATCAACTTCATTTGGTAACACACTCGTTAATATTGACCAGGTGGTAAAGTTAGTAAAGTGTGTTAGGCTTGATCCATTACAGACTCGTGTGGAGTTAACACTGGGTAGGTTCAGTACACTCTTGGTGAATGCAAGCAGCTCCTTTCAGCTGAATTTCTTGTCTGATCTGCACATGCAACAATTCAATTTTGATCCTGTTAGTTCTATCTGTTACATTTTCCTTCTGCTGACCAGAACAGAAATAAACCGTTGTATAAATGAAATCTGTTTTCTTGTATTTATTTTAGTTCCTTACATATATACTGTGTATACTTTTTGTGATCATGCACTGAAGAAATGCTAGTTTTGCTGGAAAGCTCTGCAAAAACCAAACATTGGCTGTTTTACTTCCAATCACTCACCTAATTTAATTATTGTATCTCACTCGAGATCCAGCCTTTCTCTAAATGCAGAATAGTTGTTTAACAGTTTTTCCATTATAAATATATATATAAATATATACATATGTATATGTTTCATGAAAATATGGTTACTGTTTGGAATACAGCAATGGTATTGCACAGTGAGTTTGATAATAGCACGATCTCAAGTGATGGCTTCCTTTAATATACAAGACATTGAAGAAATGTGTTGTCCTTTACCGTGTATAGAATATATCAGACTTGTTATAGATACAAACCCTTTCAAAGTGAAAAACTTAAGTTTTAGCTTAATTCCCTTCATGATTCCATTCACTCTGATTTTTCCAGGGGCCTTTACAAAACTATTAAATTGAAATGGTCTTAACTTTGTGATGCAAAATGTTTGACCCCCAAAATGCTGACAGTTTTCAATAAATTTGCTAAGCAATCTGGTTGAACGACTGACTGTGTGACTTCTTAGAACACTGATTTGTTTTTTTTTATTGCCATCTTTAGTGAGGGTAGTCCTGCTCAGTGCAGAAGCACTGCTTTCCAGAGATGCCTTCATTTAAGAGATATCAAGTACTCAACTGGAATCACAAAGTCAAATATTTTCTTGATTCAGTTCTATTATGGCACTGAAAAAGTTTAACAATAGACCTCTAAAATTTCTCGCAAATTTACCCGACTTTTACCACAACCTCACTTTCATGTGTGACTCACAATCAGAATTTTAACCCCAGAGAATTTTTTACCAAATGGGCAGCCCTGCCAAAATGTCTGTCACATAAATATGGAGATTTATCATTGTCCATCCAAATAATATGGAGATGATTGTTTTTAACCTGTCGCCTCTGCAATGACATACATATTTGTACAACTATTTCCCCCACAACCAGAAGTGAAATTTTTGCCAGGTTCCTAACACCCGAGGCAAAAATACATGCTCAGCCCATTCTGCTTGCAATTTAGAAATCAACTTTTGCCCAGAGATTGGCGTGGAAAATCTGGAGAGCTTGAAAATGCCTTAAGAACTAACAAACTCTCGGTAAAACCACCAGGAGAGTTCAAAGGTCAGCAAATGGGATGTTTGATACACTAGTAACTAGGTCATCTCTCAGTTTCAATCAAAAATTTCTGCAACTTGAACACTGTCTCATAAAGCAATAATTAAAGGGAAACACCAAACTTTACCAAGTCATTTTTTTTTCTAGAAAAGTTTGAAGTGACACTTCAACAAAATGAACTTTCTTTTGTGGGTTGCATTATATTGGGGGAGGAGGGGGGGGGGGGAAGAGGACACTTCAAGCAAGTGAGCTTTTTGAGGAGGGGGTTTGGTGCTATTTTAAAACTTTACCATATTTTGTACACAATGAAAAGGACTAAAGAGTAATCAAATCTGCTCTACATTTCCTAATAATGTCCACAAAGTTTCAAAACAGGAACTCCTGTTTTGTCCATTTTGGGAGATATCTATTTGCATGTTATGCTCAACTTTGTGGCCTTTGTGTTCACAAGAATTCTTATTGACTGAAACTGAGGAAGACAGATTATCACCAAATTTCGGTACCATCAAACGATGAATGCTTGTCTTTGCTTAACTGATTTGAATGTTCTCGCAGATTCTTTTAAGCCACATATTAGGAGATGTTTGTTAAGGTTACCCATCTGTTTAAATCCTCTCAAGCAGAACTTACATTGGAAGTTCCGTTCATTTGTGTGGGTAGCAAGGTGCAAGACTAAAGATCTCGCTGCTTTTAAATATTTACCACAAATCTGACACTGAAATGTTTTATCCTGCACGTGGCGTTCCACGTGATCCTCCAAGGTGTCTTTCCTACCGAAAGCCTTCCCACATATCTCGCAGATGAAATCCTTCGCTTTGATGTGACTTGTGGTGTGGCGCTGTAGTGTTGACTTGTTGGGGAATACAGCGAAGCATAGTTCACAAGTGTGAAAGTTGGCGAGCATTCCGCTCACGTTGGGATCCACAGGAGTTGTTTTATCATGACTGATGTGATCCATCATGTGCTGTTTCAATCTAGCATTGGATTCCATGGGATCAAAACAAAAGCAGCATAGCTGTACTCTGATCCCGTGGTGCTGCTGGTAATGCCGGACCAAGTAATTTGTACTTGAATACTCTTGATTGCACTTCGTACAGGTCAGAGCCTTTGCGCCCCGGGATGGCACTTCGACTAAAACATCCTTGTTTCCCTCGCACGGAATACTCCTGAAGTGGGTGCAGAGATGCACGTTTCGAACTTTGACCTCGTCAAATTCTCTCTTGCACACTGGGCAGTGAATGCTTGCCTGCGATTGGTCCTTTAGAGGAGATGCCTGTCCTCTGATCATTTCCATTCGCACAGTATCATCTCTGTCTTGTTCTAGAGATGTCCTTTGTCTCCTCTGTCCTACGGGGAGATGATACTGTAAGTGTTTGGTGAGACGACCTAACGATAGGAAGACCTTATCACATCCCTCCGTCTCACAGGAATATTTAAACTGCTCCGGTATTCCCAAGGTCACATCTTTATGGGTGTTTAATATGTGCTCATCAAGAGTTGACATAGTGATGCAAGAATAATTGCAGTGCTGGCATCTATGTTTACGTTGTTTGTGCTTCACGTTGTGATTGGTCAAGCTCGCCAAAGAGTGGAAAACTTTGTTGCAAAGTGGACAATAGAATGAGAGAGGCCCGTCTGTTTCCTTCTTGACTTTTCTTTTGATCTTTCTGCGTTTGATGCGTTTGCCAGAGTTTGGACATTCGGAATCTTTGTCGATCCCTTCACTTTGTATTCTCATCCGATGGCCAGCCGGAGAGTCACTTCCTTCGATATCATCGGATAACGAATCGTGGTTTTCCATCCTCCCTGATTCCTCTGCCTCTTCCTGAGTTGGCTGTAAGTCATCCCAATCTTCCCTACCACTCAGAGAACACATTTTTAACCTTCCCCTTTTCCTTGATTGCCTTGTGTCATGCACTTTTGCCCCCATTTGGATTGTAAGATCTGAGCTCCTGTCTTCGGCTAGAGTCTTTTCATCATTTCGTGTTCCTCTTCTTTCTGTCCTCTCTGTGTGTAATTTTGTCCTCTTCTCCTGGAGGCTCTTTTTGGTTTCTGATGCACTTTGTTCTCTCGAGTTAAGGGATACATTGCAGCAAGAGGAGGAGGCAGCTGACATGCATGACGAGGAAGAGGTTGGCGTCTTCTCACCATCTGTGAAAACGCATCTCTCTTCAAATTTGTGATTGTTGACACTTTTTACTACTTCCTTTGATTTCTTACTATTTATTCTTCCTTTCTTCTCCTTCTTATTCTTCTTCTTCTTGGAAGACACTTTCTCCAAACTCAAATCCTCTCTCATCTGTTGTATGTCAACAAGCTCTTTCTCCTTGTGATCTCTAACATGAAGAGCGAACTTCTGTAACGTAACAAACTTCTCTTGACAATCTAGACACGAGTATTCGGTACTTTGTGGGTGCCTCTTCTGCAGGTGTGAATCGGCCACGGTCTTGAGAACCCTGACACCACAGACGTGACAGACGGAAGTTAGCAGACTCTCGTGGCCCAGCTCGTGGGTCTGAAGGCGGATGAAGTCCTCGAAATTCTTGGCACATTTGCAACACTTGTAGCGGTTAACTACATGATTTCTATGCTCGATGTTCATGTGGTTGGTGAGATTTTCTGTGGTAGGATATTTTCTCGGGCAAAAAGGGCAGGAGTAGGCAAACTTTGACTTCTCGGAACCTCTCTCTTGTTTGTCACTCACATTCTTCGGTGATCCACTCTCGATGTTCATTTTCGTCAGAATTTTGCTATCTCGATTTTCACCCTTTTCACAGTTTGCTTGATCACTGTTACCAACAACGTTCTGCTCTTTATTCGTGTGGTGACTTCTCGGTCGATTTCTTGATGCGATTTGGGAGGCCACCACTGGAGCATCTCGTACTCTGAAGTCTTCCGAATCATCCTCGCTCACGACATCTGCTGTCTCTTCTTGGTCGGATCCTCCTTCATCACTAAGATCATCTTTAGCTGCCAAAGACTCTATGCTACATATTGGGCTGTTTCCAGACATGTCTTTAATGTCGACATCACGATTTTCATCGCTGGAACTGAGGACAGACTTCTTTGATTTAACCTTTGGCGATAAGATTTGAGATGGACTCAAGTTCTCATTTCCTTGGACTGCCTCTTCAACATTTCTTCTTCTTGTGTCACTTTGACTACTACAGCCCTTCTTTGCATCTGCTCAAAGAGAATGAAACGTGAATAAAAAACTATTGTCAATTATAGTGGTAAGCATCGATTTGTACAAATCCAATGTAATGGTTGGTGATATAAATCAAAGAACAGGAGTTTATGTTCTGTCTACTTTCGCTCAATGCAGGCCCATAGCCAGGTTGGGACACTGGGGGCCAAGCTCACCCCTCTTTACCCCCCCCCCACCACCTTGAAAACTGTTTCACAGCACCCAGCCCCCCCCCCCCCTCTTTCCATTTGTGCCACCACCTCATGAACAAAATACTCACAAGTTACAGGACATATGTCTTGTGTACCTCCATAAATTGTGCATGCCACCCTACTAAGAATTCCTAACTACCTGCCTGTATCAATGTCTGTTTAACTATTCAGTTCAGCCACCCAAAGTATGGAGCATTTACTTTAATGATGAATATTTAAATATAAATCTTTAGCAGAGATGGGAAACCCAGATTTGGTCTCCCAATGTGTTTCCATTATTGTTTGCCTATGTCTGCATGTGTTGCATTGACTAGGGACCAATCCAACATGTGTAATACATACCCAGTAATCAAATCAATTTATCAGTCTTGTTTGAAGTTTCTAGATTCTATTGTTATTACTCCCCAGGGGGCCAAAAGGGTCAATGTGAAAGTGGGGTAACAGATCATGTTTTGCCAAAATGGACAAATATTTATCCAAATTTTACTCAGATTTACTGAGATGAAATCATCAAGGAATAATTCTTGATTTGTATAGCTTAAAAATCAAAAGTGCATACCACATTTTGTGAAACACAAAACTCTTTTCTTTACTTTTTAACTCATTTCTTTTGATTGCGATTGACTTGTTTTGTTAAGCGCTTACTTGTTGTTTCTGATTTGCACTATATAAACCCACTGTATCATTTATTTTTATTATTATTATAACTAATATTGTTCTACAACACTCACAAATTTCACAACTTGCTCGCAAAATTAAAGCTGAAATCATTCTGTCATCTACCCCAAAGGAATAAATCCCAGTCAACTCTGCTGAGCTAAAGAAAGGCAAAATGCCACTTCAAAATATTTAAAATCATGAATGCAATTGATTAAAACATTTCAAGAAATTTTCCCAAAAAATTTACTGACTTTATTAATATTTATATTTAAACCTTTATCTTAAATTAAAGTACATATATGAAGTTGAAGTAAGGAATTTCCATTTCAAAATCTAGTGTTGCAGAACTCAAATCTATTTTCAAGGACTCTAACGCAGCTGTGCACAACCCAGTATAAAAAATTTGCGGTTGTGAAGAATTCCGACACACAATTGGATGCAGTGGATTTGACTATATACCCAATGACATGGTACAATAGCAATCTGAAAATTGATACAAACCTTGAAGGAGTTTAGCCTCATATTTGGGTGAATACCACGCAAAGAGGGTCTCCCCTGCTTGAATATCTCTCATTGCCAAGAAAAAGATTTGAGCTTGATGTTGGAAACTGACCAAGTTCTGTTGCTTTGGATCTGATGACATTGTTACCAGGGACATCCAATTACAGTCATTTTCATTGGTCAAATCCAAACAATGTTGAACTATCTGCTGGCCAAAAATCTGAAGATGAAGAAAGATCTTTGTTGAAACGAGCTTTCATAAAATATTGATGACGGTTATTGTTCAGTCCCATAACTTTAATTTCTGTCTGAGTTGGCAATACATTGCCCCCCCCCCCTGCACCCTACCCAACCCCATTTTTAACCAATGACTGTCAATGAATATATTCAAATTACCAACATAGCAAGAAGACATTTCACTGATGAGTAATGCCAATCAAGGTGGTTGTAGTTTGTTTAATCACATTTCTATTTGTCTGTTATAAATTTGTGAGTAAATTTCACCACAACTGACTTTTTATGATTTCACAGAAAAGGAGGTTATAACATCAAACCCATAGGGTAAACTGTCTAACTACTAAATGTCACATATTAATTGTGGTAATCACTGGACAGACCAGTGGTAACATCACTGGTCAGATGTTTATATTTACAACTGGTCACAAGCTACTCTTCTCTCCATGTTTTATAGTTTCTTTAATGTACATAATGACACGCAATCGTATGTTATCCGTACACAGTGTCCGTTTCCCAAGGACCTTAACTTTGGAATTCACTTCCCTGATAAAGTTATTATATGTCTCTCAAATACTTTTAAAAGTGCCCTTTAAACATCATCTTATTATCAAACAGCTGTGACTAATATTTTCTTGGTTAAATTGTTTATAGCCTTTTTCATCTTAAACAGCTGTGACCCCTTTCTTTGTGTATTTCACTCTCTCTCTCTCATCTCATTGTCTCATATTTAGCTGTATTTGTATTTTGTTAAGGTATATTTGTGTTTATAAGCTACTCCAAGCTTCATGTGGGGCACTCATCAATCTCTTTTTCCTCAAAATGATAATGTTCTGTGTATTATTATGTTGTTTATTTCAAAAGTGACTGAAATAAACTTCTATGAATCTGAAAATACTTTAGTAAATGTGAGGGACTTTACATTCGGTTGACTGAGACCACGTTATGGTGTGCTCTCTTGAATTACTGTACCTAAAAATCAAACATTTTAACATGGCATAATTCCAGAAATTACTTCCTTTACCATGTATTAAAATATAAACAAAGAATGAGATATATGTGGTATTTCACATACAAACTGTAAAATCTACACAACATGTAAAATCAGAGTCTGTACGCTACCTTGTACTTTACTGCTACGTTCACAGATTCTTCGTGTACGATTTTGGCTTCCAATGGTCCAAACTGGGTCCTTCTAGCAATAGGTTGTGATGCTATCACCTGTCTGCTGCCACCTATCATTTGAATGCTCAGATTGTCCGGCAGGGTTGCAACAGCCTTTGTTTGCACCTTTCTATCTTCCACTCGGATCGCTGGGCCTAGTTTAGGACAATCCAGGCCGTGGTTGTGCTGGCAGTCCTCACACCCTATGTAGTGAAGAAACAACAACAACAACAAAACTAAAGAGAGTTGATAGAAAAGTTACACTCAAACAGATCCACAAAAAATGAAAGAATATTGTAAATACTGCCATCATAAACAAAAAACTAAGAAAATTTTATAAAACACCTTGTAAAGTTTCATTAATAATTTGAAGTGATCTAGCTAACAATGCTGACAGTATTTTCATTGAACACAACTTCAAGATAGATGCAACGAATGGAAAAAATTAGGACGAACCACAAGTTGTAGGGAAGGAGGATTCTCAACCAGTTACCATAGTAATAACATACACAATTCCAATTTTGTAGTTTATGTCTCTATGTCTAGAACAAAAAGCACGACCCAGTTTACTTATGGGGTGGGGGTGGGGGTGGTGGGGCGGGCAGGATATGGAACTTCTTCGGTGACGTTCTGTGTCTTGATCACAAACCAATAGTTTGCTTTTGGTATTGACATCATGGAACTGAGAAATACTTACAGAGATCTTCTATATCATCTTCAAAATCCATGGTGACAGTCTTAGTTACCATGGGAACTGGAGCAACCAAACAACAGGAACAATGATTAGGTTAAGGAAGGGGGTCCTTGATGTGTTCATCTCCATCTGTAATTCAAATGGATATATGGTAAGTATAGGGCAAAATGAACGGAGAAAAATGCAATGGTAAATTAGTATCCAAGATCCATTCACTTTGCAGCTTACTAATTCAAAGAACTTTCTATTCTGTCAAATAACTCTGGGAAATGTTTATCAACTATTTTGTCGTGTCCTTTGATCAACCCGGTCTTACTTTTCGGTTGTCGGAACAGCAAATTTGGTTGTCGGAATAAATGTTGCAAATATGACAAAGAACCACCAATACAATGATAGAGAGATGCGAAGATAGAACCTTCTTTTGAAAATTGGGGTAACTTTAGCTTCTTTAGTACGAGTTGGAACAACACCTGTAGATATTGATAAATTAAAAATATATGTAAGAGGGGCAGCTATAATAAAACGATTTTCTTGGAGAAACTGAACAGAAATATTATCAAGACGCGTCCACACTTTATAGGCGACTGCTTATTCATACTTCTGTTTGTAATTGTAATTTTTCGTTTTTTTTTATGTTCTTTGTTTGTAAATTTTATGTTTTAGCTCCAATAAAAGACAATCCTTTGAAATTGACTCGGATTCTAAATAAACTTGACAGTATGACAGTGAGTGAATGACACTTAGCCTAAGTTTATACACAGCTTACAATGACTAAGACTAGCCTTCATAGGCCGACGCCTTAGTCAGTGTAACAATGCAGCCAAGAACATACTTTCCTTGTACTGACCTCAAAATGTCTATTCAAGGCACCCGCTTGATTTGAGAAAGCCATTCTTTTCCATGACTAGTAATTAGTAATTACTACGTTGATAGGCTCAGTCAGCCGATTTTCTTGAACGGGTTTTCCCCTAAATTGTCGAAGTTTGATTTCTGCTGTAGCGCCCTCTTCATCGTTTGAATACGAAATTTGTTTCCCGCGATCCAGAGCACAGTTCCTGTGGTTATATAACATTGCCGCAATGTTGATACTAGAAGTTTTACTGAGTCGACGTGTATACAGCCAGTAGCCACATACTGTATTAACATTACTGCAGCCACATAACTACCAAGCAAGCAGACCAACTGTTCGGACGAATAAGGGTAGACTAAAGCGGCCTTGTCGTAGTACTAGTCATACAAAAACGATGTGGAAAGAAGGATAACAAAGTTTCAGTAACACGAAAACCAGGGGTAAAGGAAGAAATAGCCTAGCCTATACTTAGACCTAGGCTAGCTAAGCATAGCAGAGTGTATGTCCCTCACGCCTACTTTCCATTGTCAATAAAACTGACACAGTATTTCATGTTCCAAATAAACATGTTCTTCATCCCATTATTATATTGGAACAGTCAAAAGGCTACGCACCTTTATGCCTGCAATGGGTGTATATTATTATATTGTAACTGTAGTGTAAGGCCTAGGCCTACATCATACATGTACACTACTTTGCTTATCACTGGTACCTTAATATTGGTACTCAGTACATCAAACTGTTCAAGTAAAGTGTGATGTGATCATCATCATGATGATAGTTAGCTACACAGTCAAATATCTCACATGCTGTCATGCCATTGAGAATATCAGAAAATTTAAGAAAACTTAGATTCCAGAACTACAAAAAAATATTTCCAAATTATAGTGATGTTTCATGGAATTGTGCTTTTTGGTGATGTTTATTTTCAATTTGTCAAATTGGTAACTACTGCTATGGTAGGACTGTTTGTGAATTCAGTTTTGTGGACAACTAACTGTCAATATTCATTTACTCAGTTGTGACATACATACAGAGGTGCCCATACCTAATGGGGTGCGGGAGGGGGGGGGGGGGGTGGGTGGAACATAGCTGGCACAGGGGGATTCAGAGAGATTTAAAAAGAAATATTTAGTTTTGTCTTTCAATCTGTAATTTGCTAGCGACAATAATCTGTTTTATGTTAGGATCTGTTTTATGTTAAGGAATGATATAAACTTCACTGCCTTTATTTCAGTTTTATAGAGTGACTGCAGGATAGTGTCTTTATGTTAGCCTCACATAGTGAGTAGACTATAGACCTTTACGCACCTTTGTAGCTAGGGTTTGTCAAACTTTGCCTATTGTAACTGTGTTAATCCCTAGTTTGAACATTATACTGTAATATAGTAACCATGAGGTATGAACATGACCATGGTCAGTTGCTGAAATGCTTAATAACTGCTTTTGTTCTATCTCGTCGCTCTCTAGGTCAAACGATGGCTAAAGCTAAGAGGCCTTGTGTCAACTTAGCTAAGTTAAAGTTCCAGTTATCTTGCGAATGGGGTGATTGTGATCATTCAGCTTCCAGTATGCCTTTCTTTATGAGACACGTCAAGGAGCACTTTGTAGATTTCTTGCCCGAGGGAGTCACAGCAGATAACTATAAGAAACATACATTAGAACCAAACGGTAAGTGTAGCTAGTCCATAGGAGTTGAAACGGCTCTAGGCTGATTCAGAGTACGAGGCCAAGGCCTAGGATTTGCCGATCAGCAAATGTTTGTGCTTAACGTGGCATGTCACATGAATAGTTGTTCCATTACCAAAAAAAAGAAAGAAAACAAAAGTAAAATGAAAATAAAATTTTACAAAAAAGATTGGTCTTTCAATCTTGCCACAATGTAGTCAATGTATTAGTTAACGTCTGTTTCCTCCATGAACATGTGTCCTGTTGTGATATCCTAGGTTTCCGTTACTTACAGAACTTGGCTTGACTATGAATGAGAAAAATGTGGTGATATTGTAATATCTTAGTAATATATATCTTAATTCTAAATGTAACAGCATGGGTATAACACAAATTATGAGAGAACTCCAAAAGGTAGATTAGCAAGTAATATATTGACTGTATTGGACGAGAGCTTATAATTAGGGACTGAAGACATATGAAGAGTACACAGTACACACACACAGAGTACAGTACACACAGAATACAGTACAGTACACACACACAAGACCACAGTGGTCTGATGAGTCAGATTACTGACCTCTGACCTCTACTGGAATGTGTCAGATAGTGAACTTTGACATGAACTTTCACTACTGGCCTTGGATACTTAAAACATTTACAAATATACTATAATTATCAAAGTTGTTTGTTTTGAAGGTTCTACAAAAACTGGGTATTTTAGATGGAGAAACAACATTACAATGATTGACCCTATGGAATTGTATATACATGAGTAGCAACTAAAACAATCTTGGTATATTTTTGTTTTTATTGATCATTAAAATGCCAATTCTTTTTACTATATACTGTAGCATGAGTAGTCTTGCCTTTGTCGTTAAGGCGCATTCATCGGAATTTTTATCTAAATATTGTTTATTTTAGATAAGATTTGCTGTCTCTGGAGAAATTGCTACTATTTGACCTCCGACCCTATCCTCCTGATTCGACATCTGTTCTACCATGCGTTCCATACAAAGATCAAAGGTCGTGGAAAGTCTCTTGTGACATTAGCCAGTTCCTTTCCCGATTGCCAGGTAGACATACCAAATAGCAACTTTCTGCAGGAGTTACCGAATCCATTTGAATGTCGATGGGCCTCTTGTCAGGTACAATTCTTCTTGTTCAAGGATATCAAATGTGGTATATTATATATATTTCATTTTGTCTTAAGAAAACAATTTAGAGTTTTATTCATTTTTGTTCTGTTAACATCAAGGAGGATACATTGTTTGACTGGCCATCAACTTTTTTTTAAATTAAACCAACAAAAGGGGCAATTTGTATTTTGATTACAGCTGTATACTCATACACATAGGAATTGTGGAAACTGTTTATTTTGGCTGGGAGTCCAGTGATGCAGCTCTCTCATATATTTGTTGGCCTCTGCTAGTAAGCAAGGGCCACACTTTACCCCCTGTGGTCTAGATTACCCCCTGTGGTCTAGATTACCCCCATGTGGTCTAGATTACCCCCTAGGCTTGAGAAATTACTCAATTATTAAAAGCTTGGACAGCAACTTACAACTGATGCTTATTTGAAGAATCAGGAATTATACTGCAGTAGTCAAACATGTAACTTAAGTGTGGAATATAATATGTTATACTGAAATAACATGGTAATAATAAATAGGTACAAATTTAATCATTACTCCTTTCCATTCATATTAACTCAATGTCCATTTTGTCTCTTTAACCTGATAGTTCACTACGGATAACATTGAAGCCTTCTTCGTCCATAATGAGGAGCACTACGATTTTCTTGACGGCAAGACAACGGTTGTGTGTCGGTGGGAAGGTAAGAACCTGAAGCAGATGGCTACAAATCGTTACCACATTCCACGTACCTTACCAAGGGGTGCCGGAACCAGAGTGGTTAGGTGGGACATATTATGCCCCACCGATGATGGTGATGTTTCATAATCATCCAGTTTTCTACAATTTCACATCAGGCTTGGACCAACTTAAAAACTAACTAGCTTCATTTTGTAGTGACTTTTAGGCACAAAATTAAAGTTTTGAAATATTTTGGAATGAAAAGGATTGCTATCATTCCAAGTTGAATTTGTTATTTGAGAAATGACCCTGTAAACATCTGAAGCTCTGTAAGTGGCTGGACTACTGCAACTTTAAAGGCATTGAAGACTCGCCCCAAACAGCGTGCGGCCATCTGAAAAAGTTAACTTTCCGTTGCTTGCAAGTGACGTACAAAAAAAAGGCAGACAGTAATGAAACGTGATACCTTGTTATCTTTAGCTGGACCTGAGATGTCCATCGCTGTATTGTTTGTACACTGTGCTGTGGGTATTGACCGCAGCTGTATGTACTGACTGTACACTAGTGTCTAATTACCGGTGGTAGCAAGCTGTGTGTGTGTATTTTCTGGGATCGATGGGTGGTGTCTAACACTTCTGTTACACCTCATTCGAAACTAGGTCAGATTACCGGCATTAGACGTTTCTTTTTGCCCGAGTCTTCACACCCTTTAACAAACACACCGCTAGGCTAGGTCATTTCCTCAGATGTAATAAAAGACACAGAAGGAAGACAGAAGATGATGTTATTGCCTCAAATAATATGTTCAAAAACTTATTCAAAGAAAAAAAAAATGTTGTGGAACTTGAATGTCATTCAGGGGTGCACCATTTGCTAATATGTTTTGTTTTTGAATTAGTAGAATTTATAAAGCAAATGAATTAATATTTAACAATTAAGCCTGCACTAAGGAGACGACATCATCAACTGTTAATCTGTTAAGGTGTTTTCTAGACATTTCTAGACTTAAGCTGAATAACTAAAAAAACATTACTAGCAGTCCGGGTTTTTTTTTCGCGTTCATGGACTGTGACACATCAAGATTACAATTCTACCTCTAGCCACCCTTTTATATAGCTCGTCAATATTAGTTACCGTTCAAGAGTCATAGCTATTTAAGAAATAATGTTTTGTGGTCATGCAAATAGTAAAATGCTATGCAAAGATGTATGGTATATTTTGTACACAAAACTAAAAGTTTCAGTGTTTTTTTCATTTATTTATTTTTGAAGTAAGGAAAAGTTCAATACAAATTGCTTGCAACTGCCTTAAAATACATGAAAATATGATTTTTTTTGCTGGGTTTTTTGTTGTTGTCACAATTGGCATTCCATACTTCTATTTCTGTAGGTTGTAACATTATGTGCTGGAACAAATATCGGCTCAGGGATCATCTGATTGCTCACACACAAGAGAAAAAGTTTGCCTGTCACAACTGTGGGAATATGTTCTCAAATAGCACCAAATTCCTCGACCACCTTGAGAAGCAAGTTCCTTTAGACGGTAAGATTGTTCCACAATTTTTTTTTCTCAAATAGGTCTTTTCTTTTATAATGGTAAGGCTAGATTTGTTTTCATGTTTGTCGCAAGTCGTCCTGAAAAGTTCAAATGACACTTGACTAACGTATAAAAGTGATATGAATTATGGGTTAACGGAAACTGACATTTAAAAATTTAAAAATAACCTCAAACCAACCCCACCCCCCCCCCCCAAAAAAAAATTGTCTTAAGGTGGTACGAATGTGGTTGCTACTTCTCTGTGTCCATATACCTTATCCAACCTAGGTGGACCACATACCCCATATAGAGACACTGTACATATTGCCTGTTGCCCAAGTATACATGTTGAAATAAGACTTCAAAACACTCCATAAGAAAGCTAAGCCAAATTTCTCAACATGGATAGTCACCATGGCCTTCTCTTTTGCCCAATTTAAAAAAAAAAATGATCAGCTCAAAAGTGGTGACGATTTTCTATAAATTTTGTTTCCACTTTGCCATAGGTTTGTGATTTATATATAAATATAGTGTTTGTACATAAAATATCCCCGGCCACTGCCAGCCACATACATCAGTCTCCCTAGCCTAGGGAATAATTTATCTGGTATCACATGCTAAAATAGATGCAAAGTGGGCAGATTGCTATACAAACTGTGCAATGCAGCATAGCAGTGTTTGCACACAGTAACCATAATACTTTATAAAGTTCATGTCCCCTCCCCCCAGGGAATAATATATCCGGTATCGCATGGTAAAATAGATGCAAAATGTGCAGATTGCTATACAAACTGTGCATTGATGCATGTAGCAGTGTTTGTACACAGTATCCATAAAACTTTGTAACGGTTCATGTCCCCTCCTCCCAGGGAATAATATATCTGGTATCGCATGCTAAAATAGATGCAAAGTGGGCAGATTGCTATACAAACTGTGCAATGCAGCATAGCAGTGTTTGCACACAGAAACCATAGTGTTCTACATGAGACAGAGTTTAGAACATTCAAAACATAAACCAAAAATTTGAACATAAAATTATTACCTGTAGCCCAACACCAACATCACAAGTAAGATTTTATTTTGAGTCCTATTCATAACATGCCTTGCTTATTTTATTTATATGTTTGATTTCTTGTACAGATCAAAACTTCCAGTGTTCTCATTGTTCTAAGATATTTGCAAACCAGAGACTTCTACGAGACCATGTGAGGGTGCATGGTAAGTATATATATTCCCCCTCATAGCATCATGTCAAAGTACATATATACAGCTTTAATCTGATATTTATAACCTGGAAAGAAACAACTGTTTGTGTATAAAAGTGTTTGTCAACATTGGGATCCTGATAGGACTGTAGTGGAACTGCTGCCAGGCTTGGTTCTAAAGGACACAATATTGTTGTATTCTGCATTCTACACAATAAATAACTGCTTGTCTGCGGAGATAATCTGTCTCTTGTTTTAATATGCAAAAGATGCCTCCAAACTAGAAGGAAAATTTAGGGCTCTTAAAATGCAACCTGGATTTGGTTGCTACGCGTGGCCGTATCCCAGCAACCAAAAAAAAGTTTGAAAAAGTTTGTTTACCCAAAATCATCCTTTGAGACATGTGGCAAGACACCATATCAATTTCAGGCGATTCTGAGAGGATCGATGTGGATTCGACCCAAAAATCTGTTGATTTGGCATGGATTGACCCATATATAACATTAGAAGTTTTGGTCTGTAACGGAAATCAAACATATAAATGGATTAAAGAAGACGTGTTATAAGAAGGGCTCAAAATGTATGTATAGATTCAGTCTTGGTGTAGCAGGATTTTGCAGATGTCCTTTTTTTCTTTGAATCATTTTAGCTAACATTTCTCTCTATCCAGATAGTCTGTAGTACATGATACAATGCAAATAATAATTTAATTAAACTGAAGTGTCAGTACCTCATGATGATGATGAGGAACCTGGCAGTGTGTGGCCGGCTTTATACAGTAATGAATGCTTCGATAATAGATAAATTGGATAATCCGGGATTTGTGATAATCCAGGATTAGTGATAATCCATGGTTTACTGTTTTCTATAAAATATTATTCTTTGTAACAATGATTCTGCCTTTGGTAACCAAGATTGTTTAAGTTTATGTTACATATTATTAATATAACATGTTATAAATATCAACTTTTACAAAAGTGTTACTTTATAATGGATATTTATGCACCTTATTCATTGTTTATTACCAAACAGGAGTTTGAAGAAATTGAAATAATCTGAATTTTTTCAAAACTTTCTTCGTGATTTCTGGACTCGTTCAATAACCCTTTGTTGATTACTCATGTAATATTCAGAAAAAACAAGTAACACACTTGTCATTCTGTTTCTAAAGATTGAAAGACACAAGAAAAGTACAACTTTCTCAACCATCGCTTATTTTTCTGTTTTTAAATTGTTGGATGCACAATAGTCAAAAGGAGAGTTTGTTCATCGATGTTTACACCAAGCAATTACTTCCTTCCCTGAAATTTGCTCTTTCACAGTCAACCATTATAAGTGTCCCCTCTGTGATATGACCTGCCATTCGCCATCCAACCTTCGTAACCACATCAACAGCAGGCACTCCGAGGACAGGCCGTTCCCATGTGACTTCTGCGGTTTAGGGTGAGTCAATCAACCCTTAGTATGGGGTGGGGGTAGGGGACAGTTGAGAGAACTTTGTCAGAATGTGGTGATATATGCAATGATGAACTTCACACCTCTCTTATCTGTCTCCAGTCATCTTAACCAAATCTATCTTAACCTCACCAAACTGGTAACATTGAATCACTGCACCCTTTACCGACCCGCTTCTGGGTGGGTGCCCACCTCCTCAGATTCCTTCTGCATCTAACACTTTGAAAGACTACCAATTAATTTATCAGGATTTCCAGATTTATACAAATTGCAGTTTGGAATTTTGTGGTTTAAGAAGAATCCTTGCTGGTATTTCTCATCAATTATATCTAACACCATGTTCTGTTGTGACTACTGTATTAAGTAATAGTGCTCTTGTCAATTTTCTTTGCAAGATTTACTTGTACTAAAGTTAGAACTGATGACTATTTTTGACATTGCTTTCAATAAACCCAGAGGTGGAATTGTTTTTTTGTTGGGGGGGGGGGGAAATAAAATGCAGATGTTGTCTGTTATTATCAAATTGACGGTAGTTTGCAACCAGGGAGCAACTTCATCAAACTATTTTCGTTTTCTTTGGTCTTCTTTCATCAGGTGCAGGACGAAGTACGATCTCCTGAGACACATCCAGACCCACAGTCAAAATCACAACCTCTGTTGCGACTTCTTTGATTGCAAGTACAAAGCTAAGACCACTACCTCGTTGAGGAGACATTACCAGAAGGAACATCTGGTGAGGGGTTCGAGGGGCTCTCTAACCCCCGAATAACATTTAAAGAATATTCAAATATGCGAACGTTCCATGGAATACATCAAGCCACAAGGTTGAAGAACGTTAAAGATAACAATCAACTTTTCAAGACCTTGTTATAATTGCACATTATGTTCAATTTAGTGGATCATTAATAATGAATTACAAATTATCTCAATCTTTCATCTTGTTTTGGTTTCATATTCTTCCTGTGTCATTAAAGCCTGACACTTGTTTTAGAAACCAGTAATGTTTGCTATTGGCTTGTGGAAGAAAGTAAAGTATTGTCATGCAAATGAGGAAACTTTTTCTGAATCTCGTAACTTCTGTGAGAGATCTCGTGACAGACCTTACTCATGTAAAACTGAGATCATGAAACTCCCAAGGCCTAAAGGAGCTTATGTGCCTCCCCTTCCGATAATGCTAAATCTTTGAAACGCAATTCCATAGGTCTTTTGTGAGACCAGAATGACCGAGGGAGGGTTACCCTCAAATTTCCTACCACATTCAGCGAGTTATTTGGTTCAATTTCATAACATACTTTTACATCACCAAGGTAACAAGAGACTCTGAAATTATCTATTTTTTGCATGATGTAGAAAGAATTATGTAAATATTGAAGCCTTGTGACACCGAGGGAATAAATGTGATCTTACTTATTTGTCTTGATGTACGATGCCACTTCCAGTCCACTTGTAAAGTATGAATCATGAAATCACCCAGTCTGATGAGCTAGCATGAATTCATGTTGTCTGTTTTTTTTCTCCTCCGTGGGCAGAATTTGGATCCCAAGAAATACTGCTGTCACATTTGCCAGCAACGTTTCACCCAGGGCGGTAAGCTCACCCATCATCTCAAGAGGAAACATAAATTCAAGTGGCCGTCAGGATTCAGTCGATTCAGGTAACATGAAATAACGACAACTTTTTATATTCTCTGCCAAGCGTACAATATTTTAGGCAGTTTCCTATGATGCCTATATACTTTGAGGGAAGAGGGGGATGTGTGGGGGGTGGGGAAGAGGGAGGGTGGTTGGCAAGGAGGCTCGGCAGGGAATGACTGGCTCACTCCATTCCTTCACCGTGACTAGCAATTCACAGAAATTACTAAAACTTTTGAAAGGAAATAAGTTTGAAATTGTTAATTGCACCAAATTATTCGAAAGGTGTAACTGACTGGAAGGTTTTATTTCAAACGTGTTACATATGCTGAGATATATACATGTGAATTATGTATTGAACAGAAATTGATGTCATTCTTTGCACAGGGAGATTGTCCTTGTCTTTTGTATGCAAAGCCTGTGTGTCTTTGACTTAACAGTTTCTTCATTTGTTTGGAAAATGCAAAGCTGCCCACCACTGTCTCCCTGCCCATCCTTGCCCTCACCCAGCCCCCCCCCCCATCCTCACCTCCTCAAAAGGAAAGTTGTACTCACATTTCGATAATGAGGTATCATAAATTCCTAATTATATATTGAAAGTAGGAAGTATAGAAAAAGATGATTGAAGCTAGTAAAATTGGTATTGATAAGTAGTTGCTGATATTAGAAAGCTTAAAAGAGATTTCCAGATCATATATAACACCCAACCTGTATTATAAGATTGTCCTAAAGTTCATGACACTTCCTTTCATCGTAGATACAAGGAACATGAAGACGGACTCTATCGACTACAGACCGTGCGTTACGAAAGCCTCGAGATCACAGAACACTTTCTGAATGATAAAAAACAGGACGAGGTCGCCGTTGAAGAGTTACAGGTGGACAAGCAGCTGACCGAGGTACTTCAGGAGCAGATGGAGATGGTGCAGGAGAGCATGGCACTGGCAGAGTACCAAGAGGAGGAGAGAGGCAGAATGGAAGGGTATGAGGATGGTGGAGGAGGCAGGCTGGAAGGGTATGAGGAGGGTGGAGGAGGCAGGCTGGAAGGGTATGAGGAGGGTAGGGGTGGAGGAGGCAGGCTGGTAGAGTACCAGGAGGGTGATGGAGGCAGGCTGGTAGAGTACCAGGAGGGTGGTGGAGGCAGGCTGGAAGGGTATGAAGAGGGCGGTGGTGGAGGAGGGAGACTGGAAGAGTACCAGGAGGGTGCAGGAGGCAGGCTGGAAGGGTATGAGGAGGGCCGTGAGGAAGGCAGAATGGGCTGGTATCAGGAGGGTGAGGGAGGCAGAATGGTACAGTATCAGGAGGAGGAGGGTGGTGGAGACAGATTAGAAGGCTTCGATGACATGATAGCAGATGGAGTAGTTACTCTCGGAGCAGAGGAGACTGTAATGCACCCTGTAGATGATGGAGGGATGTATCAAGTGAGATTACACGATGCAGAGATTGAGAGGTACCAGTGATGAGGAACTACTATCGGGTGCAAGAGAGGGACTGAGGTTGGTCACTCTTAAGGAGCAGAGGAAACTGTTATTCACCCTGTAGATGAGTAAGTGAGATTACACGATGCAGAGATGGAGAGGTACCAGTGGTGAAATGAGGGATTACCTTGGGGTACAGGAGGGTTAAGGATCATGAGAGCATGTGAGGTAGGGGGATGGAAGTTAGAAATGGTTTCTCAGTGAACATTGGAAAGTGTCATGTAACCTGTAGCTGATGGAGGTTTCATTCCGTAGAAATATGAGTTATTATAAGCATTTTTGCTGGAATTGGGCATTCCAGCTTAAGGGAAAACAAATTCATAGAATATCTCAAATTAATTTATATTCATATTTTTATTGATTATTTGATCTTTGTAAACATGATTATATGACTAGCAGAATTTGAGCTGTTTCATCAATTCCGTCCAGATTTATGCAGATTTATGCAGACTGCTGCGCTCCTTGCCATTTGTGCCATCATGTGTACACAAAACTTCAAAAGCCATTGAGCACCTCCTTAAAACTATTGGTTCCCCTCCAAACGTCAGGTTGGAGGGAGGCGGGGGGGGGGGGGGGGGAGGGGTGGGGAAGGTGATGATCTTTGAGTTTGGTTTGAAAGTTTAACAAACCTTCTGAGTATTACTCAAAGTAATATTGCAATTTATCAAAGAAAGACAGTCGTCTAAAATTATCAACCAAATTTTGTAACCTTGGTTCAACTCTCAACATTTTGGTTGTCTGGCCAGTTTTCAATGTCGGCATATAGTAAACATAATCACACAGTTTATTATGAATTTCTGCCTTCTGGCAAAACCTCGTGTTTTGGTTTCTATGTTGTTGTTTTGTTGTTGTTTTCTTTCACATTGTTTATTTTATATGTTGATTTGTTTATCAAAAATAAATTTACTTAATTTTTCAAGAAAAATGATTGAGCCTTTTAGTTTCCAGTTTTTGCTTCTTCTGTAAATATTTTTCATTTGGGGTGTGTTCAGTCATTTTATGTAAGGATCTTGAGCTAATTATGTTTGCATGATTTCCGTAAACAATTGAGGGTCTTAGTTTATAATGAACTGATGTAAATATGGCCCACGTGTCGCTAGTAACCATGTCATTTTTGTGGAAAAACCAATTTCTCGGTTTTTGTGTCATTTTGTGAAATGTAATTGACTAGTGAGACTGTCTGGTTCCATCCAAGGAGCAAATACATGGCCCGCCACCTTCCGATCGTCAGCCGGGTGAAGTTTTGCAATCAGTCGGGAAAGAATTGGATGACTACCAAGGGTGTACCCTTCCCACCCCCTTCATTTTCAAACCTATCACAAAGTATTAGCAAAAGTTATCTTTATGTCTACGATATAGACCTAATAACATTCTTAATATGCCTCACTGTTTATCATTGGAAATGAAATTGTATTTTTTTTTTCTGGGAATGTACGACCGCTCCCCCACCCCCTATACCGGAGACAGTATCAATGCACAGAGGCAGCACCCCTACATAAAATCTTTTATTCGCTTCTGGCCCACCTATAAAGATTCAAGTCATTACCAAAATCAGCCGGGGTAATTTTCAAGTTTATTATTATGTATTGGCAAAACCTTGCGTTGGAGTTATTTATGTAGACTTATATCGATAGTCTAAATATGCTTCAAAATGCACCATTTGAAGTTTAAAAGTGTATTCTACTTACTACATAGGGGTCAATTTCAATGAATCTGTACAGTCTCCCTCAGATATAAAACCCTCCATTCGCCTCTGGCTTCCACCAAAGCTCAGCCCCCTACCTTAAATCAGTCGGGGTGGGGATTTTAATTGTCCCCGCCCCATATTTAAAATCTTGCGCACACCACTGGATGCAGTTCGCTTTCCAATGACGTATATACACACAGACAAGGGCGGCGGAAACACTTTTAATCTGGGGGGGCACCGACATCAAAGGGCACTCTGCAGAAATTCGATTGGACTGATGCAGCCTTATATTTAGTACCCTTTATAACTCTTATTGTATTATCTTATTTGCGTATACACAGCACTCCTTCAACGCCCTCCCCCCCCCCCAAGGAAAATATGCATACTGGCACTGCAATATCCAATGTGCAAATTGGGAAACAAGGAACATGTTTTCTTTTGAGACAAAATGAAGTGAAATCATGCTAGTTGCTAATGTAGGAATCTTCCGAATTAGAGTTTATTTCTTGTCAATATCTTAACAATTTTTTTTCCATTCGAAATAGCTTTGAGTTTGACCCACAGAAATTCATTAAAAGTCAGGGGCGTAGCTAGGATTTGCAAAGTTGTATGCACGACTATCTGAGCGGAGCGCCACCATCGGTTGGCGCGGAGCGTACAAGAAAAATTTTGGTTTTACAAACCACTCAGATGCCTAGAAACGGCCCTTCCCGAGTGTTCATTCTGGTTCCTTGGCCTCTTGCTAACTTGAGACACCTCAATTTTTATGTAGAAAAAGGGCACATTTTTAACCTGAGGAAAAGTGGGGGGGGGGGGGCACGTGCCCCCTGTGCCCCCCCGGTTCCGCCGCCCTTGCACACAGATCCTAAGAGAGGGTGTGGCGATTTACAAGTCACTTCTCATAAATAAATTACGGGTAATTGAATAAATTATCGAACCGAATTTTCCATTTGATTTGCTACGAGGTACGTGATGTGGAAGTTGCAGTTTATATGCACAACTTGATTTATCTGCACCGCAGATGGTTGGGCTGCTTCATATACAACACACCTGTTGTGGTTTCCTTGCATTTCGACCTAACTATGGTATAACGATGGCATATCTAGTTCACCGGCAGAAAATAGACGAGTAAAAGAATAACGAGCAATAACAAAATCGTTCAATTTTGAATCTCTTTTATATACAGTAAGCAGAGAAAGCAATATAATGTCATGTTTACTACAAATGTGATCGTGACGTCAGACTCGAATAATAGTGTACTGGACCATGCTGTCGTCAAACCGTAGCTTTCCATATCGCATATTTCTCTACTTTTGACCTACTTTATTCAGCCTGTTGCTTGCTTTTACAGCACTTAACTTGAAGGAAATATGAACTTTTAAATAAATAACAAAATACTAATCGTTTAGATATACCATTTTTATATCTCGTCGTAAGCGATAGCCTTAAAGTAGCCTCAAATTTGAAGCGATGTTAAAGTCATTTAGAAAAAGCTGTGCATACCTCAAGCGGAGGATCCGTTTCCGCGTGATGCAAACACAGAGGTGTTCAACCATACCAAGCGACTTTTGGATTGGTCAAACATATTATATGAATATTCAACAGCTACGTGGTATTGTCAAGTTGGGATAATATTTTTTTTATTTAAATATATAATTTCATATCATACTTTAATGCACTGGTAGTGACATTATGAGCATTATGAATATCCTTTTTCTATCAGAAATCAAATTGCAGGAACTGTTCATACTGTCAGTACGTGTGTTTAAAGCATGACACTTTTTTTAAAGAAAATGCACCCAAGATATAGATAAAGCCTGGGCATGAAAACCAAGCAACTTGATCCACTCTGAACCCCAACCCCGTTAAATCGAGACTGACTGTACCCAAATGATCATAACGGTGGTACCTCGAGGTACCAACAGTCCCATCGAAGGGCAGAAGGGAGTAGCTACTTCTCAAGAGCTCGGTTAAAGACCAGTGAGTGATTTACGTGAAAACACCATATAGCCTCTTTTACATATATTAGCATTGAAGTATATGAGAAAAAAAGTGGTATTAGCATAATTTAAAAAGTGGTTCCAACCGCTCACTGGGATTGGCTAAACGTTTAATAAATATTCAACAGCTACACATTTTCTTCTGATACATATAATGCCGAAGCTCATGACTCACAACAAACAAATTAGAATAAGCCTCTATATATAGGAGCCTCTAGAGAGCAGTTTAGAGAGTGACGTCTTCGCGTGAAATTTGAAACAGAAAGGAACTTGCAAACTGCGTAAAACTGAATATTATTCATTAAGAAAAGCTTTTTAGAAATTCAAAATCGTTTACTGTATGAACTGAAAGTTTCCTCGACAAAGTCAACTATGCGCTTTGGAAATATTTTACAGTTTTAGCGTAATTAAGGCACTACCTAAAGTTTAAACTGTCAGTAGGCCTAAGCTGACTATAGGCTATGAAGTAAATGAATTCGTGTAACAAAAGTGTAAAGAAATTGCAAAAGAAAATGCTTGAGTTTTTATTCTGTACAAGGTGAAACAAGTATAAAATGGATATCAGCCATTTTAAGTATTAAAGTACGACGTGCCGTTACCATTTAACGTTGTAGCCTATTCACTGAAGGTTATTGACTAACGTTGTATAGCACTGATATGGCGTTACGGTATACCGGTAGCCTAGTGTTATATATTAACGTTGTCGTGGCAGTACGTTTTCTTTGAACTGTCCCTGGACATTTCCAGCTGGGTCGTAGTTGAACACTGCGTACACCTGGTTCTTGTTCTTAGGATTAAACGCTACACCAACACCCATCCTTTTGCTGTTCTTCCACACAAGCTGAGTGAAATGACCTGTGGTCATGGAAAGAAAAATTGGGCAAAAAAAAAGAAGATTAAATCATTAAAGGATGAGAATTATTGTCGTAGTTTATTACAGAGGGTAACCGTGTTTTTGAGACGCCAAATAGGACGGAAGGGACGAGGTGGAGGTACGTGGGGGCAGGGGCGGACCGGGTCTTAAGTTGCTACCGGATATGTGCTCAAAACGGCGTTGATGGGGTTTTCAAACATTGACGCATTTAGCATCTCGGACGAAAACTAGCAAGTTTTGCGACCAAAGGGAAATCGGCGCCTTCGGTACCTGAACCTGGAGGAGCCTCCAGCGCATTGAAAATGGCGGCGCACCGGTTTCGAACTTGTTTGCATTTAGGTCCATCCGCCCAGAGCAGGAGGGGGAAGGGTAATGAGGTAAATCGACTACCGTACCAATTATCGAGCTAGTCCAAACTCGCATAACGATGCTGCAATCGAGCCAAAAATGGTACCAAATGACCATTTATTAATGCTGCAATCGGTAAACTTCACAGTTTGAATCAATAATCCTGTGCTCGCCTCCCAGTCTAAATGTTTCATTATGTTTAAAAATGTTTAAATTTTGAAAATATACCGGTAATACAGTCAGGTAACTTTGTCTACTTCCCATTCCGA
Source organism: Apostichopus japonicus (assembly GCF_037975245.1). Taxonomy (NCBI): domain Eukaryota; kingdom Metazoa; phylum Echinodermata; class Holothuroidea; order Aspidochirotida; family Stichopodidae; genus Apostichopus; species Apostichopus japonicus. Next base: position 17,919,153 of record NC_092572.1, read on the forward strand.
GAGGTATCTTATAATTACTACAATACACAAGCTTTTGTTGTGGTTATTTTGTTGTTTACCTAATGGATGATATATATATATATAGGTATATATATATATATATGCATGTATATATATATATATATAGAGAGAGAGAGAGAGAGAGAGAGAGAGAGTTGGTTGGTTGGCGTCTATCTTGGCGCAGAGTGCTCTATGTCCGGTGGACAGAGCGGAATATATGTTGAGACTAGTGCAACCTCTGTCTCACAGAAAAAGTCACCTTCATCAACGCAGACAAACAGACCCTCCTATAGTCTCAACTAATCTCAACATATATATATATATATATATATATATATATATATATATATATATATATATATATATATATATATATATATATATATATATATATATATATATATATATATATATATATATATATATATATATATATTCGTATAACATACCTGTCCCTTGCGCAAACTGTGCACTGTTGAAGTTGTATTTTGATATTTCGTCATAAAAAGCCTTTGATGCCGTCGCTCCTGTCAAGAAAATTACAGAATTTGGTAACAATGGTATACAAAACTTTCAAAACAAGGGAGAGGGGGCGGTATAAATGTTGGGGAGGGGGGGGGGGAGAAGCCGGCGGAGTTGAAAAGCATGAACCAGTGGAACTTTTGTATTTTTCATTGACCACTTAGGATTATTGTATTTCACCAATCTTGTAACGTTTTCAACTTTTAAATTAAAATATTAATTATTTTGTTCTGTTTGTGATATAATACACCATGTATCGTTTCTTACATATCAAACGTACTTGGTGTCCAACGTCATCAATTTTTTATTACCAAAACAGGATGTTCGATTTGGAAACCTTACCTGTGATACTATCGACTCCCTGTGAGTCGTAGGCAAAGTGAATATTCTCGCCATATTTCCCATTCTTCCTATGCTGTAAGGTGGCTTTCTTTGCGCATCGGTTAGCCCACCTTTGCGCGTATTTGTTGATGTTCCCATTCAGTTTCAAGGGCGGTGCGCCATGTTGGGCACGGTAGTTGTTATGCGCCTCCAGAGCCTCCCTCTTGAAACGTCTCTTGTAACCTATAAGAGAAAACAAGGTAGAAACAAACATATAAACAAATAGGCCGAAATGAAAAAAAAAGTACTAAATAAGTCTGTAAATTATGATGTATGTTTTTTTATATGTTACCTTGAACAATAACTGAAAACAGTGCAGACGGCTGCAAAATGCAAACTGTACACATTTTATAATTTATAAGCCCTCTATTTAATGTTTAAAGGTCAATCCATAATACATTCAAAGGTTCATGGATATTGTTTTCTAGCCGAAGCGGGCGAAGCGCATGCCCCTCCGCCACCCCACCCCACCCTCACCCCAACCCCCACCCCAACCTATAAATGACACTCTAAAACCCATACATATTATCAAATGTGTTTAACCAGATCTCTGCTGATTAATTGTCTTTTTTTCTTCTTCTTTTCATTTTTTTGCTTTTCCCGTTTGTTCATTCTGTTCTATATTGTATATCCGTGTTAGGGTTACGGTTATGTTATTACGGAAGTTTTTTTCAATTTGAATGAGAAAAGAAAATATCAGAAAATGAGTAAATCGAAACCAGGAGAGAAATAATGCAGATATGAAATGTTTTTGAGATTAACACGATTAAAATATTGTCACTACGTTTTTTTTTAGGGTTTTTTCTTCTTCTAGTTTACCCCCTTAAGTGCTTTAATTGTTAAAGGCCAAATTCACAGCCATTATTATATCTGTGATGGATATATCGCATTTTGCCTGTTCGCCTAATTGTTTTCTTATCCACGTTTCAAGATAAGCCAATAGACAATTATATATGTCACAAGGAGTCAACAGATATAAAACATTCCAGACCAGAATGACCATAATAAATCACCAATATGGTTGGATTAATTGACTGCTTGGAATATTATAACCGTTATATAGAGTTCAGATTGAGGTTATTGCTCTCTGTACTACATAAACCAAAGTTGAAGAGAGCGAGCGGTTTCACGCTGAGAGCCACAGCTATCAGATGAAGATGACCACTTACGCCATGTGTTTATATTGGATTACGTTGATGTATACATAGAGCACGGAGCGTTATATTAAATGGGGCAGCAAGGTCAAGATTTGGAATTGAACCTATAAGGCCAAGATTATTTACAAACATTCCTTTCAAACGTAAGCTACATAGGGTCAATATTACGGTTGCATAGTTAAAGGGGTATGTTGATTCGCCAGAAAGAAATTTAGTTAATAAACAATGGAAAACTGATTGGTTTGTTACAAACAATTGAAAAAGAATAATGGAACGGCCTCTCGGTATATAGGACCAGTATATTAGACCTTACCACTGTTGATCACAGGTGATCAGAGCGGCAGACAGTTAAATATAAATATAGCTTGCAAGGGTATACAGCCATCGAGACAAAAGACCTACGTGCGAGTTCACGAGTATATATATATATATATATATATATATATATATATATATATATATATATATATATATATATATATATATATATATATATTTATATATATATATATATATATAAATACATATATATATATATATATATATATATATATATATATAGGACAAAGTTATATCCTATTATCCGGAGGGCCTCATATTATAAGACCAGTAGACCAACAACACCAATAGGGAATTGCATGCTGCAGGGTTGATAACAGAAGCAGACGGTTACACGTCTCTCATTAGTGTCCACTAAAGAGGCAATTGCCGCCATATGTCACCATATTATTCCTCGTGTGTGATTCGATTCATCTGAAGTAAACACTGGTGTTTGACATTCTTGGCGTTCCAAAGAAATTCCTCGTCAGGGGTACATAAAGCCTATATAGCTATTGTGTGAAGGGTTCTGAGACGTGATGATTAAACCAACTATACAGTTAATTTTGATCTTTAATTATCACTTTCATTGGGTTTTGTCTAGCCGGGTCACGTGGTTCAGTCACCCCCACCCCCTGGGATATATTGGTTTACGTTAACAAATGTTTTTTTTTTTTAATTTATTTATGTGTATGTACGTTAAATAAAATACCCTGATCGTTCAAAGTGAAACTGAAGCCTAAAGCTCCATATATTATTAGGCGACAACATGCTAACACATCATACACAGCCTAAGCCGAGTCTGTACGCTGCCTCTTTAAAGAACTCTACTTCAACCCAGGCTCGTTATATTTCAAACTTATTGTCGTATGACAATGAAATGCATTCTTTCTTATCGTCTTTGTATAAGTTTGTTTGCCAGTTAAAGTTTATTGGTAGGCTATTTTGCTAGACCTTATTTACTCGAAATAAGGTTAGCCAGCCTTTGGTCAAACTAGGACAGTTTTCAAAGATTTGTATTCACCAAAGGGAGTATTGATTAGCAACACAACGATGAAATGATCAGCCAGATGGGACAATTTTCGAATGGTAATACCACTTTATACTGTCCTCCGATATCATGCATCAAAGCACTTGTACTGACAGTATGAACAGTTCCTAACCTTTCTCTGAAAGAAACAGAATAGCAATACTCCGCATACTGTCAGTACGAGTGCTTTGCAGAGAAACATGACAGTATACAGTACTGAATAATATTGTCTGGGTATTAATGATTCCAACCCCCACCCCCCCACCCCCACGATTTTCATGTTAGTATTATCAACTGGCACGTATAAAAAGCTCAAATATTGTCAAAATTATTGACTTTCTTTCAATAATTGAGGTGGAACTAAAACTAGTACTGTTGGTAAACAGCTTTATAATTACGCCTATGTAAAAATGTTTGGGCACAAACTTACGATGCAACTGATAAATGTAACACAACCGTTGCTATACTGAGGTCAAAGACTGAATAACATTCTCGCAGAGAGCGATAGCACAGACCAAAGTCTACTTCGACAGCTGTACATGACCCTGTCGTTGTCTGAGTCACTTCATGACAAGCTTGTATCGTAATCGTGGATTTCCACATATCAACCACGCACGTTGACGACGAATAATAATGTCTGTTGACAAGTCAAACCGGTCTCTGAGCAACTGTTTACGTTTCATACTAAATTTATATGATCGTATATCAAACCCGGCCACCATATTGCGTCAACTAACCAGTGTTGTGTTCTACAAGAATGTACTCATGATCCCACGGTTTCACTTCAGATTAATGGTGAGAAGTTGAAAACTGATTTTCGCAACATCACGAAAACCTTGTTATCATGTGATGAGGTGTTACACATGCCAATGTTGTGTGTCTCACCCAGTCATGTCTGTAGACCTAAATGAGGCCTGTACCATTTTTATGCATTATAAATGAATGCCATAAAATCCTGAATAAGAGAAGACTATTTCTGTCACGCACGACATGCTGTATATTCGAGGTAGTAGCAACCCAAGGGCGGCAAAGTTAAGGTGCATAGGTTTGGATATGGTATTTGACGGGACGGTGAAGGGTGGGGTTGGGGGTACCGAGGTCTAGAACTGAACCTTTGATATGAACGGATTTACACAACAAAATTACGCCGCGTTCCCCATGTGTGGATCCCCACATTTCAAGCCCGTACATACAAATCTAAAGGTAGTTATTATCAATTTATCACAACCTTGCTTTTAGACCTATATTATAGACATAAGTTATAGCCTAAATATGCCTCAGATTACACCATTTTACTTTTTTTTCTGGGGAAGGACCACCAGAACCCCTTCAAATGAGTTTGCTTCAACGACCCCAGGGCCCTACCCCTGTTGTTTATAAATTCTGGATCCAATTCTGGTCCCTTCCCTTAGCCATGTCTATAATTAGTTCCTTCTCGATCCTTCATTGTGCATTCCAGGTCGAATTTTGTTCAATCTACATTGAGATTAATTTATTAAGAAATGAATATTCATGTTATGGATATCATCTAATCATACTAACGTATTCACTTCCCTCCCCTATACTGTTATTACGGTATACGTATACCAACGTGTTTCCATAAGCGTGGTTCCTGCTATCGGATCGAAGACAAACGGGCGAATTCTAATCCGGATATCGGGATAAATGCAGCCTATTCGATAGCTTTGACGGCTGTTCAACAGAGGGACAGAGACGGGTTCATATCAAAACAGCTCCATGCCATAAATAAACCAAAGTAGTTACGTCTTCAACATATTTGATTGTAACGTCCTTAGTGATCGCGTTTTAAATGATTATCTCTACCTTATAGGCCTATACAGGTCACCCTTTACATCCACCAACACCCCGCAGCTATTGTGCAAATATGTTCCGTTATTGAATCAATGAATGCATGAACGGTCTTTGCATACCGTTCATTCAGTATTTCCAACGCCCTAGGTATAGAGTACAATATGATTATTGCTCCCATTTGAATAAACATTTACTTGTGTATGGCTATACATACTATGCCAGCCACACGCTTTCTTTGCATTACATGCACCACGAGAATGACGAGATTGCTATACGGTTGTCAATATCAACAGTACATAAGAGTATCACCGCCAAATGAATGTATACAATGTTGAAAATGATATAGTTAAACTGATAAAAACACGAACAGATTAATAGAAAGAAAGAAAGCTGCATTCAACTGTTATCTATAGAGTAATTATTGATAGTTTGATAGCTGTCACAACACCATTAGAGAACTTTAAAGACCAACTATGGAGGCAAATTTTTTTTTTTGGATTTTCCATTAATTTCGGAGTTTACATACCCATAATCAACATGTGTAAAAAATAATCTTCGAAAACCTACTATAACCCATCAAAAAACGACCACGAAAATGGACATTTTGGGTAGTCACGTGACATGAACCTCTGGAATGTCTGAAAACAGAGATTGACCCAAAGAAGCCTCTGGTCACCGTGTGACGTCATTGTTTGTATACCGCGAAAATCAAACGCTGATATAGGCACTGTTTGTACACAGATAGCGATCAATTGTACTGTTTTTGACTTCCAATTTCGAGCGTTTGAAAAGCTGATAGCTTAAAACAAGAACACATGAAGGTTAACAACTAGTTTTAAGACAATTATAAGCAGAAATTTTAGTTAAATTGGTTATTTCATTAGCAAAATTTCCACTCAAATGGAAGCATCTTTTACATAGCGGAGCGTCAATAGGTCCGTACGGTACAATATACTGTAGAACATGCAAGCAGCTTGGCGATTCCGTAATACAATTTGATCGCAAGATACCGTAAACTGAACAGAAGAATAGACCTGAAAGATGCCTCATGCGTGATATGTGACGGGAAAATGGCTGACGTTACTGTCAACGAATTACCAAAAAGACATAATCGAACAACTACGAGAAGACGCTGACCCGAATCGACCAGGGTAGCATATACATGACTAAGCTTCAGCAGAACATAGTACTTACTCGTTTAATATCCAAAAGTACAAACACAGAAAAAGTATCCTTTCAATAAACAAAATTTAGCAGTGAATATCCAAATCCACGTTTTTCGTTCAATCCTGGGCGAAATACTACCGTGGCTCTGTGTAATTCCATATAGTTAGGTCTAGTTGAAACAGGCCTTGACCAGTTACATCCCACAATCACAAGACAGTCACTAACGAAATAAAACGTCCGATATCGCTACATAGAACCGTTTTTATTCAACTCCTTGGACCATGCAGATGCCGGAATAAACATAACGGACAATATAACACAATGTATCACGAACTCACGATACTGGAATACAACAAAGGAAATAGATAAATGCGATGAAATCCTATAGCATGACTATGTGAGCCATACATGTACTAACAATGCTACCCTATAGGCACGGTATATACACGGTCATCTCTACGGTAAATATTATACTGTCAATTGCGTGATATAATGTTACATGCAAGGACGTCCAGAGCTTGTTTACGGTCAATTTCACATTAGCTATGTCCGGCCATGGTCCGACACAGCTATCGACAGAATATAACTTTCGTAGAATGAGACATTTGCAGCTTACACAGAGGCAGGGTCATGCATGTGGACTCATGGGCATGAGATACTCCGGGTGCTGAAAAATCTTTCCCCGTGGATCTCAAAAATTGATCCAAAGTCTGCGGCGTTTTACGTCGGTTCTTTTACTCGGAAATCTAAAAAAGCTGATGCTTTTGTTGGATGAGGTATAACTGCAACCTCCAACAACACAGAATTGTGGCATTTCGGGGGAAAAGGAGTAATATCGTTGATGTTTTTGGCAGCTCAAGTATACAACTTTACACACTAAAAGTATTGTTGTGAGTGAGGTATACAAACAGTGACGTCACATGGTCACCTGATGTCTTCGGAATGTTTCAGGAATGTCTGAAACAGGTTTCATAAAAAGCTGACTTTTCTTCCCATTTTTCACGTATTTAACGTCCGAAATTGGTAAAGTTAATTACAGCGATGTAATTGGAGTGAGTTAAGGATTACATACATGCAAAATGGTGGGATTTTATGTTCATCGAAAAGTCTCCATAGTTGGTCTTTAAGCAAGTGACAGCTGGTTTTGGTCAAATGTATACTAGTCTAACTGCGAGTTATTACATACACCTCTGACGTCATCGAATAGGTTATATATCTAGAAGGCTATCTCAAGTCATAATCAAGTCACTTTTTTTATGCCCTTTTTTATTTATACTCTATATAGTACAGTAACTCATTCCTACTCGCCTGGATTAGTGTAGCGATTAAACATAAAACCCCCTTACATTCTCACCCTATATATTTCTAAACATCATGCCTGTTGTGAAGAGAGAAGGCCTATATAGAAAGACGGAATAACAAACAGGCCTAACAAGGGCTTCCTTAATCAGTTAAGCCATTCACTTACCCCTCCGTGAAGAATCGCCACTCATGCAACCTCCCATTATATCGATGTACTATAACAAGGCAAAGGCAAGAAAACTGAACAGCCTCGCTATTATAAAAGCTATGAAAATCCCCAGACTTCACTTTCAGTTGAAAAGTTTGTAGCGGTATCTCTCTGAATATCACAATGTCAATATTAAGTAAATCAAGTGATGTGTATGTTCTAGCTTGATAGACTAGGCGCTACTTAAATCAGCTGAATGTTTGGAGTACCTCTCCAGCTGTCGACGGTTATAGGAATCCTGCAGTCTAGTAACTGTCGGACGGTTTGCGTGGTATGAGGTACATATAGTATGAACAAGGGAGCTGTTATGACTATGCTTCCTGCACTTTTCCGATTGAAAACTTAAATCACATTCGGGGAACAGCTTTTGTTTACCAAATCCTCGTTATGATGCAGTACCATGTATTGTGATTGGTTGTACCAAACCGGTGGGACTGGCTATACTTCTGCATTCTTGAGCAACAAGTCACCAGAACAACCGGAATTTACAGAACGTGTTGCCCCGGAAATATTAACGCGGGGGAGGCGTATTTAAAGCGATATCGCGATATGTGGTCAGTCGCTTTGCAGTATTCTGTACAGACAGGTTTTGCCTTTAACACACAGTGGGGGTCTTCACGGGAGAAGGGGGTGTTTACATCATCAAACTATTGTTTTACCCTGGTATCCCCTAATAGCATTTGTTACGTCAAATAAACAACATAAAACAACAACAACAATAGACAGGAACTTGAAGATACACATCGCTTTTACTTCTGTAAAGACTGTAAATACTATAAGAACGTCAAACCTAAAAAATCCTGCTGATTATGAAGCTGATATAAGTTCTGGAAACGCGACAACCGTAACCCCTCCCCGCCCCTCAACTCCACTCCTCCCCTCTTCCAGACGTTTCGTGACGCCCGGTATATACATATATACCATAGTAAACTATTTGTCAATATTTGGTAACCTCCAGATTTAGTTTTGTTTCTTTCATTGTCATCCCGTCCACCACTGGGTAGGCCGAATACAAAATAGGGTAAAGTTAACGTTCACATATTCACTAATTTAGCGACTCTGACGACAAAATGTTAGCTGGAATGCGAACGTATACGTCCTATAATAAATGTCATATTTATGTTTGTCACGATTGAATCAATATATATATATTCACCAGAGTACCGACGAGGATAAGCACCATGCGTGACGTTACACGATGGAAACATGATACTTACACATCAGGGTAATATATCAAGTCACCTCCAGCGTTCAGGTTCATTAGCGCATTAAATGCGCGTTGAAAAAAAAGTCTAGCTATGCCCTGAGTGGCACAGAGGGGGGGGGGGGGGGGGGGAGGTTTGGCGGTACAGAAGTGAAATAGCGGAGAAGAGGGACTTGTACCCAAGCTGAAATTAGGCGGACCCCATTCTTGCAATAAGTGCATCTTATTATTATACTTACGGTATACTACCATGTAGACTCCCATGTGCTTGACAAGAGATTTTAGAGAGAAAGTATTTAACCTAGTGTTTACAATAAGATAATGAGTTTTTCTACCGTACTGAGTATTATGGGATTGTAAATCACGAATTCGAATAACCCTTACACAATGTTCTTCTTGTTTTCGCATGACACAATACCCTCCTCCTCAGCTATATACCTCATCGTTCGTCTTTGCGAGTTTATTTCTATATCACTTGAACTTACTGTGCTTGCGAAAAAGAAGAAGAAAAAGAAAAACTAAGCCTAGACGAAATGTCATAGTGTGGGTGACTCGTTGTCTGAAATGACAGGGAGCCATTGGTAGAGGGTTATAGTTAATTATAACAACATAGCAGTAATATTACCAATAGCATGATAGAGATGATTTTATATCTCTCTTCTCTGTGTGGCGGATGTTGTTTTGACTGTCACGGGGGAATAAAGGGTGCGGTGATTGGATAACAGGAAAGTGAATCGCCCATTTGGTTAACCTCTGTGTGTAATGTAGGTGTGTGGTGAGGTATATGTGAAAACCTATAGATACATCTCACAACACAGTCCGTAGGCTGGAAGGATTTCCGCAGGTAGGATATGTTGTCATAGCAACACAGCGGTAGTCGTGACAAGTATATGTTCTGTACTGATGAATCCGTTGTTTATTTTAAAAGAATCGCCGCAGTAAAGAATGTACTAGCCTAGTACGTGATATTTAGACCTGGGTGGGTGTGTGCGCAAGTGATTCTTTGAAACCAACCTCAAACAGTAGCTTACAGTAGGTCTTAGTAACACATGCTATAATGTAGGCTATATACCATCAATTTGGATAACTTGTGCAGCGACGATTGTTGTAAGAACAAATAATAATAAATTTGGTCCCTCCCCAACGCTCACCTCATAACCTGAGTGTATTACATACAATACATTAGAGGACCGCAAAGGTAGGGGAAGGGGCGCAGGAGGGGAGGTGGGTTATGCAGTTGTCAGCTGGTGCAATTAGGAGGATGGCAGTGAATTTGACTCTGCATTAATCACTTTGCTGACCTTTGTCTCATCCCCTCCCAATCGACCGAATTCATTGAAGAAATAAGAACATTCGTAAAGAAGGAATAAAAAAATGAAAAAATCCCGTTGCACATCCCTGTCGATGAACACATTGATGGCCTATTGAGCGTTTCACACATTTACCAATCATCAAACATATAAAGGAACTCCTTTCACGGTGGTACAGTTTTATCGTTGCCAAACGGACAACTGACTTTTTGACCTTTCGTCAAGTTTCCCCCTTGAGCATGATACAAAGAAATGAGTCAGATATAGGCTATAGCACATAATTGCAATGAGTTTGTGCGTGTGTACCGAATACAGCTTTCTGTAACATTATGTTGAAGTAATGGAACACCAGACTTTGACGGTCATAAGAATTGGTCCCAAACTTGAGCAGGCTAAATATTGCTAGAAATTTTCCAAAGAAATTTCCTTGGTATAGGGGCCTATATATAGCTTGTGTAGTCCATCAGAGTAATAGTTTTTACAGATGTCCACCAAAAAAAAAGGCCACACAATTTAATAGCTATATGAGGCCTAAATAAATAGAAACCGGAAATTTTGAAATATCGCCATTAAGTTTCACAAATTGTACAATGAAAATCATGATTTTTAACTGTGAACAAAATTGTTCTTCATGAACGATCGATTCTTCAATAACGCTGTAAAGTTCATTCAGTTCAAAATCATTGTTGTTTATTCAAACTTGTCTCATTGTTTACTTATGTAAATAAATAGTTATTACTTTACAACAGCCATCTAACAAACCCTGTACTTTTTATATGTTCTAGCTGTCTGTAAATTTCCACTGGGGAAAACGATGTATGCTCTTTTTCCTCGACCGAAAATGTAGGTCTACACTGCCCAAAATGTGCAGTGACCCCGGATAAGGTTTGGGATGGTTCGGGGAGACGCTGGGGGAGGGGGTGGCTGGAGGTGCTGGGCAGGGGTCATACCTGACAATGTTAAAAAGAAGCCTAAAAGAAAAACAAAAGATACACTCTAACGCCATAGTAGATCGATTGAAGTACCAGATGGGATGGGAGGGGTGGGGGGGGGGTCATATGGAGGGATGGAGAGGAGGAATGGAGAGATAGAGATATCGGACGGTTGAAGGAACAGGGGCAAGTGTCGAGAGGAATGAGGGGAGAAGGAACGAGAGAGGGATGAAGACGGCAGGTGGAGAGAGGAGGGGAGAGGTGGAAAGCCGGGGGAGGGGGAGGGTCGGGTAAGCGGAGGTTGGGTCATTAGCATCGGTGTTTTGTGTCCATCAGACAATGTAGGAGGGTTGTCACATCTCACCCGAGGGTCGTAGTTTCCTTACAAGGTTCCAATTAAAATACAAAATGAACGAAATACAGTCACTTTTTGTTCTTTCCCTTCTTTTTCGTGCATCACAAAATGGTGTGCAAGATGTCCTTCTACAGATGAACACAATGTTATTTACAAGATGCGTGTAAAATTGTACGAATCAGTAGCAAGTTAACAACAACATGAAACAATAAAAAAGGAACCATTCAAAAAGCGAAGAAAAAAGTGGTAGGCTATAATGCACTCGCCCTGAGTATAACAAGATGAAGAAATTGTGACAACAGTCATTGAATCACTTCACCCCCAAATATTTACAAATAATTGAAGAAAAATAATTAAAAAACTTACGTTCCATGTTATAATTCTTAACATTTATCCCATTTTATCGATTAATAAAAAGTAAGTGTAATTAGACTAATAATTCTGTAATTAAGAAACAATGTACAACATGAAAAGAACAATTTTAAACAGATTTTGTTTGTTTTTTCAAAAAGTAGAATAGTTATAACCGTAAGAAGAGAAAGTAATTTATGATCACGTGATACATTTTTTGCAATATATTACTTCAAAATGTACCATTTTTAAAATTGCATTGTTTTTTTTATCGATTTTTATGGTATTCGTATAGTTCCAGTCAGGAGAATATGATAAATAGTTATTAATTAGAGTCTTTAATTAATCCACAATATCATAACTACGATGACAATGGTTGACACTCATGCCTTATTCATAATGCTAATTTTATCAAAGGTCGCTTCATTCATCATGTAACATATCAAAGTAAAATGGATGTAAAGAATATCACATGAAATATAATTTGTGAAAGACTTCCTTATAAATGAACTGATACCAAATAAACATTTTCATTTTTCCCGAAGGTGAACGCGAAACACAACAATTTGCTTGCATTATTTTAAAAATGCTCTCAACTTAGTTTTCTCTTTGTATTTTATAGGTAAACCGATGTAATTCTATTAATTCATATTTTGTATAATATATGAATTTTCTTAGCACCATATCGATTTATAGTATATTCAATATCTACAGATATAAATATTTCAAGTACCGAATGAGAATAATAGTAATGATTTTAATAACGATGAGATTAATAACAGTTCTATGCATGTTTGTCATTCGTGCATATTCATTGCTCATAATAACAAATGATCCCTGTTTGACACAAGTCGATTACATTCGTTGATGCACTATTTTGCGTTACATACGAAAATTTTGTCTTTATATCATGATGTATTAAAACGTTACAGGCTAATCTCGTCACGGTAATACTTGAAAATAATCATGGTAATTAATATCTTAGGAAACGATAGCAATCATTAAGTGTTCCTTAATTAACTAACACTGTGTGAAAGAATTAAAACAACAAAAGCTCTGTCAAATGTCAATACAGTTTGCAACTCCGTAATCGTCGTTAGGCAAACTTTGCTGAAATCAAACAAGATAAAGATTAAAAATGGCGCTGTTAAACAATAGCGGATTATCCCTTGTGAACTATGTAATGTGAAACTCTTTATAAGCAAACTGAGGAACAAAAATTTTGAGCGAAAATATAAAATATACATCTATCAATACAATAAATACGACTGTATAGGCCTATATAGGAATTAATGAGTTTAATATATATAACTATATTTTATAGAATCGAAAGAGACATTAAACTCTGTTTTTTTAAGATATTTTTGTCAATGCCGGGGTCTCTTGTTGCGGAATACGTACAAGCCGTGATCTTGTAGAAATTTCAAAGAAAAAGTTGATATACTTTATGTCAAAAAGCAAAGACGAGGCAATTGCTACCCAATTCACGGTACTGCATGATTAACTGATCGTGAAAAGGGCCGAGCTGGTGGTTGAGGAGGAAGGCATTTAAGATATATCCGTTGAAAGTTGACATTTTTTTTGCTAGTTACATTCACGATGAAATCAAACAAACTGGTACATTTGTGAGGCAAGTGCGGTGATATGAGGGTGCTCTTTCACTTTTTTTATTTACAATATTGGTAAAAAAAAAACACCCCCTTTTCATTAAAAACAGTCATTTTGTTTTGTAATCCTTGTTTCCGTTTGGATAACTGGTTACCAATTACCGCGTATTTTATATGAATTGAAATACACTCATAGCAAATCATAAACGATCTCGCAGGGGAGGGATTTGATGAGTGAAAGGGGGGTAGGGGGTGGTGCCAAACCTGGCGAATTGGTCTAAGGAGAGGGAGTGCCCGTCCCCTGTAGTTTGGATTTTATAAAGCCCCTAGATGTAATATGGTGCCATATTTATAGGTTATTTCCCAGTACTTTAGTGGTGTATTTGAAAACGTAATTATGTTATCTGCAAGAAAAGTCTTGCCAGATTTACTAAGCGACAAGTAACAATGAATTTAAATAAGAATCGTCACAATAGGTCGATCTTTTTTATAGCCTGTGTTATGACGTTCGGAATAAGTATTCAAGTATAGCAGAGTTGCCAGTATTGATGTGGCATAACCAACAAAACACCGACCGAATTGGATAAAAAATGGCAACTCAGGATCTGGAAAAAAAAAGCAGGGGCAGTACCACCACCCCCCCTCCCCTGTAGTCCCCGCCTATGCGGTATCGTGTGTTATATTTCATGCATTGTGAAAACCGCCAAATATTAGTAAACAAAATTAAGTCCAACTTGGTAAAACCTCTGCAACATAAAAACACAAATGAAAACAATACAAGATATTAAAGCCGGCTGTGTAGATCATCATAATTGATTTCCAGTAGCTGCCTGTCCAGTGCCTTTCCAGGTGCTGTCTGTTTCGTGCGTAATTCAATCCATAGGATTTGCAAAAATATTCATATTTAAACCCCGATATGTATCAATATAGTATCGCCTTAAAAATCTGCTTCTCAACAAACAGCGACTTCTTGATAATGGTGTGATCGATGAAAAAAATCGACAGCATCTGAGAAGAAAAGAAAAACGAAGTAAACAAATATATATAAAATTCAGTAAAATCAAACCACTTTCTGTAAAAGAACAAAAAAAGATCACCTCAACTTATTCAACTCGAAGGTTGCAAATGACCGAAAGCAATTTAGCCGACCATGATTGCAGCCCATATTTCATAAATGTCGCTTGTATTCCGAGTTTTTTTATTCCGAGTTATAACAGTTTGTCCCCCTCCCCACCCCGCCCCCTCCCCCTCCCCTGTATAATACAGTTATAACAGGTAATGTAACACTTGCATTTCTTTCTTCAGAGAATTGTGAATTAAAAAGAATTTAGAAATGTTGACAGAAACAATGGTATTTCTTCGAGTTTGTTTTCGAGGGGGTGTGATGTGGGGGGGGGGGGGTTATATTTATTCATTGCTTACACTTTCATTTATCTCTTTTCATTTTAGCCTCTTCTTCATCCTTCATATCTTCATATTTTTGGAGGGCTGCTTTCAGTGGAACGATCATACAGTCATTAAGAACATCAAAGATCTGAAAAACAAAGGGAAAACAAACACATTAAACCAGGATTAATTGTTTTCGACGAAGATATTACATAATAGAATAGAAGGACGGAGTGTCGAAGCTAGGGGGAGGGTGGGGGTGGGTTAGGGGATAGGCGGAGACAGGGGCGTTATCTGTACAAGAATGTTAACCCCAATCCATTGCCTCAAAATACTTCTGGAAGTCTTAATCAGGAGACTTGACAATCAGGATAGGGAGCAAGTAGAAGGAATGAGGGGGGAGGGGAAGGGAAAGGGTAGGGTTAGGGGTGGGGGAATGGGAGGGGAATGCTCGGGTAAGAAAGAAGAACATATCTATCCAGACGAGTATTATAGTCAGAGGTATAGGTTACAAATATATATAGTATGGTTGCCCATGTGTGTAGAAGGCTGAGTGGCACTTTGTATGACAATGTATACAACGCATTTTAAGAGGAATTTAGTGAGAAATGGAGGTGGATTTTTTTTTAAATTTAAATAAAACCACCGCATTTAATGCATGGGGGGAATTACCAACGAAATTCAAACTTTCGAAGTGAATTAGGGCGAAAGGAGGGGAAGGGGATTATAAATGTAGAACTCACAATTACAAGCATGTTATATCTCATTTTTCTGCTGAAAAAAGAAGGAATTGATACCTGAGCCACGCTCTCAAAGAGAGGGATGAGAACGAACTTAATGAAACCAATCTGAGCTGAAGGTTTGGTTACTTTGTCTCTGTCCATGAAAGGAGCAAACGGCAAGCCTTCCATCTTCTCACGGTCGCTCTATAATGAAACAAAGAAGAAATAAAATGAACCTTTTAAAGAAAAGGTAGACCCAAGAAAGAACCTGGGCATGAACAAAAAAAGAGCTTAGCAACTGAACGACTGATCCGCTCTCAAGTCCAGTCCCCTTGCATCGAGACTGTGACTGTGTGATCATCGTCATGTGTGTATCACGTTTCCCCTAGAAGGGGAACATGATGCTACACAGGATCTCAGCCAAATCGGCCGAGACAAAACATAATACGAGTATACCGGGAGAAGTAACGGGTCTATACATGACAACATTAGTTATAATCTTCCGCATTGAATTATGTAATTAATGTATAAGAATAGAAACTAACCTGATTAAAGTATTCCTCTAGGAGGCAATCGACCCACGGCTCGGAGACTTCCATCGGACGTACTTCGTTAGAGATATCACAACATTTGATTACGGCCATGTTGAGCTATTAAAGTTTAAACAAATCAAGAAAGAGAAAAAAAGAAAATATTTTTTGACCCAGTTTATAATGATATGTTTTTAACAAAACAGAACGCCCACAGTCTTAACCCGATTTGATAATATAAGGCCTTAATTTTCCACACGTTGTGTACAGAATTTTGTTTGATATGCAAGGTGAGTTCCCAGAATTATATTTCTGTGTTGGTAAGAGACATTAAAAATTTCACACGATACATATCAGTATGTGTGAAGTATACACGATTCCCATTAACTCCAGCGTTGGCTATACAGGAATGCAGGTGTATCTGAAGAGGAAGGCTGAATGGGGGGGGGGGGTAGAAAAGGAATCTGGCGAGGGGGTAGGGGACGGGAGATAGAAGAGCGCCTGGTAGGTAAATGTGGAAGAGAGGGGTAGGCCGTAGACTGAGTTGGGAGTAACAACAATTTAAGGAAGGGCGAAATATTTGTGTTTTGTAACTTGTGAAACTTCTCAGTATACCCATAATAGTACTTCAAAATTGGATGGAGGGGAAGCGGGGGGGGGGAGGGAGACAAAAGTTTGTAGGTGGTACGTCCCCTGTTTCCCTGAAATAGAATAAATGAGGGGGAGGGGTTGCCTTTTCTCATGTTAAGAGAGGAGGATGGGCCGTTACCCTGCTCCCTCATCCATGCCTGCTGCTCCCCAGCCGTCCTTCCTTCCTTCCTCCCGTCCCGTTCTTTGGTTTTCCCACTGCCTAAACATTGCTCTTTTCGTTGCGTATAATTGACATGTTTACTTACGTAGGTCAAATGTTCGGTATCTTTGAAGTTGAAACCGGCTTTGATCTGAGATTTAAATTTCTCCAAGATTTCAGAATGTCTGGCCATGTCGGTGGCAAGAATTAACATTATGATTCTCTGTTGATTGAAAGCAATATATATATATATATCATTAAATGATATTACTTGAAAATTATCTTCAAGCATACTTGCCTGTTGTTTTAATGTTTAAGCTTACTAAATTGGTGTCTTCAAAACGTTTACTTTGTGCCTTCAAGTTTGAACTTTCAATTTGTATTTATTTATTTTTTTTCTTATCGAGAATAATCGTAGTGTAAGTAAGCGTCTAAGCGTATAGCTCTTGACCCTTAGTTAAAAAAAAAAAACATAATCGTAAGGTCACTGACATTACCTCTCAAAACTGATTAAGCTGAATACCACCGAGATGTTTCCGGAAAGGCATTTAATTTGAGTTATTATATCTTAATGGTTTCCAGTCGATGTCTTGAAGGAACAACTTGCATCCTTTCACGTTATATTATAAAGGAAAGCCTTCCAAGGATTTCAACCCCTCCATGAAACCAAATAACTCTAAAACATTCGTATAATAGCTGGCCTGAGGCTTAGTTAGTACTTTAAGTCTTTTCGATGCTACACTTTCAGGGGAGTTTATGTTTCACATTTTAAGGCTTTTCGAAGTTCACCTTAATTGTGATTCGGGTTATGTTCGCACAGACACTCAATTGGAATGAAAAAGAGAAAATTTTCCCCTTAAGTTTCAGCCCCTAATTTCAGCCTCTTTCAGCCCCTTAAGGCTGAAAAGTAAGTTATCTTAGACCCTAAGAGCTTTCTGTATTTTGCTCACATTGTGAAAACCAATTTCACATCGCTACACATTCAGTGAACAAATATATATACACACGCACACACATACTCACCATAGAAATATTTGTGAATAAGCCTGCATAATAGTACTATAGGTTCAAGGGTCCCTAGTTTTTACTACGATTGAAGGTTCTGTGAACAATGTTCATTTGTTTTAAAACTGATTAAAAAATAATTCAACATGTAACAGACCTTCGAGCTTCAAGGTAACTTGACGTTATTCTTGATAAAAGGAAATATTTCACAAAACCTTTGAGTGGGAAGAGAATCACGATTTTGCTTCACAATATACTATATCAAATTTATTTCAATACATTAAAGCCAGTATTTTTAATTCTGATGTTAATAACTCTCTCGCGTGCAAGGATGTTAGTTAAGCCGCAGCAGACCGAAAGGTTTCCAACGCCACAGGGTTTCCATGGTGATATCTTGGATTTTAACTCTTGCTTTTCTCGATGTGGTTTAAGTCGTGCGTTAAATGCATTGGACGTTATTTTATGTTAGATTCATCACCTCTGGATTAACCGGCCACGAGAGAGGATTAAAAGCGCAATCCACGGGGTTACAGATCTCATCGCCTTCATGGCTTCACTCCTGTCCTTCTGAGTTTGCTAAAATGTAGGCCAATTGGTTCACGCAGTGAGTTTTATTTTAAACGGACTTACGGTATAGGAGGAGAGCGCGTGACGCTTTTTCGCACAATTTAAGCTAATTGACCTCAGTTGACCTTTGTCCTCGACCCACAAAACACCAAAATCAAAAATCAAAAATTTTAAAATTCGTCTTATCATTCTCTACATATTGAGTGGTTTAATGTTGCCTCTTCCCTCTATACATGTTGACTATAACAGAAAACGGCTCACAACCATTTTTTTTAGGTTTACAATCTATGACCTTTGACCTATGACGTCATAAGTCACGCAGGCACGATTTTACATGACTTGTTCAAATTTACTGCCTAGTGTGTCAAGGAGCATTAAGCCCTGTAATATCTCTCAAATGGAATAATATGAGATTTTTTATAGCTGTTTAGGGCTATAGTTGTTCATGACAGTTATATTTATCACATAGATCAATGATGTTGGTTGGTTTTGTGTCTATCTTAAACTTCTTAAAGTTTTTAGTAGCAAAGTATATATATTAGCAAATTGGTTTGCTACTGAGTAATTTGTTATTAAATTCCTGAGCATTACAATTACCACAATGGGCCGAAAAGTAGTATTTTTAACCCTTTAGATACTTATCAGTCATAATGTGTACAAACCTGTCTGATTATTCTAAATTGCTCTGACGTCACGTTAGCAAAGATGTTACACTCTGGATTGCTCAGAATCTTGAATGCAACGGCACAATGGTGATTTTCCAGTGGGGATACATCGTTGTATCTGATGGCAAGTTCTGTTCTGGCGTTGATCTGGTATCTGTGGTATGATTCATATAAAAAACACAGAATGAAAAGTGGTAAATCTCGTAATTATTAGGAACTCCATTATCCAAAATATCATTTATTGATTGTTCAGCATGCAGGGTAACCACGGTGAGCGTATATGGTAGTAGTAGGGAGGGAAGGACAGGACAGGACAGGGAACGGGTAGCGTGCGGTGGGGTTGGGTGGGGTACGGAGAAGGTCCAATAAGGGAAGAAATGTCAGAGTAGGTAGGGTGGGTGGGTGTACAGTAGTTCAGTGGCTAGCTGTAAGTATATGGCGGAGTTGGGGTGCGGATACGGCGTACAGGAATGGAGGGGGGGGGGAGCTGCTATGGTAGGATAGGGTTACGGAAATGGATAAGGCAAGGGTGGGCTGGGGAATAGTTACTCGATTGGAACACGTGTAAGAATTTAGAAATGAAGTCGAATTTTAGCTACGACCTCGGTCGAAATAATCGACACAAAATACATTTGCTTAGAAATAGTATACAGGGAAAATTACTACATTGAAACATTTGGACGCGTTTTATTTTCCTGGATGTTCCTATTTTTACTGTGTAAAATGTTACGAGACAAGCCGCGAGATCTACTTTACAAAGATATGTAAACAGTGCATCTTGTCCGAAATAACCCCAAATGAGTGACTTTATCTACGCGGATACTTTTTGGACCAAAATTTTAACAATTAATCCAGTAGGACTGGCATATCGTAGTTCGAGTTTTAAGCCAAACTGATAATAATAATTTTCAGCCCCCCCCCCAAAAAAAATAATAATAATAATGAGAGGCAGCATTTGGGCAATTCTTGTTGTTGTTAGGTTTATTTATTCACGTGACACACTTACGTGTTGTTGAAACCCGGATGATCGAGGTCGTGGCACACAGCAGCCGTCAGGAGAATTCCTAAGTCGAAAAGGTTGTAGATCTTTTGTAGGCCACAGAGATGAATCATTCCGTACATCATCTGGCTGACACAGAAACAGTGACGGAAATTGTGGAAAGGATTGTTTCGGTAATTTTCTTGGACACATAGCTGATGAAAGAAGGAAACAAGAAATTGATAATAAACCTTGGTTTACCTGCAGATGCTTCATTTGCAGAAAGACAACAATATTTATTCATGGAAATAATACGTTCTTTGAAAGCCTTATACAATTACACCAGGTGACTAGAACGTATGCCTGGTCGGGTATAAAGCTGCTTCATTATAAGGCCTGACAAGAGGCGACGGGATCTTGGACAGCATTGGAGCTGGGGGGGGGGGGCGTGTTAGAGGGTAGCGGGAAATATTCATTTTTATACTATATTTAATGATTTATAATGACTAAAAACTAGAAACGGGTAAGAAGGGGGGGGGGGGGGGGGTGTGACGGTGACAGAATTGCCACGTGACCGGACCAGGATCTGAACAATTCTGTCCGTTGTAAATATTTATACTCTTTTAGACTTTCATAGGGGAAAAAAGTGTAAGAGTACTGTTTTTGTTATGACGAAAAAGACACTTTGCACGAAGACTTTAAACTTCTGATCAACATCTAAAAAAACATCAGCAATTCGAAAGTATATATAGGCTTACTAAAATAAAGCCGATTGTTAGATTCTAATTATAGCGACTAATAAACGATGCAACGCTACTCAGAAAATATAATACCCCACAGGTTTCATGTATTTACTAGCTGGGGTGATCCCTTTACAGAAGGTTTAAGGTACTAATTACATTAGCATCATTATTGCTACCATAGTAACATGATATACGCTACCGCCTGCTCACTGTCGTCTGCGCGGTTTCATTTCAAAAACAGCTTATTATTACATTTATAATTTAGTTTTTTTTCCAAAGATAGTGTATTTGTCATGAACAGAGAACTCATTGCCTTCGCATATATCCTTCACAAAATAATTCCTACGCTTTATTTGCGAGTGAAATTTTTAATAATTTGGTATCCGGAATAGAAAACAAATTCATGAATATTTATTAACTGTTTACAACATATCAATTCAACCGCATGTAATTAGGTGACAGGCGCATATATCACGAATACATTCCGCTTGCGCTCACGGCCATGCATGCACTCATCGGAATGAAAGTAATTTATTGAATAAGTTTGTGAAGCGAAATCTTTAACGACTTGATGTTTGAATTTCATTATATAGGTTTCTTGGAAAAAAATATGCATTTTGAACAGCGCATTCTCACTAATATATATTTATGCATTTTGTTTAAGAGTGTAGTGACATTTATATTCTCTATTAGTATAGTCCAAGGTTGTTGTATTAAGTCAATACTTTGAATTTCTTAAATTTTCCTGGTTATTTTTTTTTTTTAGTCATCACCCCTCTTTACTAGGGGTGGGGTGGGAGTGGGTAGAAGGGGGATTTCAACCCACATAACAAGTTCAGTATAACTACTTATTAGCAAAACCATGCGTGTATAGACCTATTTAAATAATATTGCACAATTTCTAGCCTTAAAGTTGCCTCAGTATTCAACATTTTACGTCTGAAATTCATTCTTTTTATTTCAAGGGAAGGTCCCTGAGACCCCCCGCCCCTTCCACGACCCCATACCAACACCCCCTTGGTTTCTAAGTCCTGGATACACCCCTACTATACAGACTTTTAATCCCTAAATCGACAATACAACAGATAATATAGCAAATTAAAATCCGAAATATATATATTTTTTAAAAGTAAACAGAACCCTCACCCCCTTTTTGGTAAATCTATTCACCTAGTTTAACCTTTTTTAGCCAAAAAAAAAAACTAAACAGAATGCTAATTTAGTTAGTTAGTTCTTCCGGCCGTAATGAAGTACTGTTTTGTTTTCAATATTATTTGTGTTTATTCTGATTGGTTTGTCATCTCTTGCCTGAAGGAATTTCAGATTCAGATTGTTGTATACCACCTGCTCTGTCGATTCTTCGCTTAATGAACCTTATCATGTTTGTTGAAAATGTGATGAATATGGATCGAATATACTAATCTATAGTCTATACTTTACCCGCATTTTTCCCGGCAACAGTGAACGAATTTGTATTAGTTAAAACACGAGAAAAAACAACGTATGTATAGTCTGCTACCGAGATATAAACAACTGCTCTTAAAGAAGTCGTTTCCAGTCCAAGCAGACATACTGACTTCAAACCGCCGTAAAACTATGCTTTTTGATTAACAGTGAAAACAATAAATTATGGACTATATATGTTTATGCCAAGAAATGACCACTTTGACACAATATGGGGATTGTTTTAAGGAATATACTTGAAATCAAGTTTGGGGAAGGAGTGGGATAGGAGGAGAGATGAGGGGGGGGGGGGAGGGGCTAAGTGTGGGAAAAGACCAGCTATAGGGCTAAGGAGGAACATTACGTAATGTCATTGGTAATACATACAGCCTTGATTGTATATAAAACACGTAGTCCAGCATACTGCCTACTGTTGTTCAGGTGTATCGATACTCAGATCGTGTCACCGATCGACTTTTTTGAAGGCTTTATTTTTTCCCTTAAGTATTCTAAGACAATGAAAGTAGGCATTCATTACTTACCAGCCCATATAGGCTATTACCAGGCTCGCTTATATTCCCTGGTCTCAAGTGTGTTAGAGTTCCTTTGTAGAGATAAAGGAACTCTAAAGTGTGTATTCCTCTGACGCCCTCTACTATGGTCTTGGTGTATTACTTTTGTGGGGCATCGTGCGGGCAGTCAGACTTCTCCATATTGCTCTCAGTGAACTGAACGAACCATAGACAGTTGTATTGTTTAAATCATCATACATGCGAAAGAAAAGGAGAGGAGGGGAGCCCTGTGCAAAAAGGAAGATTTTAGACTTACCAAAAATCGTTTTAAGGTGATGGGGTTCATGTTGTATTCTTCGACAAGCCCTAACTCGTGGTACATGTGTTCCAGGAGACACAACATCTACGAATAAAAACATGAACCAAAAAGTGATTATATGTGGAAAACAGATATTCCTTTAAATGATGATTTTTGAAAAGAGCAACTTGTTCATAATTTCAAAATTAGTTTCCGTTATTGATTTACTTATAGCATATCTGTGCAGAGGTTAATATTTTGAAAAGTCGTTTGTCAGTTACAACAACGGATTGAAAATATCTGTTGTTTAAGAAATATTATGTCCTTTCTTTGGGCTGGGGAAATCTGAAAAAAAAAAATTGCCAATGTTGCGGGTTAACCAAGTTTCACAGCTGGCCGACGGAAAGAAAACACAGTAACCTATAGATACTCTTGTAAGTGAGAGGATTTAAGAACCTTTACAGGACAGGGGAGCGGATGGGAGAGAGAGGGGGGGGGGGAGGGTTGAAATAAAAGTTCATTTAATTCATATATATAGTAACCTCTAGATACTCTTGTAAGTGAGAGGATTTAAGAACCTTTACAGGACAGGGGAGCGGATGGGAGAGAGAGGGGGGGGGGGAGGGTTGAAATAAAAGTTCATTTAATTCATATATATAGTAACCTCTAGATACTCTTGTAAGTGAGAGGATTTAAGAACCTTTAAGGGACAGGGGAGCGGATGGGAGAGGAGGGGGGCGGGTGGGAGGAGGGTTGAAATAAAAATTCATTCAATTCACATATACTGACCTCGTTTGATTCCCAGTGCCAAATGTCGAAAGTAGGTTTCTTGAGATATTCGATGGTTTCATTTGACAAAGTGTACTAAAGTAGGAGAAGAAATAGAAGAATAAAAAAAAAACGGAAAGAAAATGAATGTGAGACTATAAGAAGAGACTGCACTGCAGAGACTAACCGTAAGTTAGAGACTGAAATAAAAAAATAAAATAAAATAAAAACAGGAAAATGATACTACATCTCTGTGGGATTCATTTTCAAATAACATACACAAGTTGTATTTGTATGCATGTTTGTATTTTAGACCCTCCTGCAAGCAGGAACTCGCGAAGAAGCCATCATTGGCTTATCAAAGCCGCAAGCTGACCGAAGTCAGTCTCTTACATTCATATTTAACGTCCATGATTATGAATTGTCAATTGTCAACAACTCTGTAACTGGACGACATACATTAATCTTGGAGTGTCTCGAACCGGGGACCTTATGATTGAAAGGCATCGGCATTAACCACTGAGCTAATATCCCTGAGTGTGCTTTTAATTTCAATTAGAGGAAAGCGATACGTGTGTACATTAGTATCAAGACATTTTCTCTTAAATTAAACCTATAGTATAATGTAGTCATATACAATCACTTTGGCTTAATCTGAAGAAGGTAAGGAAAGGAAATGGAAATTTATAATTATACCAAATGTATCAATAAACCACCGTCTTATCAAACAAGTTACTGCTAATAATCATTAGCCCAGAAATTACTCCTTTTTAAAATTTGCATTTCTATTATAGTCATGTACTCAACAAAGAATATTTTAGTAGCACGTGATTTGCACTTCAATTATGCATAAAAAAATATAGCCACAGATGTATATTTTACTTCACTCCTAGTCAAACAAGTGTCTTTGTTTTTTTTTTTTTTTTTATAGATTTCTTTCAAAATACGGAAGAAGGGGGGGGGGGGGGTTGATAAATAACAAATGTTTCAATAACCACATTCTGGTAATTGTATCTTTTATATTGATATAAAACATCAATCTAATAATGAAAAAATAAAACAACAAACATTATGATTACCTTAGAGTATTTAGGAACATCCCGCTTAGAAACAATCCGGTTTTCAACGCTGTCTGCGATAGGGGCGGCGCACTTGCAGAATCTTGCATGGTGACTAATATGAAGAAAATAAATAAGTCGAAAAGATGTTAACCCCGGCCTGTGAACACGAAAGGAGTTGGAGAAGGTGGGACCGTGGGAGGGGGGAATCTCTCAACTACAATGTGTTCTGTTTTTTAAATTTTAGTAAATGCGACAACGTTGTTGATTTTTTTTGGGGGGGGGGGAGGGTTATCCCCCACACCGGCCTACCTAGTCATATTTAAATGTGAGTGCAATGAAATTGACCAATAACAAGCTAAAACCTTCTACTCAGCAGACAGATTCCTCGTGACCTATTCAGACGTTTATGATTTTAACAACCCTAAACAGAATGCTAATGCCACGTGTAAATTTAACGAAATATCACCGTTTAGGGAACTCTCTGTGACGTAAATCTAGATGTTTACCTTATATTAAACTATTTTCAGAGAGATTACATCTTTCTCGGAACTATGGTGTTATATCGAGTTGTATGTCTAGTAATCTGTTTATTCCTAATTTTTACGCATGCGAAAAGTCTCATAAGAAATTCCCACTGATTTAGAGATTGCATTATGATATTATAATAAATCAAAACATTCGACCTCATTTTGTTTCGGCACGTCATATGAATTTTGATGCATTTGATTCCAAAGAAATTTATTTTTATATTCTAGGTTATTGAGACAAAAAGAAGTACCCAAGGGTATATTATAAAAAAAATTGTTTTTGGTATTATTTTTTTTAAATTTGAATTTGATATGTTTAAATTATAGTTTCCATTTTATGACTGAGGCTAAAACTGTAATTTTCTATATTCACGTAGGTTCTTTTAATTTGTCTGCAGGGTAACAACGTAATTAAAATATGAAAGGTATATATAGTATGGAGTCAGTTATTATATCGCAAAGTTGTAATATTAGTTTTTATGCGAAAGAGGATTTGCAATTTCAAATAACAAAAGTGGGTTTGCCGCATTTTTTCCATGAAATCGACTCGTAACATTATAAACAAACATGTTATGATTTTCCCCCCTTCTTATTACAAACTACTTTATTTGTGCACAATATTGAGACAATAATGAACTCATTTTCAATTTTTTTTTTTTAAAATCTATGTTACGTGAAATAACATCTGAGTACATGAAATAATGCTTACGAAATATTCCATCATTTTCTTGTACTTTCCTCTTAATCTGCAGTATCCGCCAGCGTTTATGATGGACGGGTTCTTTAAATGGTTCTTTAGTCAAGAGCCATGTTCAGTTCCAATTGTTCGAACATATTTTTTTTTTCTTAATTTTAAATCTCTTTTATTTTGCCGATTCAAAGCAGCTTTCTGCAGAACATTCTAACTTTCTCTTAGAACGATTATTTTTGTCTGCTTGTGGTGAAAACACCCCCCCTCTTCCCCCCCCCCCATAAAAAGAAAAAAAACAGAAATAAAATGGCAGAAGACGAGAGAAATTTGGAAAGAAAATCAATAAATTATTTATTGCTCTTGAGAATGTAAGCCGAACGGCCTTGGGATGGTAACTTGCACAGCAGTACAATAACCTGGAGAAGTATAGGTAATTTTCAAGACGTGTAATGCTTACGGCATTATATATGGGTCAATTCTACGAAAAGTGCGTGACATGTCTCAGGAGAAATTATAAGAAAAATACTTATTTTTGTGAAACATTTTGTTTTCAGAAATTCCTTTAACCTTTGCTATGAAGCCTCATTTAATGCTAGAGATATTAAGGAACGTTGAGTTTCTTTGTGAATGGTATGAGAGAGCTTATTGTTGTTTTTGTCGTCGCTGTTGTTGTTGTTGTTTTGTGTGCATAGGTGACCATTTAATTACGTTCTATTTTATTTGGGAGCAACAGAGAAGACCTGTAGGTAAACATCGAAAATTGCAATTATTTTTGCCACATTTGATTACAGGCTTGCAAACGGCTTTGGGAGGAGGTGGATGGGGGGGGGGGGGGGTAGGAAGAAACGATTATACTGCAATACTATAGAAACAGGGAGTACGTCTTGCACTCAATGGCTATATGTAGTAAATCATGTACCTAAACGTAATGTAGTAAGTCAGGTTCATAATGGCGTTCATAAAGTCAGGTTCATAAATATATATATATATTAATGAAAATCATAATGAGTTGGAAAATCAAGAACAGTGAAAAAACTTCCAGCCTCCACCGGGATTCGAGCACGGGCCTTCCGTTTGGTATATATGTATAAATATATATATATATATATATATATATATATATATATATATATACATATATATATATATATATATAAATATATATTTATATATATATATATATATAAATATATATATATATATATATATATAGGTATATATATATATATATATATATATATATATATATATATATATATATATATATATATAAGTTATGCCAGTAAACTTTAAGAGATACAGAGAACGAAATGTGGCATAAAGTAATCTCCAAATCTTAATCAAATTATGTGTTCGCCAAATTCTATTTCTCCTGTGAAGCAAGATGAAATCTACTATCAATAGGGATGAATTCCCACACTGAGGAAAACCTAACAATATGCCTTTCAGAAGCAAACATTATCGATAAGAAGTATATATAAATTTCTTTTCGTTACCAAGACAACAAGCAAAGTGCATTCTTAGAAAGAAAAATAGGGCGTTTGCCCGCAACTGTGCAACAAAGCAGGTCACTAATTTAAAGGCTCGTAGCTAGGTAACTGTAAATCGCGGGTTCGTTTTAATCCTGAAATATTTTGAAGCAATATTCTCATAGTATTTGTAATATATGTTTATCCTTGGCCCAAACACATTATATGGTTAGTTTTTAGGCCCCCAAAACTATATAAATTTCACGAAAAAAGACTGTAGATCAAAATCTTCGGGGTAGTTTACCTTTTGGCGGCGAAGAGTTCCTCACGGATATAGTTTAATTCCTTCCTACATTGGCCAATCTCGACGGTTTTCATCCCCTCTCCTGACAATAAAAGGTAAATCTTGATAATATATATAAATAAATATATATATATATATATATATATATATATATATATATATATATATATATATATATATATATATATATATATATATATATATATATATAGAATCATCGAGAACAGCAGCGCCATAAAAGAAAGTGCAAATGCTTGAGGAAATTAAAAAGAACTCACAGTTTTGAGAAAAAAAAATTGCTCTCAGATCAATAACAATAATGATGACACAGAGATTTACTTCTGTTGTTTGGGGATACATTTATTTAGATTATATAGAGGACTGAGGCAGGATAGTTATTGTTTGATCCTTTTATTTCACTTTCCCTCATTTTACGATAGCGAGTGAACTCGTCTATTCTTTAGAAGGCTGTGAATCATCTAGAGAATGTTGGATGGGAAAAGCGCCCGGGCTTGGTAAGTATCTCCCACAAAGGGTTAGTTTCAACCTTTCAAAAATGCAGTAAATGTATTCATCATAACTTGAAAAGATAGCTTAACCCCCCACCCCAACCCCCCCAAAAAAGGAAGAAAAAAAAAGAAAAACAAAGTAACTAGCTTCCATTATGGCTTTTAATAGTTCACTTTGTTATTTTTTGCTTGAATTTTTTTTTTAAAGTTTTATATACTTTTACTTTCCATTTACATTAATGGATGTTTACACCAAGGACCTGTTTATACACTATATAAACCAGGAACGAAGATGTAAGGAGATCCATTTCTCATTACAATTTCTTCAAGTTAGTTTCTGTTCTCCATTTTCATTTCACTTTGGAAAAGATATATTTTAACGGACAATTGTTTTCGCTATAACAACACATGTTCATATACGAATGAACACTTACGCTATTCTGATCATTAATATTCTATAAATGCATGACAATTTAACGCTCCACTCGTTTTTTCCATGACATTATATAGTATGTATATGTTTAGCACGTTAAACATATACATGCTAACGCTCCATTTGTCTTTTCTGATCATTACTATGCTATATACGCATGAATTTGTTTACGCTCCACTCGTTTTTTCCATGACATTAAATAGTATGTATGTTTAGCACGTTAAACATATACATGCTAACGCTCCATTTGTCTTTACCTGATCATAACTATTCTATATACGCATGAATTTGTTTACGCTCCACTCGTTTTTTCCATGACATTAAATAGTATGTATGTTTAGCACGTTAAACATATACATGCTAACGCTCCATTTGTCTTTACCTGATCATAACTATTCTATATACGAATGAATTTTTTTACGCTCCACTCGTTTTTTCCATGACATTATATAGTATGTATATGTTTAACACGTTAAACATATACATACTTACGCTCCATTTGTTTTTTTCTGGTCATTACTATTCTATATACGCATAAAATTGTTTACGCTCAATTCGTTTTTTCCATGACATTATATAGTATGTATATGTTTAACACGTTAAACATATACATACTTACGCTCCATTTGTCTTTTTCTGATCATTACTATTCTATATACGCATAAAATTGTTTACGCTCAATTCGTTTTTTCCATGACATTTTAATAGTATATATATGTTTAGCACGTTAAACATATACATACCATCCTTTTATCTTTCCATAACAATATTCAGTATGTTACACGAATACACGAATGACCATCCTTCTTTATATGATCCATTCGGTTTTCAATGACCGTACTATGTTTTCCTTGACCATCGACAGACATTGGGAATTGGTGTGTATAAGCGTGTGTAAAAGGGGGAGGGGGTGGGGGATGCAACATCAAAATATGAGCAACATTATGGGAGTACAGAATACGATAATGCAAGCTGGTGTTAGTTGGGGTGGGGTTGGGGGGGGGGAGTCATCTTTCCAGAACTAACACCAGCTTCAAATTAGCAGGAGTTTTGAGATTGACACACGTATACTATGGTTAGTAGATTGATGTCAAATATTAGTGTATCTTCCTGCCTGTCTATTTATACGTGGCAAATATCTGGGACACGGGGGAGGGGTGCAGGTGGGGGTGGGGTTGGAGGAAACCGAACGGTTTTGGGATATGCCCCCTCATACAGCTCCAGGAGACGCCATTGTGACCGCAAAATGTTTACTATACAAATGATATGCTATCCCTGTTTCTATGACTAACCTATACATATAAGTACTATTCGAATAATATGCTTATAACGCATATCCCTTTTTTATGACTATTTGTGCTATATTAACGATATGCTTACGTTCTATCTTCTTCTCCATCGCCGTCAGTCGAGATACCATCTCCTCCTTCATCTCATTTATCCGGAAGGCTCTGCTCAATAAAGGCCAGGGTTAACGTGTACGGAAAAATCACCAGAGTGGGTAGTCAATGTAAAGGAGCGGTATATGAATATTCATATTTCCATCCACGAAGGGTGACGACATGTGACGTAGGGGGTGACGTAAGGACGGACATCAGAAACAAACCACAAATTTAGTAAGGGAGAAACGGAAAAAGCAAAAATCACAACATTATAGATATATATATATATGCATGTATACATTTAGCATACTAAAAACAATACCGACAGATATATATGTGTGTAGCGACGGCAAACAGCGGTGTAGAAATTAAAAAGGAACTGTTGGTACAAAATAAAAAAAAGAAGAATTGTAATTGAGTCAAAATGTTGTTTTGAAATTTACTCTGTCGCTATATATTGGCCCAACCTTAGCGGTCAGCTCGTTTAATCGCAAAGAAACGTTTCCTTGCTCCCAAAATTTGTTCAAACATCTGCTGATTCTATCTTAGAAACAGCGGAGTAATTTACTCTCTCTCCAAGGTGTCATTTCCTTTTCATGTTAGTTTCACCACTCACTACAGGAAGGTTCTATATAATGAAATTTTCAAATCTAAATGACAGGCAAGCCAACATCCCCTTAGTCACTAAGGAATTCTGAAGATATTAACAACTCCCGTCCCTTTCGCGACTCAGCCGACGGCTTATAAGTTAATTCCTTCTTACTGTACAAGGAAAGAAAAAGCAATAATACTAAAGAAAAGGAAAGTTAATAGAGCGACAAGGAGTCTCATTCCCTAATATTGGCCTCCCTTGTACTTTAGCCAAAGGTTGTTTTCGCTATTTCTCGCAGGAAAATATGAGGCTTCGCATGGTAGGTTTCTCAATTATGTTGTTATGGATTAAGTCTTCTTCTTTTTGTAATCTCTACCTGCAGAACACTTCGTACTTACAAAAATTCGAAGTTTTTCATTTGAAAAAAGTGATAAACTATGACTTTATGACAGTTTCCTTTTTAACGGTGTCCCAAAATTTTAATGACAACCAACAGTTGTTACGATTACCAGTGGAATTGATCTCGCAAAAATGAGACAAGATTAGTAACAAGGCTAAAAATAAACAAAATGACGTAATGTTTACGAACAGGTTTATCAGTTTCTGGCTCTTTGCCAAATTTGACAAAACGCGACCCCTCCCTCCCAGTGACTGATACAATTAACATAAAGCAGATTCAGTTTTAATATTAACACATATTTCGACGAAATGTCACGTAGCAATAAATTGCCATTTCGTGATAAAAGATGAATTTGACTTTTTGCCAGGACTGTATTAGTCGTATAATCAGCACGACTGTGTTTACAACACGCGATGTTTTGTGTCCGAATATAGTCAGTTTAATCGTTGAATCATTTCGAACGAGTTTAGTTCCGAACCGGAAGTTGGTTGTGGTTCCATCAGTTTTAGTACAGGCTACATTGCGTACCTTGCGTACATGTGACTTGCGGACGACACACCTTCTTTCTTATATTGCGATAAACAGAAAAAAAGTTGTAGGGCAAGGCTTTCTTTGGAATGTTTAGTACTTATGTAAATATTGGCCTACTTCTGTAGTCATGCTGAAAATGAGAGTAAGTGCTATCGAATAATGAGCTATTTCATCTGTGCTATTTTGGTATTTAAGCCAAACAGAGTCGATGTCAATCCCCCAAACTGCTACAACACAATAAGGATCGCTTTTAGGTAATGCTATTAATTAGTATTTGGTTAAAATGCTGTTTAAGTGCATGACTGGAAGTAAATGTGATCGATAAAGAAAAAAGAAGATATTATTCAGACAATTCTTAAACCACTCTTAATCATTCAAAGAGTAGCGTAGGAAATATGTTTACTTGTGAGTAGGCCGCATTAGTAGATGGTCTTCTACAAGGCAATAGGGAATTCATATGGAGTATGCTACCTTTACTATTTTCGTTTCGGACGTGACGTTGTTGGCCACACAAAATGCGCGCTGCATTTTCAATGTTTCAATGTACATATAGCATGAAAGCACACATCCAGTGGTCTCATTTAATCAAATTTGTTTCTACATCTGACCAGTTTTGCGTTTCTCTCTCTCTTTCCCTCTCCCTCTATTTTCTTGGAAATAATTCAGGCCTCTTTTCTCTCCATCTGACAGTGTTACACGAACCTTTTTCCTTGCCCTTTCTTACTTTTTGTACTCCCTTGAAAAATCTTTCTCGTCAATACATTATGATGTTAAATCAATAGAATTGCCATTGCACGTTTGTCTTATATATTGATATGTTAAAAGTTTAATGAGATTAGAAACGTTTCCTGGCAACAAATCCAGGACGATCGTGCTACTAATTTTTATTGAACGCCAATCATGACAGAAGCACTTCGGTGTCACTGACACGTTAAGGCCTAATAAATCGTACACACGAACATACCAATTGAATCTGTCGAGATGATATCTATCTAACGGCTGTTGATGGATTTGGTTTGCAATAGTTTGATTTATCCATTACCAGTACCAGTAGATTGAATGTTTAATGAATACATACTGTCAACTGGAAACGTAATTCGCCATCGATTGTATGTTGCATTACTACATTCATTACTAGTATACTGTGTTCTGGTCACGTTTACACACACTGGATAACATAGGATAGGAGAGTGAAGATAGAACAGTAGCCTACCAATGTCCAAGCATGATAACTTTACGAACGGAATAAAAGCTACAGATTACATTTTAGTTATCTTGTTCTTCAGTTTCGACAATGTTTTGTTCAATCGCTAAACCCATTCCCTTCTATATAAACTTGACATAACATTATACGATACAAATAGTAAGCTGTGCACTATGAATCTAACGTGCTAAATCATGCAGCAGTGGATAATTTGATTTCAGTTTTAATATCGTAAATAGCAAATACAGAAACGTCCCTGCTACAATATATATATAAATTAATAAATATATATATGTATATATATATATATATATATATATATATATATATATATATATATATATATATATATAAATATATATATATTAAAGAATATTAAAGAAGTTGAAAATATGATGGCTCATTAAACATAATAAAATTGATGTCATATTAAAATATAATGTTTACTCACTTTGTCACTTGCTCTGCAACATGCGACAACACGCCCTGTAAGATTTCATCGTTAGCTGATAAAAAAAAACAAAAATACAATGGAATCACACAAATCAATTGTTATGAAAACTTTGTATTATGTTGACAAACAATGGTATCACAATGTAACTAAGGTATATTACTCTGAAGACTTCACAAGATGAATACATTTTACATGATGAATATTAGATGTAAGAAATATTTAAGTCAAACTTTTCAATTAATCACAATAAGGTTACTTTTCAATAGCTGTTGTGATTTTGCAATACTCCTACTTACCTTCACCATTTTCCGGTGTGCTGGATTCTACTGAGTACGCTGTACTGCAAATAGAATAGAAAAAAAGGAAAGAAACATGGTTACTTTATAGAGAAAAGAGGTGTATCAACATATATATATATATATATATCGCCGAACAATGGGCTTCTCTGAAGAGGCTTAGTAGGTTAGGCTGTTTTTGCCAGGATAAGCATAACGTTAGGCTATTGACACATCGTAACATAATATTATGTTTACAGGATAACGCAAAATGTTCTCAAGATAACTTTATGCTTTATGAGAATCTTACTGTTATTGGGTTAGTAAACTTCTGATATTTGAGGTAATTGGTATTAACTGATTTTGTCGAAAATAAAAACAAACAACACCACTTGATAGGCTGCAAAGTCAAAGGAGTTTACCATTTGAAAAATCCGAGACGTTGCTTTGATAGGTCATCCCATGAGAAAACAAAAACTCTTTTAAATTACTCCTTATGCTTTTGTCTGATGAAATTTAACAGAGCAACTTAAAGGGTTTTACTGAAAACTGGTAACATATAGTTATATTATAATCTTTAATGGTTTAGCATGAAAACTGCAGTCCTCGTTTGTGTCGACGTAGAACAATGCATGCAGCAGATTCAGTGTGAAAGCAAGATAAACGTTTTGAAATTAATTTATGGTGTTTGTTGTGCTTAATTTGTAAAATTTTCAGTTTTTCTTGGAACTTTATTATCACTATTAGGATATCTTCCCCTCCGTGGGTTTTTTACTGAACATTTTGTGAAGGTGAATCTTTAAAACCGTTTTCTCAATCACTATCTTTTTTTTAAGGCAGTTGTCTGTTCATTTCTTCTTCGAGGAAAAACAAAACATGAAAAGCAATGGAAATTGCAACATTTCAATTTGCCAGGTAGATGGGTTATTAACCTGAGAACATTATGTTTTCAGCTAAAAGTCTTGGCTATTTTTTTTTAATTTTGTGAAAAATAATAATTATATTGCTATAAACAAAAGACGAAGAAGAGGAAAAAAAATAAGAATAGTCCTAAATGGCAATAACAATTTTTTACTTGCGCAAACAAATTTTTTCATGCAAATATGATGACCTTTATATCAAAACACAGTGACGAAAGTATTGCATTAATGGTTATCAGTTATCAGTTATCGTACGATCATTAAATTGACAGCTGAGAAACAACCGCCTGAGGTTAAACCGTGAATTTGACTATGAGATGCAAGTGATAACATCACTTTTTTCTGCAAAGTGAATCGGAATCAAATAAAGCCTAAGGTTAAATCGATAATGATAGTATAGTTCTATATATGTACTATTACCTCCAATACCCATAAGAATTTGTAAAGCGTTAACGATGATTGTCTATATGGTGAACGGGTTTTATGACTTGGAATAGTTTTAAAAACGAATCGTGTTTCACTTTATTATTACCATTAGTATCATTATTAGTGTATTACAAATGCCAGCAAAACGCTAAGCTTTTTGTTGTGAAGGTTTTTGTTAATAAGATATATGAACCAGTACATTGTGCAGGTACCCAGGTATATACGTTAACCCCACCTTTATAAACAGGTCAAAGTGAAAACGATATTTCGTATCCGTCTTCAGTTACACTTGCGAAATGCGTTTTTGCTTTGTAGAGAAAATATATTATTTAGCGGTCATATATAAGGCGTTTTGGATAGGTTGTCAAGATGCTAAATACGCGGTATTAATTTTTTTCTCCAGAAAATACTGATATTGAATAACAACAATGATGCAGTAATGAAGAAACAATTTTAAAATATCATAAAATCAAAATATCCTTCCTGCTGGGTTGTTCTTTCCGTTTGAAAAAGCTCTGTGATAATGGACAAGAAATCAATTCGTCCTGTCATGTCCATTATATAATCGTCTTGTTTGTGTGTATACACCATTGATGATAGATTAGTTTAGATGAGGTCAAATATATTGGAGAATAGATACAACTACATGATGACCATAATATCATAATAAATACAGAACTGTGACTGTCAAAAAGAAGAAAAGAATTAGTCGAATGGCTGGTGACGTCTGAACGTGGGAGTGTTAACTCAGAAAAGCCGGTGCCTTTCAATCATAAGGTCCCGAGTTCGAGTCACTCCAAGATTAATGTATGTCGTCCAGTTACAGAGTTGTTGACAATTCATAATCATGGACGTTAAAATATGAATCTAAGAGCTCGACATCGGTCAGCTTGCGGCTTTGATAAGCCAATGATCGCTTCTTCGTGAGTTCCTGCTTGCAGGAGGATCTAAAATACAACATATATAAGTATTGACTTTACTGTACTTATAAAATAGAATATGTTGGAGCAATGAATAAATTTATGAATAAATCAATATGAATACATTTTATTTACTAGTACTTACTCCTCGTTATTAACAGGCATGGTGGGTGATATTGAAACGAGGGCGCCATTGATATCTCTGAGTATGATCTTCGACCATCTAAAGAACCCGAGAAAAAAAAAGTAAAAATGTAAATTAATTTTATGAGATGTTAATTTTATGATATGTATTGAAAATTAACGGTAGATATAGCCAGTTCTTGCTCAATTTATGACGTCACTATGCCCACAGTAACGCTGTAACAAATTGCAAGACAATGTAATATCATTAGCATCCTTATAATATTAGTATATTTACACTCACGTGCGGTTATAAAGCAACAAATGATCCTATATTAATCTGATCTTTCTTATTAGGAACAGAGGCGCAGCTCTAATTCCCAATTTTTTTTTTTTTTTTTTTGGGGGGGGGGAGGAGCTTTATTGGTGGGATGATTTGTTTTATGGGGGGGGGGGGAGGAGAGCTGAGCTGAAAAATATTGGCGGATAGATCCCTGCCCCTGCCCTCCCCCTCCACATCCTGGTCTTATAGCCACCTTAAGTAAATGATGTATACCAGGTTCATATACATATCTTCCAATATACTGTCAAAAGGCTTTAAAGAAACTCACCCTAAATTTGATATAATTTCAAACAACATAGAAAAAGATTATTTTCATTGGACCTAGTTACATATTAAAATGAATATTCATTACCGGCTGACTCCTGCTGCCGCAGTCAATAGGTCATGAATATCACGTGAGCCACAGTGTCGGCTATAAACGATCTGCAAAACAAATAATAAAACAAACAAACGTTATGACAGAATGTAAACATTGGGTGTAGAATCGTGACTCGGAACTCTAAAGGTATCAGGTTCTCGGGCGCATGCGCATGCTTGAGTTATACGTCATGGATGTTTTCTTCTCATAAATGCAAAGAACAATAAACGAACGTACAACATTACGTATTTAACTGTGACTCGCGTACGTAAACATTGGACACAGTTATCTAATACTAGAAAACACTCCGCTCTGCATTTTGTGTACAGATTTTACATCACATTACGTTGAAATATATTCCCCGATACGAGACTCTTTATACCATATGTGACGTAATAATAGTGGTAGAAAGTAACTTAAAATTATATTTTGTGTTACTTTGTATGTAGTATGCATCGTTCTGTTCTGTCCAAGCATTGTAATATTCAACATGTATTGGCCATATATCCCCACACCCACACCCTTCCCTTCAACAAAAAAATAATAAGGAAGAAGAGGTTTAGTGCTTATGATAAGTTTAAGTTTAAAGCGATACAACAGAATCTAACAAATTCGACATATAATACACTACATAATAAAGTAGACACTACGATATGGCTTCTAGCTGGAATTCGACTCCAAGTGTAGCACTAAATTATTCAGACTAGACTCTTGTTTTCATAATTTTAGTTTTATTCTTTATGTATAAAATATGAATAATTTACATTCACGCTCTCAACAATAAGTACCAAGTTACTTTTCGAATATATATGTTTTTTTTGGGGGGGGGGGATAAAATAGTCTGGATTCAGATGCCTGGTAAATGAATAGGCTATTAATATACAAAATTAAATGTAAGCTTTCTTTTGGATGACAAAATTGAAATTTGCTGTCAGGGTGACGAAGAGTTCACCGCCATGTGAATCGTTTTTAAGCATGTCTATATTAATCAACCTGACAGTTATTAAAATTTCAGTAGTAATAAGGTCTGACTAATAGAAAGGAGAATGGAGTAGATAATTTATCAAAAGTAATGTCATCTCATTTTCTAAATATACTTATGTACGAATGAAGACTTTAAAACAGTAAGCCAAGGACAATTGTGCCCCCTGGCAATGACCACGCCCTAGACAACTTGACAGCAATATAAATTTAAATACACATGGAAAATAAAATGTACGATAAATGATACATTATTGATGAGAAGTAATCTTGGTAGAAATTGTACAAAAAAAATAAAAAAATAAAAATACAAGAGAAAAGTAAAGAAAAAAGTACGTGATGATCATTGAATTCTAAGCTTCTCAGAAATATTTATGTTCTCCTGAATTGTCACGTTCATATATATATATATATATATATATATATATATATATATATATATATATATATATATATATATATATATATATATATATATATATATATATATATATATATATATATATATATATATATATATATATATATATATATATATATATATATATATATATATGTATATGTATATATATATATATATATATATATATATATATATATATATATATATATATATATTATTTGAAACCTTTTATTTTGTTATCACTGAAATCAAAGTCACCTTTAGGTCATGCATAGAGTGCTTCGAAATTGGTTATAAACTCATCTCTATTATGGAAAACAATCATTGTTATATTAAAACAAAAAGCAATGGTATCATATGTAGACTTTTAGACACTAAATTGATTGATATCTCCCGAATGGAATAAGATTTTTCTTAATTTTTTTGTGGAAGTTGTTAA
This sequence comes from Apostichopus japonicus, assembly GCF_037975245.1. NCBI lineage: Eukaryota > Metazoa > Echinodermata > Holothuroidea > Aspidochirotida > Stichopodidae > Apostichopus > Apostichopus japonicus. The sequence continues at coordinate 17,957,962 of NC_092572.1, forward strand.
CGACAATTATCTCTATTGTATGTATATATATATATATATATATATATATATATATATATATATATATATATATATATATATATATATACATACAATAGAGATAACTGTCGTTAACATTTTTGCATTCAATTCATTTGCCTTTGTCGTTTACCTCCATTGCATTAACATAAAGTCTGTTCAAAGTATCTCTTTCGAGATCCGGCTTTAGGAATCACAAATGATTTTCGAGTTGGATAGCATCATGTTTGATCTCTAGAGTAGGGCAAAATATGTCACCAAAAACAGAACTAGTATTGTTCGATATAGGTGGCAAACGCCTACAGTGGAATTACGATCTTCCTTACCGGTTTCGAACCTCTGGACATACAATCAGCGTCCATAGCCTAGTGGTTAGGGTGTCCGCGTACAGAGCGGGAGGCCCGTGGTTCGAATCCCGGTGGAGGCTGAAAGTTTTTTCACTGTTCTTGATTTTCCAACTCATTACGATTTTCATTTATATATATATATATATATATATATATGAATATTGATGTTTGGACTTGTCACTCCTTTCACTATAGAGTAATAGTTCACTATAGAGTAATAGAACACTTTTGTCGTGAGATGTTAACCTATACACCAAATACCTGACTTCTAAGTAGTTTATTAGGTTACAGTGCGCTACATATACTGTTGTTGTTTATTAGGAACCCTTACAACTTCTTAATTATTCACCTGAAGTATTATATTTTCGTATGCAAGACAAGTAACACCGAGCCAAATATCGATGATTTCTTTTATAAATTTAAATTTGCTTTGAGCGTCGAAAGTTTAAATTATTTTAAGCGAAAGCAGCCACGGAAAAATAAAGTGAATTTCCCGGAGCTTAGAAAAGCCTTTTCATATTGTCCAAACCTGTTTACGTAGAAGTTTCTTATTTAGCTGTGTGTAGTGCAAATGGTTTCCTTTGCTGTCTACTTACATTAACTGATACTTACTGCAGTTGCTTGAATATGTAACAGACCATACCATTGTTGTTTTTTCAATGTATAATTTTAATGTGTACCATGTTAAGTGATCGTGAATACATATGGAGGAGGAAAAAAAAAAAAAAAGGAACCGTTGGTTTATTACAAGGTTAGAAAGCTGCTATTCCCTCATCTTAGAATTATCATTAAGCTAATTAGCCTGCAGGTGGATTAGGTTGTTACCAAGGACAACTAACCAGCACTGGTATCTTTAATCCATTAGTTAATATAGCAACTAGCGAACTGTTGGAAAGTCGCTGGTAATCGGTAATATGTAATAATGAAAATAGAACCAGCTGCGATATGTAATACCACATTGCCAGTGAGACTCTTAATGACTGAATTAATAATTGCTCTGAGAACAGCATAATGCATGCACAAACGATATCAAATTAAACAATGACATTATTATTTTATTGTTATACAAAATTTCTATAGCGCTTTATCCAATCAGAAATTGCTCTAAGGCGCTTTACAGTAAAATACATACAAACAAGATATACACATATACAAACAAAATATACAAACAAACAAACAAACTAAATAATATATTATATATTAACTGGTAGCATCAGATACAGTAGTTGTACTATACTGTACACTGTTGAAAGTAAATGCAATATGTATATGTCGTAGGTCTATATATATATATACCAAACACTAACAGTCTACATAATACCATATTTCCGTGTAAACTGTTGAAAGTATATGTATACTATTGATATGTCGTAGGTCTATATGTATAAACCAAACACTAACAGTCTACTTAATATGATATTTCCGTGTAAAACTGTTGAAAGTATATGTATACTATTGATATGTCGTAGGTTTATATCTATATACCAACCACTAACAGTCTACTTAATACAATATTTCCGTGTAAACTGTTGAAAGTATATGTATACTATTGATATGTCGTAGGTATATATCTACCTCATTTCCGTGTAAACTGTTGAACTAACAGTCTACTTAATATTAACACTTATTAACACTAACAGTCAACTTAATATGATATTTCCATACCGTTCGCAATGGATTACAAAAAAATTCTCTCAAAACGGTGAAACCAACAACAACAACTATACCGAGATTAACAACAAAAACAACAACTTGCTTACAAATAGACCTCAGGCTCTACATAAACATGAACGACACACTGTTCACATGTGTATGTATATAATGAAAACGCACAGTGTGACACGATGGAACCTTACTTGATCCACAATTAACACTGATTCACGCGGTCACTTCTATCTTTTGAAGACGTCCAAATAAATAAAAAAAACATTCTATATATTAATAAAGTGCGATGCGCAGCCCAAATGTCAGTGCATGTAATATTTTCAATAGAGTTTGTTAGATGCTGCTTTACAGCAAACCATTCAAACGTTTTTGTTTTTGTGAGTCGAAAATAGATTTCATAACATTTAAAAACCTGGAGAGTTTTGAGTTGATATATGAGAAAAATTCGCTTTGCTAATCAGTTTTTGTTTCAAATATGACAACACTTTTGAAATTGCCCTTCATCATGTGATCAATACTATAATATGAGAAAAGATAGTTGCATACAATATATGTTGGAAATAAGAGTAAAATTGATAAAAGAATACAGAAACTTTCATTTGATGACGAAAAATCTGGTAAATGAGCAACTGAACACAGCCTGGGACATTATAAACAAACTTGAAAAAAAGCAAAGGAATTGTTAGTTCGAACGGGATTTGAACCGACTACTCCAGAAAAGAAAAGAAAAAAAAAACATTAAATGATGATCAATAATCGTCTTTTTTTAATACTTTATAAATTATCATAATATTCTAGTGAGAAAAAAAGTTCTATTTTTACAGTATCGGGTCGTGAGTTCAGAATTTAATGATATACCTATATAGAACGTGAGATTTCGAGTCTTATATAGTAAACACCAGTTTGATTGGTATAGCTGTTTGATGTTGTAGTTTCTCGCTAACTTCAACCTTTCGACTTATTGACGCCTCTCGGGTAAGACAGATTCATTACACTATAATGTAAACAGCATACAAACAGAGTGTAAATCATGGCAGGAATCTCATCTTCAAATGGCTCTATAGAAATAAAATATCTATAAAATAAATATCTAAAAACAGGATACATTTCAACAGTTTTCGATATTATTTATGGCTTCTCGCTGTCCTGCGTGTTATTACGATAGCGACAGTATAGAGGTAGGCTAAGGGGTCGGTACAGTGAACAGAGATAGGGTCCACTTATATATGTACTGTACAATGTTTGAGTATAGCAATCATTATTTGATATACGCACGCGACTGAATTATTTGCTTACGTTAAAAACTGGCGTGAAACCTGTTCGATCTTAAGATAGGATCCTAGAGAGTGAGATGGTTTATTTCGGAATGGGTGAGCAAGAGTAATTTTAATGGTAGGACGTTTAACTTTCCTCTTCGCGGGGGGGGGGGGGGGAGTGGAGGGTAGCTAAGATCAGATATGTAGTAGGCGCCTACGCGAATACGACAGCATGCGTATTAGAGTAAAAATATAGAAATCTCATTGTTTTGAGTATACACGTGTGAGTACAAGCTAGTACTTATTATGATTAATAACCGAACTGAAATCTTAGATATATTTTATCAAATATAAAAATACGTAAAATCAACTATTAAGAATTAACTGGAAGAAATATATCAACATTTGGAGGGCAAAATAAAAAATTGTTTGTACTTTTTTAAATTTAAAATTACGTGGTTAACAGAATTAGGGCAAAATGTGTTAGAAATTGGTTCAGAATCAGCAAAACGATGAAGTTAGTTTCCGTTTGAATATAAACTTTTGGGAGGAAATTAACTCCGAGACCTCCGTTGAATACGTATAAGATTCTTTGTTGGCAAAGATCGTGAAGTTGTCTTCAAAGAATCTCTCATGTGGCGTAGATTGTGGTGGGTAGGGGTGAAGGGTAGGGGGTGGGGCGGGAGGGGTAAGGCAAAGCGTAGTGATTATCATCACACCTCTTCGCACGCCATTGTCATTACTGAAACTATAAAGTACTCTATTTGACAAATAAACTTATATACGATAAAGGTAAAGAGATATAACTACATAAATTAAGTTCTATATGTTTAGTAAGGAATGTTCCTATGTGTCTAAGTTGACAGAATATCGATAACTTTGAATAAATTGCTTTTAGATGTTTATAGTTTGTCAGCAATTCTGGAATATATGACGCTTCTTTCTTCGAGTGTTATCGAAATTTAACAACTTGTTTTCATTTACTTATGTTACTTTAAAATGACTTTTTCGCTTCGTTTTGAATTTTGTTTGTGACAAGTTTAAATACTAAATGAACGAAACAGTTATTTACAGTTGTCAGCATTCCTAGCAAATGTGATGCTTCTCATCTTCGAGTATTATGGAGAAGAATGACTCATATTACTTGAAAGGGTCTTGAATTTATCACTCATTACATATATATATATATATATATATATACATATATATATATATATTTAAAACGACAAGTCATTGAAAACGCTCGTAAATAATTCTATTTGAATATTTGTTTTAATATTCCTCCCTCCCCCAAATAAAAAAAAAAAAAAAAATCGAAGCTAATAATTTTGTTTTTCATATTGAGCCTTTTTCTCTGTAATTGATATGAAACATATTTCCCTAGAGATGACAGCTTATATATAAATCATGTTGGATTTTACAGGATGGTAAAGAGCATGTACAATAAAGAAATGTGGCAACAGATACGTGAAATGAAAAGTTTTGAGTTCTCGGTATCAAAATGAGATGCGATGCCTCCTGCGCGTTGTGATATGTATTAATAACTTGGAGTAATGTGAAAAACTACAATACGTGGTAGGTTGTACGGAAGCATGCATTAGGCAGTCGTTAACTGGTGTTAAAGGCGTTCTATGATGCGATAGTGTCATATAATCTCTATGTATATATATATATATATATATATATATATATACGTTCTTCTTCCCAATAATCGTTCTTAGCTACCCATCGTTAGTTACTTTCTATTGGTTACTAGCCTTTACGTTCATGTCTAACAATCACCCACATATTACATTTATTCCCCTGGTGATCAATGATTTAGCTGTACATCAGTTAGCTATACAAGAGACCTACTACATGGTCACTTGAGTTTAGTTTGAAAATAAAAACAATTTGCCTTCCAATGAAAGGAACGGGCTTGACCATAGAAACTGTCACATGCAAGTCTTGTAAACAAACAAGTAGCTGCGGGTATAGACTGTCAACTATATATTCACATATTAAATTGATAATCTTTTTCAATCATTAATGAACTAATATTCACATAGCACTAATACAGGCACGTTAACTTGACATGGTAACACACAAACCAACATTCAAACGTTTAAATCGACAGCAAATTGTTTTTTTTTTCTTCAAACAAACACAGTCCAGTAAACATAAAAAGTCTTTTGTCTTGAGTTATTGTCATTATGTCTCGCCATTGTGCGCACGAGAAATAACATTTTGGTTAATTATTATTATTTTCTTAAAGTCTTTTGATTCTTGGGGGAACAACAGAAAATTGTCAAATTTAGTTATCGATGAAACAAGATAAAAACATTTGCAGAATATGATGTAAAACCCAACCTTCGTTTGCCCGAAGCTTGTTGTCCATAAGTCAACGCAAAGTGGCCTTAGCGCAATTATACGCGCTAATTGCGTTTGTTGCTAGGTAACCACTCATAGGATTAGAAGTAAGGTCTCATTAACTATTTTAATCATTTATCTAGTACAATACGCGGCGAACAAGGAGTAACAGTAACCACGCTGATTGTCGCATGCAGTGGTTAGGAAATAGAATATACAATTACTGACAGATAGGATAAAAACAAAATGATAAATGGTTACTTCATGGTGGAAAATCAACTACTGTTAAATCAGATAAAACAGAAAAAATAATTGCTTCATAACGACTGATTGGTTTCACGAATATCCATGGAATGAAGTGAACTTAAAGAAAACAACTATTTCTTGCTTTTCAAGGAAAAAAATTGCTGGAAACTTTCTGCATCGTTAGGTTAATGCACCTGGCAACAGCAAGGTTGAATGACGTCATCAGGTCAAAATTGCTGGAAACTCTCTGCATCGTTAGGTTAATGCACCTTGCAACGGCAAGGTCGAATGACGTCATCGGGTCAAAATTGCTGGAAACTCTCTGCATCGTTAGGTTAATGCACCTGGCAACAGCAAGGTTGAATGATGTCATCGGGTCAAAAGTACTGGAAACTTTCTGCATCGTTAGGTTAATGCATCTGGCAACGGCAAGATCGAATGATGTCATCGGGTCAAAATTACTGGAAACTTTCTGCATCGTTAGGTTAATGCACCTGGCAACAGCAAGGTCGAATGACGTCATCAGGTCAAAATTGCTGGAAACTCTCTGCATCGTTAGGTTAATGTACCTTGCAACAGCAAGGTCGAATGACGTCATCGGGTCAAAATTGCTGGAAACTCTCTGCATCGTTAGGTTAATGCACCTGGCAACAGCAAGGTCGAATGATGTCATCAGGTCAAAATTGCTGGGAACTCTCTGCATCGTTAGGTTGATGCATCTGGTAAGGGCAAGGTTGAGTGATGTCATCGGGTCCATTGTAATGCATGCCTTTGTTTTTTCTTCATAACTATTCTGTTATTTATCCACAGAGGAAAAATTTTATCGAGAAGAGTTGCATTTTTAACGAAACTTTCGACTTGTCTTTGTGTGTGTGCATAGAACATGCTGGCTCAACAGAGATACCAAGAGAACAAATAAACAATGTAAAGAAAAATCAAGAAACTGAAAAAGATTAAGATTGTCGTGATCGTTATCACAGCTCACCTTTTGTGTCTCACTGTTGAAATAATTAACGGTTTAATCAGTCAATTTCAGGTTACATGCTGTCAACAATATCGAAAGTTATGGACAATATGAATGAGTTTGCAACAAATAGTGTTTAAATATTCGGCGTTCCATAAAATATCAGCAAACATGATACTAAAGCACAGTGTGTATACTGTATATAAAGTTGTTTAATATATCACTTTGAAGGTCTGTTTCACGCTGCATCTATAATTTTGACAGAGATGTGAAATTATCTATTTCTAATTCAATAATTTGATATCAGCCTTTTCGAGGTCGACTTTAAAGGTTGACTAATGAATCTATACACCGGTCCTGTTCATAAAGAAAGTTCATAAGGTCAGCGCCATCTGATCTGCTGTGAGTTGTGATATGAACAATTCGGTCAGCCGCCATCTCGAGAAAATAAATTTTCTAATTGAACTTCCAAATTTTGCTTCCGAGAGTCTTGCTGTGTTATTTCACCGCTAACTCATTTCACATCGCCTCATTACTTATTCTTCTTATTCTTTGGTTGCTCGAGGCGACGGATTTGAAAATTGAATTTCACGTCAAGTTGATTGCAGTGACCAGTCTTTGATGGATAACTTCGACCTTAATTGTCAAGTTTGAAGTTAGCAACGCATTCCGTCTCTCTCTCTCTCTCTCTCTCTCTCTACAACACAAACACACAATCCTTAGTACACACAATTGTTATTCTATTTGTTTTTAGCTCTATGTTTGTTTTCTTACCGTATAGTCTGTTCACATAACATCACATAGCCTACACAAACACAACCATATACACATATTCACACATGAAAACGCCTTTGGATGGTTGAATAGGGGGATAGGGGAGTAGGTGGGGAGTAGGAGGGGGTGAGAGGGGAGGTGGTTTGAGTACCGGTCTTTATGATTGTTAGGAATTTATTTATGAAAAACAAACTAAAGGTACTATTTATATATCTTGAAGAGATTCAGAACATTCAATCCTTGCTTGCGACGAAGCAAAGGTAAAAAAGTAATAAAATAAAATCACCAAAAATCACCGAAAAGCACCAAAGTTATTTAATACTCATATATTATTTGAATAAAATATTTTTTGATTACTTTCTTATTTTAAATATAATTTATGTACATCATGCTAAACGCGCGACGTTGTTTTCATTAAACTTGAAAGCCACTGATTTTCGGAATATTGACCTATTTTACAATTATGAAAAATAACTAATAAAGTCCGGCAAAACCTGAGCACATTACACTTTTAGTCTGTGTCCGGACTGCTGTTTTATAATCTGATTTATAACAGCTTCTAAGGAGACAAATTACCATAATTTATTTTCAAATAGACATCGTCACATTTACCCGTTGTGGTTAACTTGGGTTAGGGAGATATGTGTTGACGATAAGCCCCAGTTGTGATTAATTTATTTATTTTGTAACTTTTATGGAAAACGTTAATCGTCGAAGCAATTCTCAACCTAGCATTCGGTTTCGCGGTTAAGGTTGGCTTCATTTTCAATTTTCAAGTAGAACAATCTTTTTTTTTTATAGTTATTCTGTTTCTCTTCTGTCCGTAGTATATATATATGAGATAACACTTGAGTTAACCGACCAATCAGAATTGAGTACAAATATCCGTCCCATTTGTATTCATACGCTACAGTTTGTGTATCGATTACAAGCCTCGTGAAACAAAGGTAAGTATCTTAATGGGTGTACAGTCATGTTGTCACTGATTGACAAAGCCATTAACATTCAAATGTAAGCTCGTAAAGATCCTATGGAAATGTCGTAAACCTTGGCATGTGAAGTACATCAGCTAAGGAATTGCGTTATTTTGTTTAAGGAACTGCGGCACGTGAATTCGAATTACACCCTTAAAAATTGCGCCTAACTGTGATAATAAGTAGGTGATTGGCAGAACTAGGACATCATATACGATACTATAAGCCTATCTTGAAGATAGAAACTAAAGTCAGCAACAGTTAAAGGGACACGTTCGGAGTAAAGTGAAGCAGGACATTCCCTTGATTGTGACGCTTGCCCATTAGACGAAGATATACCCACAACAGAAAATTAATTGTTATATAATAGATATTTGTTTCGATATCAATGTGCCACATCATATCATTTCCTCAAGAAGGTATCTTTACTTTTCAAAACGAGAATTGATGCATATACTTTCTAATAAAGAACGATATACTGTTATATCAGACTAAAGGTCTAGCTTAATTTGCACATTGAAACCAAAAGTTTAGATTGAAGAGGTGCAACTTTCATCGATTAATCATGGCTTATTAACAGAAGATTATACCATAATTAGGAAAGGGGGAAATCATTTACACGGTTCATTAGAAACAATAGACTATTGATTGGTTGGATCTGTAACGCCGTAAGTAACGTTAGTCAATTAAAACCGACGTGTAGTTTTGGTGACAATGTTGTGTAATGCCGAGATAGTGTTACAATTTATCAGTATATGTTGTGAAACCTGTAGTACGACAGAATTTGGAACGTCCCCTTCCGATGGACCATAACAATGGCGCTCTCTCCTTGGACCCCAGATTGAGTTGCAACCCGTACCCCCTCCCCCCTCCCCCTCCCCTTACTCCCTCCCTGGACCCGAGACACTTTGATGAGTCACACGACTTCCTGGAATAACTGATCGTTCGACTAACACGTGTTAAGAAATTACAACCACGGCGCCATGTTTAACGAATCGAGTAAAAATGCAAGTATCTGATATTAATATGTTGTTTTAGGAAAATGTTAGCATACGTGTATGACTGCAAGGACGATCTTTTAAGTGTATAAGAGCTTGCTAAACATTTCAATTTAAACTAATTTTCAAAGCAATCATCGTGGTTAACGTCAGCGAAGTTCTTATTTGCAACAAACAACTCAATTTTCTTTACTAAAGAACCAAACCTCTGAACGCCTCTGAGCAATACCGTCCTATTAAATGTGTGTACAATTTGAATACGTTGATACTAAAAATCGGCGTTCTCTCTTTCCCTTAAATTCTAGATTTAAGACAGGCACGAGTAAAATGTTCACGTGTACGGGAATTCGTCATTAATCCATAAGAGAATAATTTGGAAATCAACCCATGTAGAAAGCCAAGAGGGATCACATTTCGTTTGGTTTGTTAAGTTAGAGTTGCAGGTTGTTCATTAAACACCTTCCTTTCACAGGTCAAAACAGTAGAAGAATTGATCCAACCTCTCTTAGCGACACGCATGCGTAATGCGACAAATAAGTCAACGCCCACTTGTGTATCATTTTACGTAAACATCTTTTAAGTCAAAATATCGAGCCGTTGCAGAAGAGAAACTGAAGCAAATCTTGAAAAGAAAAGTATAATAAAGGGTAAACAGTGCACATGCTGGTGAGAAATTAAATTTCGACTTAATTGACAAGTAATTGGCAGCTGCATGTTGATCAAAATCGCTTCAGTTCAATAGGTTGTATGTATAGTAATTTATTATGACAGGGAAGATTGGATTACCTGCACAAATTTGTGTTAGGATCCTGTATTATCCGAATTCGATATCCAACCATTCTTTTTCTGATAAATAATAATGCATTGTATATATATATATATATATATATATATATATTATATATATATATATTATATACATATCTTATATATATATATATCAATATATATCAATATATATATATATATATATATATATATGTGTGTGTGTGTGTGTGTGTGTGTATATGCGGATTCCCCTTGGTACATATGAGTACCGGTGCGAGTACTTTGAGGCTTAAGCTCGAGTACACAATCTTACAGTATATTATCTATTTATCTATACAAGATATGCTATAGATTCCACGAGTAGGAGTAAAAGTAGTACAAATCCACGAGGAGTGGGGTTGGTAGGGGGGAGGGGCAAATAACTGTGATCTAATATTAATGTACGAGTATCCGGATCAGCTACAAGTTTTATTCTGTAACGCACATATCATTGCAATTATAATCCATATCGCATGAGTTATATTTGGGTACACAATCTCAGTCTAAAAATACAGCAATATAAGATCACAGCATCCACTTATGGAGTTTTTTGTTAGTTATCTGATTGTGTCGGCTCTCTCAGAGAAGATATTCTACGAAACCATTAGGGAGTTTAAATATGACCGACGAGAAAGCATCAAAAGTGAAAAAAAAAAAAATTTTGTATCGTACCTGATTATTGCGTGTCACGAAAACGAGTTCAGAGTCAAATAAATCAGTAAATGAAACTCTACAAATTGATCGGAAAAAGCTTTCAGAATTCCATATTCCGTGACAAGGGTTTTTATTTTACATTATTTTATTTATTTTCTTTTATAATTGATGAGTCACACAGTACTTCGTGTAATCCAAAGAACGGTCTTGCTCAAATGACAAAAGGGTGTCATATATTCCCACATGAGATTATATTAAGTTCTAAACTCAAGTTTTAAAGTGAACGAAATGTCACGTGACAATGTATTTTCTTTAAAAATTAAATTGTTCTGATGCAGATCAATGCGTGATTAAAGACAAAAGAAACGATAAATATCTAAAACAGGATGAAACAAAGGAAACAAGGAATGGCTATATATATATATATATATATATATATTTATATATATATATATATATATATCATATATATAGGCTATATATATATCATATATATATATTTATCTATATCTATTTATATCTTATATATATATTATCTATATATTTATCATATATATAATATATATATATATATATATATATATTTATCTATATGTATCTATATCTTATATATATATTATCTATATATTTATCTATTTGAAAATCGATAAGAACATTCTTAACCCTTTTTGGTATAGAATCGTTATTCAAATCATATAAGTTCATCATATAGGTGCTGCATCAGTTTATCAATTTAGAGCAGTGTAGTGCCGCAGACATACAATGCTTTACATAACGCACACTGCCTCATTAAAAATATAATTAACAATTATGGTTTCTCTCTTGGCCTCGTTTCCCTCCTTTCATTTCCTTTCGTGTTCGTTTCTGCAAAATATGATCTTCGATTTCGTAAAGCATGCTGTTGCTAGGGACAACGAAGGTCTTGAATCTTGGAGTGTCAGGATGACGCGAGAGCCCATATCCCATAATCACTCGGCTTTATACCGTAATATAAGAATTAATATGGCAAACCTGTCTAAAATTTCATTCGAAAGAAAACGAGGTTTTTCTCCCCTTATTATTGCCCTATGGCTACAAAGGTACGAATCACTGTAGACGTATATATAAATATATATTGTGGTTGCTCCCTTGTGTTAATAAATGATTGCGTCGTAGCTCATGTATAGGCCGAATCAAAATGTAACTGAAATATTGGAACATGCAACAGGCTATAATATCATTTCAGATGATCTATCTGCGTGGGTTTTCACAGCAAGTAACACAAAACAACCTATAATGTCGAGCTGCTCAATTTACCCGATTTAATAAATATACGCCAATTGTAACACAAAGAGAAAGCACATACCAAATATGAGATAACATCACCATCAACATAAGGCAGTTTCATTGTATATACGCACGTCTTTGTCATATGCGTCGTCTTGCATGCATTGTTTTAACCACCCCTAGTGCCTGCATCTCATTATAAATGTCACAAATTCATAGTGCCAACACGATTGAGACGATTTCAAGGGGAAATAAACCCTTCATGTTATACTGCGAAACGTACGTTATGAAGAGTCCCATATTCTGACCAAAACACAAAATAAGTGTATAGATATGCACTGTAGTATGTGACAGATAAGACTTTAAATCTTTGCTAAAGCTTTCATGAAATATAAATAGCAAGCTCATATTATATATAATACTTCTCATTGGTAAGTCAATAGCTTTTAGCCATGCAGTAACGATCACAAAGTTGAATTGAATATTAATTTAAAAGTCAAGTAAGAATATTTACATTTCCTTTTTTTCCACTGTTTGTCTTCTTGAACGAGTTTTGAATGCATCAAAATTCGAAAAACTATATATACTTATAACGACCAATGAAAACATTAATAAGAGTTTGTTAATAGCATACAAGGTTAGAATATGTCAATAATATCAATGTAAATAAAATCAGCCTTATACTATACCTATCGTAGAAATTGTTACAAGATAACGGTGTTCAATGAATCACAATATAGACCCACATAGTAAGGGTTTACAACGTCAGCGCTTATATATACGGTATGGAGGGAAAATATGAGATGTTCGTGTGTATAGTCGACATATATCTCTACATCGTCTGTATGTTTGTATGTATGTCCATGCTCACTGTTATCTATATATCTACATATAAATGAACATCTATATATTCATCTACATATACATCTTTACCTTCATCTGCACCTGCATCTACACTTACACCTTCATCAGCACCTACCCTTACACCCGATTCTACACCAACAACTTCATCTACACCTACGCTTACACCTTCATCTACACCTACATCTATATCTACACCTTCATCTACATATACATGTACATGTAAATCTAATTTTATCTAATTGTGTTGGCAATGTTCATTATAACCATCTCCATCCACAATCATCAAATGAAGCACTATCTCAACCTACATCTCAATGTGTTTGTTGTATTTACATGAATAACTGTACATTGCCACATCCTCCAACATCTACACCTACACCTGTATCTCAACCTACATGTTAGTGTGTATGCTGTATTTACAGGTATACCTGTATACATTCCCACATCCTCCAACATCCTCCAACATCTACACCTTCACGTGTATCTTTACCTACATCTCAATGTGTATGTTGTATGTACATGTATACCTGAACATTCCCACATCCTCCAACATCTACACCTACACCTGTATCTTTACCTACATCTCAATGCGTATGTTGTATGTACATATACATACCTGAACATTCTCACATCCTCCAACATCTACACCTACACCTGTATCTTTACCTACATCTCAATGCGTATGTTGTATGTACATATACATACCTGAACATTCTCACATCCTCCAACATCTACACCTACACCTGTATCTACACCTACATCTTAATATGTGTACGTATCACCTTTCACTTGCATTTACATCTATATCTACATCTGTATCTCTATGTACATGTAACTGTGCATGCCCACATCAGCCTACATATACACCTACAACTTTATACCTACACCTTCATCTCCATTTACATCTATATCTAAATCTACAACTAGATCTATATGTCTTTATCTACATACAGCTACATTCCTAATCCAACGTTTGATATTTTTCATTGTGTTACAACACACACTTGGATTTGTGAATGAGAGATGTCTCCCTATTCTTACATTGCACACAATAGTCGATAAAGTTATACTTTAATGTTGCATACTTAACGCGCTCCTGCTTGATTTTCTCATTTATCAATTTTATGACTCAATCGATGTCAGGAAAAGCTCTTCAGGTTTAACAAGACTACTGCAAATGACTATTTCTTGTTTAAATTTATTAAATAACGTTGGTTTATGCATTTAAGGATAAAGTAACGATATGGAGACCTTAGTCGTTCGATAGAGTGTCAATCATACATTTAGACTAAAAACGAAAAAAAAAAGACATGGTCGATCGAATCAATGACGTCATTACAGAATCAAATATGTGAACATACGTAACAGGAATGTATTACGCTATCTAACCCTGTTACCCACATCTTGCTAAACCTTTAACAAGTTAGAGCGAGTTTTCCGTAATTTCTTTACTTTTGGCAAGAATATCCTACATATATAAGCCTATAACTACTAGGATAGGCTATAACAACCAATTACAGACTCTCATCTGTAACCTTATGATTTCAATGAAGTCTTCTTTTCTAGTGGCTTACAAACACACAGTTGCGGTAAATCGAAGAATCCTAACGACCATTTACGTTGCTAATGTTCGATATCGAAATCTATTTGCTCTGTCATGCCTTATCTGTTCTATCCTCTCAGGTGGAAGTAACAATATACACTGACTAAACTTGTCATTATGCAAATAAGGCAAATAACCTTTGGAGTTGGATAAAATTAATGCTTAATTAAGTGTTGTTTCAAAGACTCCTACTTACGAATCTGTCAAACAAAACACGAAACGATATAGACAACAACAACAACAACATCAGTGTGTAATATTATAAACTTAACTATTAAATTTTTAAGCAGAATATGCAAAGTAAATATTCGGGAGAGACATTGGCAGCCGTGGTCTAATCTATTAGGTTTTCAAATATAGTTTTTGGACATTATTATTATTACTAAGAGTATCACAGTAATTTGTACTTTACCGATGGGGTTTAAATAGTTTTTCGTGTTAAAATAATTTAAGTTAATCTTGTAAATGTTTGTATGTATATGTCACATGAGGGGCGGGGGGGGGAGGGGGGGTGAAGGTGGAAAAGATGTTTGACAGAAAGATTGATTAAAGAGCATATTGTTGACATGTTTAAACATATCATATATTTAATGTATCATCAACATCCAAGTCCATCAAGCTATCTGTCCGAGATGAGAGGAATAGTCATCCTCTCATGCATTGTGCAAACCTATACCCTGCAAAACTGCACCATAAATCAACCCGACAGAATGAAATATGTGTCGGGTATGGACCTATGTCTGACCCCTCAACCGATTCATACAGAGATTAAAGAAACTATACTGTAAATCTGAAATCGTTGTACCACAGTAATAAAATGGATTGTGCTGACAACTGGATTTGTTGGGGTTACCCATATCCTCAGTTCTGACTGTAATCCTAATAGCATATACTACCGATTTATAACACCAACCAATTCTTACTACGGTACAAAATTTAAAAATTTCTCTATGTGTATATCAGGTGGATCCCTTTACTATTCACATGTTCGTGATTTGCTACTATTACCCCGGCCCTTTCATGACAAACTTGACCAAATTTGAAATTCACGAGGACCTTCCTAGTAAGTTTTGCAAAGTAGCCGTAGTGTAAGTGTGAGGGTTAATTAAGCATCCCAGCCTTTACCGAAGGTTTAATATATCTCAAAGTTGTCATCAATAAGAAAATGACTGTTTGTTGACTAGTGTATACATTTCAGCCCTACGACTTTCTTGAACTTTTTAAATATTTATTTTTAGACTATATATACCGTCGCGCAATCTGAAATCTGCTGAGTCTAACAATTGTTCTGACTAGGTTTCTATAGACAAATATTAAAAATACTAAAAAAAATCAAGAAACTGGAACCGAGAAAAAAGAATAAAGATCTCTTAATTACTAAATTTTAGTAGAAAACGTTCCACATAATTTCGGACGGACATTCAGAAAGGGGAACTTTGTAGAAATAAAGTTAGAATAAATCCGCTTTCACCCTTGACGAAAGTCTGTACAACTTGGTATAAAAAAATATTAATTTCAATAAATCTTACCTTTTGTTTGGATCCATTCACCGACAGGTGTATGGTTATAGCCTTGTCATACGATACACCGTTCCCCATTTTTCTTGATTTATTTTATATTTTTCAGTAGTTTTCTTCAATGTTTTCGATGTCTGCGATATACTTCGACTCTTCCTTTCCGTTTGTTCACACGGTCAAGCTCTTCTCTTATGGTGGCCTCTATAAGCTTCTTGTCACATATACAGAGCGATAGAGAGATCGAGAAAGCTTTCACTTATATCAACGTAAATTTACAATGCTTGAGAACAACAACCTACTACAAATCCTCGTTGACGTTTCGTGAGCATTTTGTTCTTGCAGTGTTACAAGAAGAAGAAGAAGAATCTACAAGTTGATAAGACACGGAAGAAAACCTGTAGACTTCCAAGAATTAATAATAACACGCAAATTGTCCATCATATAACGCGAAGCTACACAATATGCAAACGGCTTCGTCGAATGACTACTCGATTTTGACTAATGGCATCTGTCGCATTTACACTGCCACCTCCAGAAAGCAGCGTTAAATTGTTTTGGTGTTCTGTGTATATTCATGCCATACGGTCGAACAGCGTTTTAATTGCGACGTAAAGTGACGTAAGGGGATGGTGGCGCGCAACTTCAAAACAGAAAGAGAGAGAGCGAAATAAAGAAAGAGGTCAGAATTAATGTTACCTGGAGATCAATTGGGATGAGTCGAACAGTGCTGGTAGACTTTAATGTATAGAATAAGTAAATTGAAATAATGAGTGTTTTGTCGCAAACGGCCTGCCTTAGGTGACCGTCGGTTACTCGAGGTAACAAGTGTTTGTGTGTAACATACAATTGTCGCGATCGTTGGTCTTATGTATGTATGTATGTATGTATGTATGTATGACTTCTTGAACGAAAATACCAAACTTAGAATCGAAGGCACTGTATACTGAGTACTGCACATCAACAACTATTGTGAGGAAAAAAATAACTCAAAATAAAAAACAGACTGAAGTAAACATCAACAAAAATAACAGAAAACAAACATTATGTATATTGTTTGGTTATGTTATGGTATGTTATGCTATGTTATGTTATGTTATATTATGTATTGTTATGTTATGTTATGTCATGTCACGACAGGACATGACACGAAATGACATGACATAACATATATATCATGACATAACATAACATGTCATGTAATGTTATGTTTTGTTATGTTCCTCACATTCTACATACATTGTGTTATCTTCAGTAAGGTCGTAGATTTAAGGGCCAATTTTATTTAAGCGGTGTTGGAGGGGTGGTGGAGATAGCGTGGAGAAACTCAAGAGTCTGCCCCTCCCCCTCCCCTTCCCCTGCCTTTTCCCTCCCTTCATGCGCTCCGGGAAAGATCGCGATTAAAGAACATGAGCCTATACTCCGTAAGCAATCTACAAAAGGATTGCAAAGGATGCACTGTGTAAGCCATGGATATGTTAAAGGAGACTCTATATTTGTAACCGTAACCTAGCAACAGATTTGGTTTTAAATCTACACTTAGTGTTGAATTTGTCACTATCTCGCGATACTCACTTTAAAGGGAAGATTATTTTCCCGACAAAAGAATTGTTATTTTAGTCCATCCAAAACGGAGGGAAACCAACTTGAGAAGGAGAAAACGAATAAATGCAAGAAATGGGAAAGAAAAATATGTTCCATCATGTCAGCCATGTCATGCCTTTGATGACGTCATTCTAGAATCACAAATACTGACGAAAAATATATTATATTTAAGTGTAGCTTGGCATTCCACGTGTTTGTATAGATACATTCAAAGGAATGCGTTACTAAGCAACAGACTCTGCCGTAAGGCCTAAGGAGAACCCGTAATTTCACCCGAGTTTACACAGCCGTGAGCACAGTATTTGTAGGCAAACACTAAGCTTCATTCTCGGAAATTGACGAGTATTTAACTGTGGTCTTTTTTTTTTTTTGCTTAAACAAAACAGCGACTGCAGGATTTGGGGTGATTTCACGTGGATAAACTCTCCGACATTGCCAAACTTAATTTTATAAAAAGAAGTCTATTTGCTGAATTGCCTATGTGACGTGAAGTATACCGTCAGTGCATGCTGATGGTATCAGGCAGTAGTGATTTAATCTTGTCTCGTTGCGAGTGCTTTATATGTTATACTTCATCGAAGTTAAAAATGACCTGGAGGGATCAATCCACAGTACGTAAACGTACCAACGAGGGAGGGTCATGTGACGTGCTCCAACGCGCTACCTACATATTATTAACGCTTTGTCAGTTGGAAGAGATAAGTGTTCCGTAGACAACAGAATATCCCTATATCGGACATTTACGGTAAATTTGAGAACAGTTGCTAAGGTGTGTAGATAATAACGTTGTTTAGAGTTACTTTCCGTCTCATAGACAAGCTTGATCTGCATGGACCCTGATGGCTGATATTCGAACATACATACATTCATACATATTCCTTGCGTCGGTCGTACGCTCTTGTTTACGTGTAGCAACGGCAAGGGGCCTTGTGTTGCTAGCGAGCAACGAATCCTGTCGTCTGCCTCTGTGTCTAAGTAAATTTGTGTACAGTTCTTATAAGCTACGTGCGTTCCAGCTGCATGCAGTTCGATTTTTTGAAAGAAAATATTCATAATAACATTATAACATAATAAACATTGGAAAATGTACCACTTAGCAAGATTACATTGTTCGCATAGCTTCACAAGGAAGGTCATAGCTATGAGAGATCATGACATCGTGCAATATAATTTCAAGGAGTACTATAATAGTTGAGTGCTACAAGGGAGCACGTCACAGGACCATCCGTTGTTGGTACGTATTTTTGCGCGTCTTCGCCATTGACGTATAGTTGGTCCAGTTCAATGTAAACGCCGATGCTTTTACCCATACATAGGTACACTGACAACGCGTGCAATTAATATTTTTCGACAAACTATATGATATGCGCCGATTGCGTTGTAAACACGCACGGCTCTACTGAAAAGAACCGGTCAAATGATGAAACACACACTTCACTTCGCAATACGAAAGCTGTGACACAGTGTCGAAGGCGCTATACAGAATCATTGCGCTATACAACAGAACATTGTATTACGTAATGGTGACGCATAAACAAAAAACGGTCCCGCGTGTTACCGCATCATGCATGCGCTCACTTTAGGATAGGCGCTGCGCTCAGCTAGGCTTGCGTGACGTGTGTTACATCATTGTTGCTTGCGATGAAATGTGACCTTACTCTAAAGTTATGAAACTTATTTAACAGCGCACAAGACGCTTAAATAAGATCCATGAACACAGCTCATTTCAATATTATAAGGGCGTGTCGCGTGAGACAATATCTTATTTGCGTATTGTGTATTGTTACGACGTTGCGTTCACATGGCAATAGTGGTGTCGTTGTTTACAATAACATTGTAAATACCATAGTTAGAGAAGCCGTGAATTGTGTCAGTCCACAAGGTTAAACAGCTCCAAGACGCCATGGCTACGGAATCCTTAAATCCAAATCCCTTAGAAGATTTCCTTCGCACCAAAGAAAGGTAAAACCTTACGAAGGGAATCCCTTCGTAGATCATAATTCTAACGATTTGCATAAAGATATTTTCTTTTGTATAACAAACATCGAGTTTCTATAGGCAACTACGTATTTACGTAATTAGAACGTAATTAGCCTTTATTTTATGCTCAAGCTTCAAATAACCGGGAACAACTTCATGAAATCTCATACCGGTGTTGATCTTTATAGCAGTGTTAGGCTATAGTTTGCAATATGTTATGTCGTCGAGGTGAGGGTCATAAGAGAAGGGTGGCCCTACCTCTTTGAAAATGTTGGTAAAGTAAGAGTGGGGGGGGTGGTAACATGCTAAATGGTGCATTTAATGGAACTTTTAACAAGTGTTAAAGACTTTCGACAGCTAAGTTTCTACCACAAATACAGGATTTTTGTTTGTGTAATATTCTGTGTGCCAGTGGGGGCTGAAATTCCCATACGTTTAGTCTATAGAGATGGAGGGAGGGGTGGTGCGGGTGGGGTGATAAATCCCCTTCTAATAACAGTCCTGAATTTGCACTTATTTTCACGTAAACAAATTCTGTCGTTGGTTTTCAAGATATGTTCAGACTAGGTTACTACTGCCATCTTTGTTTCAATTCTTGCCTTGATTCTTGCACGTACTGAGTCGACCCCTTCTTCCCGCTTACTTTGCGCAAAAACAGAAAAGAAAAAAGAAGCTTAATTCATAAAACCTAAATTCATTCATTCATTCGTTCTTTCATTTTCTTTGTTGTAGTAAGTAAAGTCTCCCCAGTTTAATAGTTTCGTAATCATGTGATTGGTTAGCTTGTACTGGAGTTTAATTAGTATCATAAAAATGAGCCACAGTGATAAACTGCACACAGTGGTACACACAGACACAAACACACGCACACACATACACACTTGCAGATCTGCTTACCGACAGACTATGGAGAGGATGCCGTGACAGAACAACGATGTAACAAATGATAAAAAAGTCTCGTAAAACAAGCGATTAAACTTTCATGAAAATAGAAAGCACAATAAAATGAAGGAAACGTTCATGTTAATTCGTGAAGCTTCTTGGAAAATTCTATAGGAGGATATTACTTTGGAATAATCTCTACATTTTTATTCATTTCCCTTCGTCTAATCAGTTAAAAGCTTTTCTTCAAGATGAACCTTAAGCGCGGAAGGATACACATCTCCGTGAATTAACTTATATATTACATATATATATAAATATATATATATATATATATATATATATATATACATATATATATATATATATATATATATATATTTATATATATTTATATATATATATATATATATACATATATACATATATATATATATATATATATATATATATATATATATATATATATACATATATATATATATTTATAATTCTGTAATTATTTTGCTTTAAAATATATTAGGATATTGAGATATTTTTAATTTATTCAAAATAGCTTCTGTGTCGACGAGTTTGTTTTCTTCTTCTTTGTTGATTTCATTCCTTGTTTCTGCGAGACCATTTTGTTTTTTGTTTGTTTTCGTAATTGGAAGTAGTCACATGTCCAATAATGGGGTCGCGACCCTTTGTTTTATATGGTCGACAATGTATTTTGGACTATCGCCAAATATTTCATAGTAGGAGAAACAATACATGTGTCCAATGAAAAAAAAAAGACAAAAAATTTATAATAATGTATCGCCGTGTTACATTTAGGTAGGGAATTAATTTATTAAATTTCTATCTTATACGGTCTTCAATATTCAAACTGGGGGTCGAGACCCTATTTTATAGGGTCAAAATGTATTTTGTATGGCTGCCAATAAATGATGGTCGGAGAAACAAATTGCGGATATGTTTGCGGAAAAAAAGTGAAAAAATCTTGAACATAAATTACTTCAAACGTTGCGAAATATAACACCTTTTTGAAAAGTAATCAATGGATAACAACCTTTGTCAAATGGGATCTACAATGATACCTCCTACCCCACCCCCTCTTATCTCCACCCCCTCTTATCCCCACCCCCTCTTATCCCCACCCCCTTATCCCCACCCCCTTATCCCCACCCCTGCAGGGTCGCCAAGATGATGAATGTAAAAACTGGAACATCAAGCAAGGAAATGTTTGACTACTGCAGAGTTTTTACGTGAATGATACTCTGTTATAACATAACGGCCATGTTTTATAATCACCGTCTAACGTCATCTTATGAGATAATACATGTACTCTGCAAACCTGGTTTATTTGTATGCTATCAAATCATGTGAAAAATCGATTTCAGTTCATCATTCTGGAATTATATGCACCTCCCTCTTTATTTAGTTTATTTAGAATATCATGTCTAAGACATACCAGTGTTAAGTTAGCCGACTTTAATCAAGGTGATTCGTTAAGCGAAGTAAGCGGAATATTCCTGTCTTAATATATCGTTTTTTTGCTTTAGTTCATTTGTTATTCTCAAAGAAAAAAAAAGAAGAAAAATCAACGTGACGTTCGAATATTTTGTATCGTGATATCAATGTGTCTCTTGAAGGCACATTTTGGGCAACAATTCCTTTTTTTTATGATCAATTCATTTCCGTTCGTTTGGATCATTTACAACAAATAAGCTTTAATTCTGAGTTTTAAGTTAATTGCTTTCGTCGAAGGTAACACGCAACCGGAAAAATACCGTACGTGTGTTTGATTTAGACTATTATTATTATCTTATTGTAGAACATAAACTGCTCATTCTTGATTTTTTTTTAGCTTTCTTCAAAAACATTCAGTTCCAAATATTTTGCTTCATTTAAGTCTAATGTCTTGATTTTCATTGTTTTGTTAGTTTTTATGTTTACTTTTTGTCTTTTGTTTTATTTATTTTTTACTTTATAATTTGCATATTTTAATACGCTTGTACGACGTTTACTAGCTATTATACAAGTCATGTATATATATATACATAGCTATGACCTAAATATATATCATTTTAGTATATTTTTCACATATTTAAAACCTATTTCTTTGGTATCTTATCTCTATTTCTCTCACTATAGAGTTTTAGCGTCTACGAAGGGATTGTTCTCGAATAGAGGGCGCAGTGACTACCAGGAAAACTACACGGTCAAACCAATTGTCTTAAGAAAGAAGAGACCGACCTCTGACAACCGGAAGAACAACCCACATCCGTGTCATCTTAGCCATCTTAGAAGATTATGCAATGAGGTAGCTCAACATCAACTTAAATTCTGTATGACACATCGACGACGTAGCCACCGGGGTGGGGGAGGGGAGACTTGGAGTGGAATAAACTAGGGTGGGCGATAGGCCCTCCCCGAATTGTCAAATATATATATGTTGCTTTTTCAGAAAATATGTTATGCTTGCCTCCTAGATATACAGAAGTGTGAGGAGTGTTAGCTCAGTGGTTAACGCCGGTGCCTTTCAATCATAAGGTCCCCGGTTCGAGTCACTCCCAGATTAATGTATATATGTCGTCCAGTTACAGAGTTGTTGACAATTGACAATTCATAATCATGGACGTTAAATATGAATGTAAGAGACTGACTTCGGTCAGCTTGCGGCTTTGATAAGCCAATGAGGCTTCTTCGCGAGTTCCTGCTTTCAGGAGGATCTAAAATACATAAGTCGCTTTCTTAATTCTTTCTTGTCAGCCCGTTTGCAAAGTCAAGACTATAATTTCGCAGATTCCTGGCGGAAGGAACATTTTACCCATCTCCTCCATGCAACACCATTATCCTCTTCCACCAGCCCCATCTCAAAGGCCGACGAGATTCGGATGTAATAAAAATAAAGGCACAAGGGCTGAAGGCATTGGTAAGTACCAGAGAAAAATGAAATGTGTAGAAAAAAAGAGAGTATGATTAATTTTTGCAAATTCTAAATTTTAACATTTTTCTTTTGTTGGGGGTAGGGAAGGGGACGGGAGGGGGGGGGGGTAGGATGAAACTGTGAAATATTATGCAAATTTGTAATCAGCACTGACAGAATCAGTCAAGATGTTGAGGAGAAACCACAATAACATAGAGAAATGCCTTTAAATAAACATTGTCAACATTTTGTTTTCAGTCCCAGCCTCTCCGGAGAATGATTCACAAGGAGAAAGAATTCTTCCGGCTTGTGAAAATGTAAGTCATAACATAATTCCTTTTCGTTATTACGATTAATTAATTGAATCTCTGAAATAAAGTTATTGGTGCGGTGTAATCTAATTTTATCTGTGACAGCAAATGACGTAAAAAAAAATCATTGGCACAAAGGAAGCAAACGATAGCGTTATTATAAAACATTATGAAAAGCGTTCTCTTTACATCAGTATTGCTCAAGACGTTCATAGTACTCATTTGTCGTTAGATTTACTGTCACTTTAACCCAAATAACACTGTTGCCCGGCAATTCAATGGAGAGGGCGCTATTTCACTTATCCTATTACATTTCGAGGGTTTTGTGCTAGTGTCGATCAAAATTCTTTAGTACGTGCGCCATCAACCAACTAATTTTCAAAAGTCGAATCAAGAAGCGACGGTAGCTTACAAATGCCATGTGTCGTGAACAACATGTACATTACTTACTGAAGTCTTGTCATAGTGACCACGTCTTTATGATGCGTCTTGTAAGTCTTAAAATAATTGATCACTACGACCCTGGTTTTTTTTAAGACTGATTAATTAATGACATTTTTGTTCAAGCATCTGCCTGTGTTGAATCAGAGTTGTATATTCAAACACCTGTTTGAGGGAGATTTATATACAAAATTTGTGAAAACAGAAATAGTCTAATTAGAATATGGCGTTGGTGTATCCCCTTCATGTTAAACCTGATTAAGCGGCAAAGTAAAACAAAAATGTTACAGTCTGAAGTTACGACTGATTTTGTTTCCACGGTAATGTCTATTTCCACGTAAATTGACGTGGTTTGGTAATTGGGTTTTTTTTGTGTCGAATAAATGTCATACTTATTGATGGTTAAGGCTTCACGAATTTTGTTACTACATTCTAAGACAGGTATCAACACTTATCATATATAAGGTATGCAGTCTTTACCAGTGACATCCACGAGAACACGCATATATGATATGAAATATTAAGATTATAAGGATTATACGGATTGTAAGGATTATAAAGTGCAGACATATCCACCGATACCGGTGCTCAAGGCGCATCACAATATTAGCCTGGTCAACGATAACCTGAAAAACATAGAGAGACAATCCCTCCACATGGCAGCAGCTAAACAACGCCCAACTGACAGTTTTATCTCACAGGTCCCCATTTATAAACCTGGATGGAGAGAGGCAATGAAAGTACCATTTAGATACCATAAGCTTGTTCGCCCCTCCCTAGAATAGAATGTAATTTGTCCTTGTGTCGCCTAGAAGTATTCACGGTGGCCACTTCACCTTTGGGCTCCTTGACCTTAAGGGGACCAATAGGCATTTGTGTTAAATGCCGATTAGATGGCAATGTAGCATTTATCTGATAATATTTGAAGCTGTGAAGGCTTTCAGTTATACCAAAGGATTTGAGGACTGCACAGTACATTATTAATGTAAATCATTTGATCTTGTTGAGGTTTGCACGGCACATGTCTATGTTAATCACTGTCTCTTTTTGAGGAATGCACAGTAAATATCTATGTAAATCATTGTCTCTTTACACTGCACAGTACATTATCTATGTAAATCACTGTCACTTTGAGGAATGTAGAATACATTTTTATGTAGATCCCTGTCTCTTTTTGAGGAATGCACAGTAAATATCTGTGTTAATCACTGTCTCTTTTTGAGGAATGCACAGTAAATATCTATGTAAATCGCTGTCTCTTGTTGAGGTTTGCACGGCACATGTCTATGTACAGTACATTATCTATGTAAATCACTGTCTCTTTGAGAAATGTAGAATACATTATCTATGTAAATCACTGTCTCTTTTTGAGGAATGAACAGTAAATATCTATGTTAATCCCTGTCTCTTTTTGAGGAATGCACAGTTCATGTGGATGTAAATCACTCCCTCCTTTTGAGGAATGCACAGTAGCCTACATGTCGATGTTAATCACTCTCTCTTTTTTGAAGAAATGTATGATTTATTTGTTTTGCTTCCTTGTAGCACACAACTTTAATGAGTACCACTCATCCCTTCCAGTACATTCCTCGTAAGAGGAGACTTGCTCGGCCAAACGCAGGTAACAAAGTAGAATTTAATAATTCTTAGCCACGCCATCTGGCAATCGGAGGAAAGTACCACTTGGCATTTCCATTATACCTGTGAAGGGTACATTTCAATTTAATGTTTCGCCGTCACGGGTATCCATTACCATGGCAACTGTTGCTATGGCAAAGGAACTACAATATCTCATCCTCCTTTATGGGAGCGATGATATAATAATGTCCATGCTATAATATTGAAATACTCTTGAACTTGACTTCTTTACTGCTGCCGATTATAGGTGAAGTTTGAATTTGAATTCCATTTATGCATCAGTTACTCATTATTATCGAGACTATCATACACCTCTACGCTTCATCGTTAATTTCGATTCTGTATATCTGAAAATTGCCTGTCACATTTTGAGTCAAACGATTTTACGATCTGTTCTCTTCCATGTATCACAGTAGGGGATGTTTTCAACTGTATTGAGACATGCCTTCCGGACAAGACACCTCTCGGACGGAGTGTTCTACACAACAGGCCTACCAGACGACTAGTGACGTCAGCTCCAAAAGCGACACTATTGGTAGGCTTTTTTTTCTTTCTTCTCTGAGATCATTCACGGTACCCAAGCTCTTCACTTTCGTCTTCATAAGTAATATACAAATAATGAATGGTTATGAGTGCAATAGTGCAAATATATATATATATATATATATATATATATATACATATATATACATATATATATATATATATATATATATATATATATATATATATATACCAAACCAAACATTGGCTGTTTTACTTCCAATCACTTACCTAATTCAATTATTGTATCTCACTCGAGATCCAGCCTTTCTCTAAATGCAGCATAGTTGTTTAACAGTTTTTCCGTTATTCCTATATATATATATATATATATATATATATATATATATGGTATTACACACATTAATTAGTAAACACCATAGTAACATTAATAATGAATAAAATTGATATATATATATATATATATATATATATAAATCCGACCTTGTGCGTTCTCTCTTTGTGATATTCTTTTGCGATCTATAGGTGCCTGGATTTGACGGTGGAGCGCCACCAGATCCTACAAGGACCATCACTGGCCGTAAGCAAGCAATGATTCCTACTTTAACCAGATACGGGGGACAAGATATACCAGGATGGATGAAACCATATTAAAACAAAATATTACCTTGAAAGAGTCTTGAAATTACTTGAAATATTTTACATTTGATTAATCATAAATAATATGAAACAAAATTATATGTCGAATTTACACACCATCAGTTTTCTCATTGATTCATTTCTCATATTGTAGTCCACTTAATGTTTACTGCATCGCATCTTTAGTAACATTTACATTCGCTACTGTTTTATAAAGAATACCATCGTGGCAATAGGGACTGTGGGAGACATGTGTGTTGGGGTGGGGTGGGGCAAGGCGGGGTCAGGTGGGATAAGGAACGGAATGGAGGGGATGCAATGATATTCTTGTTGGGAAGAGGGATGACGTATTTTTTTGGTAACAGTATTTTTTTGGTATAACAGAAACCTTACGTTTAGATTGACAGGAGCTAGAGGTAGAAATGCTGATAAATATAGTCAACCATACACAGAAATACAACAAATTAAACTTGAAAGGGAGCACCGATCAGGTTTGCACACAATGTCAGTTAGATTTGAATATTCTTCCCGAGTTTGTAGTATCTCAATATCAGACACGAAGAACTTGACACCACAAACGACAGTAGAAATCAAACATTCATTGCTCCGTTCATGTATTTATCGTGCTTGTGTACAAGGTTAAGTTACACTCAGCATGGTACCATTGAAAATGGCAGCTGCGAATAACAACTTAGATGTTAAATTATCATTTGTCCAACGGAGGCTAATAATATAGCCTAAAACCTTGATTTAGTCAAAAGTCAAGTGTTCCCGGTTGATATGTTGATACATGTATCCCGCCACCATTACAAGACGGCCATTATGTGGTACCGGAGTATGAATCGGACGTTCTGATACGACGTCCTCCTGTAAAATGAAAAGAACAAATATATAATATAGCTGAGTCACATTTCATTCAAGTTGAAGTATAATAAAATCAGTTCACAAACATGAATATTATCCATACTATTATTCATTATTTTTCATTATTGTTCGTAAGATGTAATGTAACAAATAATACTATGGTTTCTTTTGTTTTACATCAGAAGTTTTAAACTTTTTTTCGAAATAAAAGAAGGAGTAAATGCATGTTTTATACATTTCGTTCAGGGCTATCATACTTTCAACAGATTCGTTCATAGTTTATTAATGCATATACTGTATTTACTCGCGAAGATTTCTTTCATTTTTGTCACTTATTTTTGCCGAATTTCTATCACCTGAAACATATGAGACGTTTTTAGTGTTCGATGGTCCTAGTTTGGACTAGTTTGTTTCTTGTGTTTCTTAAAGCTGAATAGATACATGTTTCATAATGTATGTAATGGTTTGATAGTACAGTCACATCCTGAATATCGACTGATTCGACACCGAGTTGAATCGTGTGTTGAAAATATGCGAATTTGACTCGATCTTCAGCTTGAATTATTACAAAGAAATCAAATCGTTTGGGCTACACAGAGATGGAGTTAGTTTTGAAAGGATCACTAATACTTGTTTTCAATTTCTAAGTTTTTATGAAACAGTGTCATTATATAATGCATTTGATATCAAGAAAACGGCAGTAAATCATGTTCATTTTTCAAACAAGTTGCAATTTATTTCAGTACCTACATAATCATGCATGGAATATTTACGGTTCACATGTTGAGTAAAACGTGAAAGGTCTACAATTAAAAACAATCTCGTGCAATTTTTATTGCCAATCAAAAACAGTTCAGTATATATGAAATATATGTAATATAAGTATATGTAATTGTGTAAAAATTTCATATATAAATTTGCTAAAAGGTTACCAAATAAGTATCTGTTATGCTATTAATATTGCGAATTTTCCACGTTCTTTCCGACTTTCCATTCGCAACTGATTTGTTTAATTATTCTAATTTAAGTAAACTTAAATATATATATATTACAGTAGACAAAATCAATGAGCAGCAAACCCCAACCGTCATCTTTAAGATAAATTTGTTGATATAACGATGCGTGGGATGAGCAAACTCTTACAAAGAGGGAAGGAATGAGACCTGTGCACGCAGTTTCGCGAGATATAAAGGTTCAAAGTGGATATAAAATGGTTGCCATTTTGTGAATGTGTGATCATAAGATATGGCCATTAAAAGGAAGGATGATTTAGCTTGGCTTTTGCTTTGCATTCCACAATTTCATGTTGAAGGTAAGAATTTTCGTCACTGAAAATTTTGTCTGACATTACGTAATGGCTTAAAAGAGTCAAACATCAAACGACATTTACAAAGTCTGCCTCAACCCACAACCCCCTAACACCCCTCCCCCCTCAAATAAAGAAGGAAAATAAACAGAGCAAAATAAAGCAACATTGAGATGACATGTTTTTAAACTTGCTCAAGTCTTCGTCTAGTACTTGAAGGAACATTTAAAGCCACGTGATATCTTGCCAGCCACGTGGTTTTTGCAAACCATGTGATATCCTTTTCTTGACTATCTAGGGTACATGTTCATGAAAAGCACATCTGGCGATGCGTGGGTTTAAAAGAATGAGTGATCAGAAATTACTTACAGAAATCCATTCCTGTGTCCCCGATTATTTACCAACACACGCGTTTTCGTAGCTGCTGCAACAATCGTCTTTCCCATACCTGCCCGCACAGCCAAACTTACAGCTGCACGAAGCTAACTGTTTACCACAATTGAAAAAACAGTCCTCTGATGCCACGCCCACAGTCAACACCACCACGATCATGATAAGAATCTGTAAGAAAAATATCATAATAAAGGAGGAAAAGACAAACATATGGGGAATTAGCATATTTCATAAAGGAAATGAAGGGACTTTCAATACGTTACAATGTAATTTGAAATACTTAATGTTTGTCCCAACCCTACAAATAAACTTGAATAAAAAATCCAACATTTTTATGTAGTCTAGAAACTATTATAATATATTTTCTATGTAAAACCAAAAGAGTGAATAGCCAATTACATTGACGAATGTTCCCGCTCTTTTGGATTTATTAGTTGACAGCTGTATGGGTTCACGTTCACGAACACAGGCAATTTGCCTACATAGTAAAGTATAACGTTTGCAATATCACAATAACAATTCAATTACAATCAAGAAGAGAATTTCTGAAGGTATTGAAGATGTCTGTTCAAAACTGGTTGGAGAGTCGTGGTTTTGGAGAATACATTGTTCAGTTATTTGAAGGTAAGTCAATATATCTTTAATAAGTCGAATTATCACAGGTGACATACTGGCAGTAGTAATCGTCCTAGTACTAATTGTTGTACAAGGCAAGAGTATATGCTAATTTCTCAGATTTTCTGCTAATTTCTCAGATTGGCCTTGGTCGTTGAAGCGTACACACACGTACTTTTCGGAGCTCTTTAAATTCGTTCATATCTGGGATCGTTTTTTTTTTTTATAAAAAAAAATTGTGATTCGTTGTGTTTGTTACTGTAGAGGTTTGTATTGTCTGTTCCTGTCATTCTGCGTGTTTTTGTGTTCAATCTGTGCTGTTTTTTTTGTGAGTTTTTTGTTTGTTTCAGTGCTGTCCGTACGGTTTAGGTCTGTAGCGTCAGTTTATCCCATCGTTAGGTGTATAGTCTCTGTTGAGCCTAAGCTGCTCATCGTGAGTATCGATTTTCTGTGTTCGCGCATTTGCTGTGCCTTAGTATATTCGTTATGACTGTGCCTGATCGTTTAGTCTGCTGTGATGAGTGTAATATGTGGATCGTGTTTGAGGTTTCTGGCTTGGAATGTGACTTTAAGTCAGCTTCGAGTAAAGATATTGTGTTTGTTTGCGATAAGTTCGTGAAATGTAAGGAATTAGTTGAGCTATTGAATAGCTGTAATTGTGAATGGACTGAAGTCAGGAATAGTAGGACTGTAAGCAGTGCAGTTGTTGAAAGGGATTTTTGCGAGGATGTTCCAACTTGTAATGGATTCGAGGTGTTACCTGTGGAGGAGTTGCGTCATGTTTGTGATGGGAAAGAAGTCTCCCAGGAGAGAAACAGTGAGTGGTTAGTAGTGGACGAAGTACGTGATGGTTGTGATGTGATTGACGTTGGAAGTGTGGTTGAAAACAGCGGTCAGTGGGGACGGGAGAAGCCAAAATGAAGAATGGTATTGTGTGGGGATTCACTAGTACGGTATGTGGTCCGAGAGTTCTGCAGGGTGGATAAAGCAAAAAGGCCGGGTCAGGGCATGTTTGCCAGGTGCCAAAATCCAGGATGTCAGTGAAAGGATCAACACAATTGTGTCAAATGAGGAGGTGGTTGTGGTCCAGGTAAGTACCAATAATGTGCAGAAGGAGCCGCTCGACATAATTCGGTCAAGGTATCACGAATTGTTGCGTCGCCTAGCATCAACTCGTGCTAAATTTGTCATATGTAGTCTATTGCCAAGATTTGACAACAAGGTTCAGTCACATTAGATGGTAACTTTGAATGGTTTCTTGCATAGTCTGTGTTCTGATTCGGCTTCCCATTGTTGACATGTGGTCATGTTTCCATGGTAGAAGGGATTTGTTTGCTAGGGATGTGTTGCACTTAGCTAATACTGGGGGCCTTGTTGTTTGGTAGGATGGTGAATTACTCACCACTGTCAATAACCATCATTTTCTCAAAAGTTGTTACAGTGATTCTACCCGCAAGTGTTTAGCAGCTGCATGCTGTAGTAAAGTACTTAACAAAGTAACTTTATAAAGGGATTTATACTTCTAGTGACTCTATAACACCATGTATAACCTAAATATAAGCTCTTGTTTTCGGTAGCAAATACAGCTGAAGCTGTTTGTCACATCTCAAAATCTGTTGGGATTATTTTATAAGTATTATTACAGGCGTGGCAACCGCTCATCACATCCCAATGCCTGAAATCACACTTATCTTAATTTTAAACTGTTTTTTATTATGATTTGAATTCTAAAAGAATCTTATTTTTACTTTCAGGTTGGAACCGATGTTGATCAGTGGTGCACAGAAAAGCACAGTACAATCATCTTATCTTGTTAAGTCCTGGGCCAATATTTTATTATATGTGATTACACCAACATACCTGTTGGTGAATCTATAATAGTAGACTTTGACAGGCTTCTCAAGTTTCATTATATCTTGAATCTGCACTTTGCTCTACCTGTATCTACTTTTCATAACTACAATGAAGGTCTCATTTATAAGGTGGTCATGATAAGGTACACCTACAAGTAAGGTCATTTAATGTAGCACTCAATAATATGCCTAATTAAGAGCATGTTCCAGCTATATATTAGCATACATCATAGCAACGAACTAACAGATAACAGCATTTCTTAAATAAACTATCCACATGCTTTCAAGTGACTCCTTCTTATCCCACTGCAGTTACTCCTACCTTTTGAACCTTCTTCTTACTTCTACGTTGCCCCTAACAATCCTATCTTATCCTACTTTCTTGACTTGCCACCATCAAAAGAAGTAATAATAAAGTATATTAATAAAAAGTGTCAAATATTAATACAAAATGTCATACGATGTTGTCAACATTGTTGGGTATCGGTGAAAACTACTAATGAAAGCCTGCAGAAGTCTCACTATTGTCTTACCTTTGTCCTGTTTGTATGTAAATTGATCCTACTAATACTAGTTGCATCTTACACTCCCACCAGTGTCCTGATTTAAGCTCATGGTCCACTTGAGAAAACCTATATCCAGAATAGTTTAGGACTGTAAGGCTTTTATTGCACTTTAATACTTAGTTTTATGCTTTACTGAAAATATTGTTTGATTTGTACATCACAGAAGGGAGGAGGCATAATTACCGGTACATGGTGTTTTATGCTAAACTTGATAACATTTTTGTATGGTTGATGAATATGGAGATTACTTGTGTAACATGTTACAATGTCCGTTACTGAAGCACATATTTTCTAACTTTTAATTTAAGATATATTTTTATATATTTTTGTATCAGTTTACTATTACTATAGTCTATACCATTCAACACTGTTTGCATTGTCCTGTGTGTTATTCTATACTCTACAATACTTAGTCCATCCATGACCTTCTATACTTGCCTGAGGCTACTGTTTAAGTTCCTTGTTCAAATACAAACAATAACAATTTGAGAAAAATGTGTTTATTTTTGTCTTTTTTTGTTGTTGCTTTTTCTCTTAAACTTCCTGCAAATCTTGCGGTAGTTTAATTTTGTTATATTTTAGATTATATGTTGTATATTTTATGTTCATTTGTATGTGTGATTGAGAAAGTTACCCTCAAATGAAAAACCCATAATCCTGTCATAATCCTTCATTGCTATGCCTTGATTTGTAACACCACCGACTTCGGCAAGATTAAACTTAAAACTGCTGGTTCCCTTTCACCAATAATAACACACAATAATAACATCACTCCTTTAGAGTGACTGTTCACTCTCAACCTTAGTGAATTTCACTCTTTTAGAAGAGTGAAATTCACTCTTCAAAGAGTTGTCCCCCTAGACACTCTTTGAAAGAGTGAAAATTCACTCTATTAGAGTGAATTTCACCTTTTTTTTAGAGTGTAGCAGATGTGTATGCTTACGTATAATCTAGCCATTTATGAAAACAAGGCAGCATACTCTCAGTATAGCCTTTTGGACACTATATCGTCATAGTAACGTGCTTTATAAGTCCTTGCAGACGTTCTAAATAGCTAGGCCCTACCGTACTCCACCACTCCACTCCCCTTGCAAAATTCTAAATATTTATTAGCACAACCTTGTGTTTAGACCTAATTATAGACTCAATTTATGGTCTCATTATGCCTAAAAATACACCCCTTGATCTCTTAAATTTTACCACTTTAGTTTTAGGTAGAGCCCCCCCCCCCTCCCACCAGACTCCACTACTTGGGAGTAGAGTCAACAACCCCATACACAGCCATACCCTTAGTTCCCATTCATGAAGGTATATAGTCGTGCCCGAAATCAGCCCCCCTTCGAATGCTGTTCACGTCACCAATTTTGATACCATTATAGCCTACCGTGTACTTGGAAGGAAACAAATCTTGGCCTAAGCTTCGTTATAAAGCTATATAAGCTATGTAATATAATAAGATACTTACCAAGAATTGTAGCTTCATCTTCGTTTCCTTTTACTTCTTCTGCTCAGTCGATATGAGATCAGGTTGAGTCGATTCGTTGTCGAGATTAGACTTTTGTGAGTCAAATGATTCAAGTCATGTACTTATGAACAAAATAAAGTGAATGATTCTACGGTAGACAATACATGC
The DNA here is from genome assembly GCF_037975245.1 of Apostichopus japonicus. NCBI lineage: Eukaryota > Metazoa > Echinodermata > Holothuroidea > Aspidochirotida > Stichopodidae > Apostichopus > Apostichopus japonicus. The sequence goes on from NC_092572.1 coordinate 17,992,402, forward strand.
CATACGTGTCATGAAATAAATCAGCTCGTATTCGTTTTTGAAGGGGAGAAGAAACAATGTCGGGTCATCATATGAATTGTTAAAGCAACATATCTCATTTGTCACCTAATTTAATTCCTTAAAACAACTTTTCAAATATTTGCCATCGGTTAACTGTCTACGACAAACAGATCAATTATGCTAAGCATACAATTAATTTCATAGATTACTACGGATATTTGGAAAGGAAGTTGACAAAACAACCTAGTTATACGGCAATAACATTTAACTATGATTTGCTATCGTAGATCGAAATATCACCTCAGTCATGTCTTTGCTTTCAATGTCACAACAACGAACAAACAACAATAAAATAACAAACAAAGAAATAGCTGACCCCCTCCCAACCCACCCCCCCTCCATCCTCTTCTATAAAGAGCTTTGCTGCTTGACTAGACTAGTTGGATCTATCCTTGAACCTACTCGCTATAAAATCTACTTGAACTTTTGATAGTAAACTTCATATTGCTTGTCGGTTACTGTCATCCAAGCCTCATGATTAGGTATATTTTAGCAGGTATACATAATGTTTGCACTTTGCTGTTTTTAGGGTTTGCTCTAGGTTCTGAGCCTAGTACACAATGTCGTGATATTATTAATTACACTTATCATGTATATTATCAATAATATTATACATGGCCCCCGGTATTGGTTAGAGGATTACTTTAGGCGCCCAATTCATTATGATAATTATGTTGTAGATTATTAGAAATTGTATCTTTATACCGCAATGATTTTGTTAGGTGATGTTATATATATTTTCAATTTACAAGCATATAAAGTTTTGCCAGAGAATAGCAATTGGTAATGGTCACTTCAAGGTCCCTTGTCATGTGTACGTCCGTCATAGAAAAATCACATTTTTAAAACTTTCATACAAGAGCAAGTACCTAGACTTCAAGACATCAACAATGCAACACACATTTTGAACTACATAAAGTACCTTTTAATTCATTGGATTTTATTTTTTCAGAAAATTTTGTATTTTTCGTACGTTCGTAACGAGAACGTCCGTCACATTATTTTTGTTTAGATACTCAAAGTATTTTAACATATTTATCACTACGTTACCTCTGAGTTTAAAGATAAGTCCCATTTACACAGACACTTTGTATTTTCGTGGTTGTTCAATTAGCATAACTGTAGAGGTATATGGTCTGCACACTCAATACTAAAGTGTCAACTATATCAACTACAATATTCCTGTTATTGGTGAGTACTTGGCAAGATATCAAAGAAATGGCATGGTATTGAACCACATGTACAGTCAGTATGCTATTGCATGTCTACATTGATATGACACTTTCATCTAAAAGCCTTGTTCACATTAGGAAACGAGCAGAGGGGATCCTATCCGAATTAGGTCCCCTGCCCGAGATCAACACCCTAGTGTAAACATGACTCTGATACACATGATCAGACCGCGAGATGTTGGTCCCCTGTTCTGGGGGATATCAGTTCCAGTGTGTGAAGAACCGGGGACCATAGATCAAGGCAAACGAATTACATAACACCCTGCCTGTTTCACGCACTATTAGGCAAATTTGCCACGAAAATATAGGGAACTATTAGCTACAAACTCGTTGTGTACAACATTGTTTCTTCGTAGTTCTGTCATTTATTCTTCCCTCTTTCCATGAGGTTTCCTTTCGATATCCAACATATTTATTACAATGTGTTCAACCAATTTTGAGCAAAATAATAAATCAGCTTTGGAAGGAAAATTGTCGGAGAGTCATCGAGAACTGTTGTTGCAATTGTTAGTATTTTGTTACTGCTGTAGTATGCATATTATTATTCTTATGCAATTTGTTCTACATTTGCTTTAGGTTGAATAGGTTCGTTACCTTCTGTGTTGGGTTTCTGGTATTATTATTATCATTATTATTATTATTATTATTATTATTATTATTATGTGAGAGAGTTTTATTGAAACCACAATATGCTCATAGTTTTATGTGTCGGTGGAAAGAGGTACCCTCCTTAGAAATGAGAAATGTGCAATTCACTTTGTGCATGCACACTTTTGTATGAGTAACCCTACAAATGTTGTGACTTCCTGTTAACTGATCCAGAGCGGGTAATCAGAGTTGGAGCAGGAGTTCAAGTGTGAACACTATAGGAGGTTTCGATATAACATATTTGTGGTTAAATTGAAAACACGAGAACTAAGAACAAGGGATCCAATGTAAACACAGCCTAAGAAATCATGAAGCAATGCAACAGAACTGTAAGGGATGTGTTAGCTCAGTGGTTAAACGCCGGTGCCTTTCAATCATAAGGTTAAAATATGAATCTAAGAGACTGACTTCGGCCAGCTTGCAGCTTTGATAGACCAATGATGGCTGCGAGTTCCGGCTTGCAAGAGGATCTAAAATACATACATACATACATACATCTGATGTGAACAAAAATCTTGTTTGCTGAAAAATGTTGTTATAACATCCATAAAGAAGCTTGCAGTACATGTATTATCATTCCAAAAAATTGTCAAGTAAAATAACAGGGTGTGAAGAAAAGTGAAAGAAAAATAGTTTTGGTACTCATACCATCCTAATGTTAATGAAGACCCATCGTTTTGACCCACTCTGACCCACTAGAGAACTTCAACACCCTAGGGGTCTAACATCTGCATTGTTTGAAATGATGCACACAACTTAAAGTGCAATATATACTTCTAATGAACGGAAATTTTGCGAGAGGGTATACCTTCGGTTCACTATTACTTTTACCTAGGGTACTTAAGTTGTTCCATTAGGCACATGTAAATGTTGCATTATTGTGCACAGCTGTCAACAAAGGAAACTCTGGGTGAACCCTTTCACAAATTGAAAGTTAAGGCATAGCAAGTAGTGCTTTTGTTTGTGACAAACGTACATTTACTATATAATTTCACAACTGTACATCCGTCACAAAACAAATTGCACGTCCCTCACGTTAAAGGCTCATTTCCCATGGCATGCATACAATATAACTTTAATTGCTTAATTCTATATTGGTAGGTGAATACGTGGTAAATAAGTACAACAGATTTCTGGAAGAAAGTTAGGGTGAGCAAAAATGGTCTTTAATTGTTTTATTCCGCAATATTCATTTTCTACTTGATCCTGGTCCATCTTGAAGTTAGTTGTCAATAGTAAGAGATGGTTTTGTTAGATGAATTTAATTAACTGACCAGAAAACCTGCAGTGCATTTTCATATGAATGTTGAAAACGTTAAGTGAAATAAAGTAAGATAAGAGACAATGGGACATTATCATGACTGGTGTCCCCTACCTCCTAACGAAAGGTAAGGTAGCTGTCATATTGTTTATTTGCAATGTCAGAGTTGGAATATCAGTCGAACAGCTTCTGATGAAATCCAAATTGAGGTTAGTTTGTTATGAATTCGACATTAAAGGTACAGTAGTTCAATCATCAATTTCAGTATTAGTCTGTTAGCAGGAATATCTACATCCGTGTACATCCGTCACAAAACAAATTGCACGTCCCTCACGTTAAAGGCTCATTTCCCATGGCATGCATACAATATAACTTTAATTGCTTAATTCTATATTGGTAGGTGAATACGTGGTAAATAAGTACAACAGATTTCTGGAAGAAAGTTAGGGTGAGCAAAAATGGTCTTTAATTGTTTTATTCCGCAATATCCATTTTCTACTTGATCCTGGTCCATCTTGAAGTTAGTTGTCAATAGTAAGAGATGGTTTTGTTAGATGAATTTAATTAACTGACCAGAAAACCTGCAGTGCATTTTCATATGAATGTTGAAAACGTTAAGTGAAATAAAGTAAGATAAGAGACAATGGGACATTATCATGACTGGTATCCCCTACCTCCTAACGAAAGGTAAGGTAGCGTGTCATATTGTTTATTTGCAATGTCAGAGTTGGAATATCAGTCGAACAGCTTCTGATGAAATCCAAATTGAGGTTAGTTTGTTATGAATTCGACATTAAAGGTACAGTAGTTCAATCATCAATTTCAGTATTAGTCTGTTAGCAGGAATATCTACATCCGTGTACATCCGTCACAAAACAAATTGCACGTCCCTCACGTTAAAGGCTCATTTCCCATGGCATGCATACAATATAACTTTAATTGCTTAATTCTATATTGGTAGGTGAATACGTGGTAAATAAGTACAACAGATTTCTGGAAGAAAGTTAGGGTGAAAAAATGGTCTTTAATTGTTTTATTCCGCAATATCCATTTTCTACTTGATCCTGGTCCATCTTGAAGTTAGTTGTCAATAGTAAGAGATGGTTTTGTTAGATGAATTTAACTGACCAGAAAACCTGCAGTGCATTTTCATATGAATGTTGAAAACGTTAAGTGAAATAAAGTAAGATAAGAGACAATGGGACATTATCATGACTGGTATCCCCTACCTCCTAACGAAAGGTAAGGTAGCGTGTCATATTGTTTATTTGCAATGTCAGAGTTGGAATATCAGTCGAACAGCTTCTGATGAAATCCAAATTGAGGTTAGTTTGTTATGAATTCGACATTAAAGGTACAGTAGTTCAATCATCAATTTCAGTATTAGTCTGTTAGCAGGAATATCTAGTTAAGAAAAAAAATGTTGTGTGATAATGTCATTCAGCCCAACATAATTGACAACAGATATATCATGAGAATGTCAAAGTGAACAAGAATGTTTTAACAAAATGCTTGACTGAGAAGATGATATCCGAAACATTGTTCATCAACGAGATCATCATCTTAAGAAACCTCTTCAGCAAAGATATCCTCAGATTAATTTTTGTCAACCATCAAGGCGATGCTAAAGTAATATCGTCTAAGTTAATGAATTTTGTAGATCAGAGTTGTTTGAAGATCTTGTGAATACGGTATACGATGATCGTTCATCGGATACAAAGAGCACTCTGATATTTCTGACGAATCTCAATTCATTTTATTTTGACAAGTTCTGCTCCAGAAACAAGCATTCCCCTCCTTGTGACGAAGCATTTGTAAAGCACTGTAAGAGAGCCAACGACCACTCAGTTATTCATAAGAGGAGCCTTGAAAACATGCCCGACATTCCATAGCCATGTTCACATTTGGTCATATGCCAACAAACAGAAAACTAAACATAGTATCACATTATACTTATTTTCACTCAAATCTAGTTCTCACTACGAAAGTGAGCAAGATGAAAACCAACCAAACTACTTTTTCTGCCACATAGAAGACGGTCTTGACAACCTCATGCTGCGTTCGACGATTGGACGCTTGAGCTCCGGCCTTCGCTCGAGTTCTTACCCACATATCTGACTGAAAAAGTTCATTACCGTTCGCATGTTTATTTGACGCCAAGCTGAAAGAGAACTAAAAAATTGAGAAAAATAAGAGGGTTATTTTGTGCAGAGTGATGACAGATTATTGAATGAACCCTAGTAAATTGTATGCATATTTGGAGACAGTCCTGCCAGGGGTGTATCCAGGGTCTCTGGGACTCTTAAAGAGTTGGCGCAGTTCACACGTATTTCAACTTAACTGGTACTTCGCGCACAGTCATATTACAGAATATATATGCACCATCATAGATCTGGTATTGAATTGGGGAGTTGATATTTGTTGATATTTTAACTACAAACTGTTGTTATAGAAATACATACATACATACTAATAAACTATATGTATATATATATACATATATATATATAAATATATATATATATATATATATATATATATATAATTGAAATCATAGTGAGTTGGGAAATGTATATATATATATATATATATATATATATATATATAAATATTTGAAATCGTAATGAGTTGTAAAATCCAGAACAGTGAAAAAACTTCCAGCCTCCACCGGGATTCGAACACAGGCCTCCCGCTTTATATGCAGACACCCTAATTACTATAGGCTATGGACGCTGATTGTATGTCCAGAGGTCCGAAACCGGTAAGAAAGGTCGTAATTCCACTGTAGGCGTTTGTCACCTGTATCGCACAATACTATATTCTACATGTAGATATAAATATATGTATATGTATATGTATATATATATATATATATATATATATATATATATATATGTGTGTGTGTGTGTGTGTGTGTGTTGATACTAGTTGAGACTAGTGGAACACTAGTGTTCCACTAGTCTCAACTAGTATCAACACATATTCCGCTCTGTCCACTGGACATAGAGCACTCTGCGCCAAGATAGACGCCAACCAACCAACTCTTTATGTATATATATATATATATATATATATATATATATATATATATATATATATATATATATTTATATATATATATAGATATGGATGCTATCTGAATGTTGGTATACTCATTTCATAGTTACTGACTCAAATTTTCGGACCAACCCTTTGTGAGAGGGGCGGGGCTTTTGGACATTGGGACCCCGGTTCTATGGATCGCCTGGCTCTTTTGCCACGCCTCTGACGCGAATTAAGGGATTGAAGTAAGATAGCATCAATCATGTCTTGTTTGATCATACGATCGGGAACCAATTTTGTTGCTGGTATTACAGGAGTGTGCTCAATTCATTGCAAAATTTTAACAGAAAAACAGCAGAAGAATGAATCAAATATATGCAACCGCCGTCCTTCCTTCCATTTGACAATTCAGCGTGTATTATCTTCGTTTATTTGTTTTCAAATACCCTCCCGATATAAAAGAGAACAGCTCTATGATATTACACACCTGCAAAAGTGTTTTTGATACTAGATTATACTTGATACGTTAAATGGATTTGAAGAAGAAGAAGAAAAAGAAGAAATAGATAGACGGACAGCAGTAAAAAAAGCAACACTCACGCACCCAAACGGAACTTTAAGTGGAAAAGTACGAACACTTGGAGAAGAACATATCAGTTTTTTTCCGGAGACAACTTTTCTGACAATTCATGATGGCGAGTTATTAAGCGTTTAATACAGTACATAGTTCGTGTCTTCTGGCTTTCATTTGGGAAAGATGTCTTATTTCTTCTTTGCTATATTCCTTTTTTCCGATGGAATAGCATTACATGGTAACATTTTATATAACCTTCCTTTCCAGAGGCTGTGCTTTGCATACCTATATCAATAGAATACAACAAATTCAACAACATTGAAGAATTGGAAGTAAACGGAAAGTACACGTAGGCCTACCAAAGAAATAAATAAATAAATAAATAAGCGCAAGTTAATTTTCTTTCTTTTGTTACCTATCCAACAATAGTATGACATAGTGTTACAAAAAGACATTTTAAACGTAGAAGTGTAACAGTGAATTTCTGAAGTGCTCGTAGTTAAATTTCCTGTCCTAAACGTCTGAACAAAATAACACAGGATGACAGAAAAGGAACCTTGTCCGCAAACATCAGCCACATCAGCCACCTAAATGGTTAGCAACGCAACAGTAAAACGTAACTTGAATAATTTAAGCGATAAATAAATGACAAATCATATCCACTAGACCGTTATTCTCACCGAAGTTTTATGGTCATATAACGTTCCCGCATCTACAAGGAAAAGATGTAATCCTACTTATATTATATAAACGATTAATAAGGCTTAACATAAGCCTATATATGCTTTAGGCGTGAGTGTCGTAATGCCGTTGTTTTAAGTAACGGCGATCAAAACCCGTCGGGCGCCCTCCCTTGTGCCTCGCATCTACACTACAGCGGCATCCTTGGTCAATATGTTAAAATGATCAACAGAGAGGCTTTGAGAGGCTTTCAACAGAATTTGCTATTCAAATTAACTATTGAAAAAGAAATTACATTTTACTCCATGTATTCTATGGATTAATGGATGTAGTCTTAAAAGTATACCTCCAAATTTCAACTTTAATATACTGAACGAAACTAATAATTGTCTCTTTATTTAAGGGATTGGTGTGGGGTGGGATTAGACTTGTTCCCTGTTGTGTGTTATATAATAACAATAGCGTACCTTTTTCGAATAAATTGGTTTGCTTAAGGTTTCCTGGAAACCCCTGTACATCCCCGTGATAGTTTAACTCCTTTCGTGTGGTCAACAATTAAGGATATCATTCAAACTGAAGTCACCTTCAAGTTTGTCCACTAACCTGTAACTAACGAATTACGAAGAGCAACATAACACTTCATGACAAATGACGGCGCTAGTTTCAAACTCAATGCCATTTTTATAGAAAATACTATATATATATATTTTTACCTTAAAAGCATCCCTCATCAGGCCTCGTATTTAGTGGACGGTGGCTGCACGCACGCCCGGTCGCAAATAGTATTTCGACCCTCTGGACATAGGCAAGGATTCACGCACGCCACCTAAAACGCTTCTGGTCGAATTGACCGAACCTCTTTGCATCCTCCCTGGTTCTTTTGCGACATCAAGAGAGACATGGACACGGGATAATATGCCACAAAAAGTGCCATTCCACAACCGGAGCGTTATGAACTCCAGTGAATCTTGAACTTAAGGACGATTGAAGCAACCAGCAGAGCAAGACCGAGTCTTTTATCTGCCCCCTGTAGTACTGGCCACCACGTCAGCTAGTAAAAAGTTTGTTTGAATTAATTTATAAAGATTTCTGAGAGAAGTATGCGAAAGGGAAAAGAAGTGTTGCACAAACCAACTCTAATTGCATTCGATCAAGGAACACCATGAGTCAACAGTTCTACATACTGAACCACTAGACTATAGTTACTACTTAAGTAGCTTAAAGGGTGTGAAGACTAGCGCAAAAAGAAACGTCTAATGCTGGTATTCTGACCTAGTTTCGAATGAGGTGTAACAGAAGTGTTAGACACCATCATCAATCCCAGAAAATACACACACAACTTGCTACCGTCGGTAATTAGCCGCTAGTGTACAGTCAGTACATACAGCTGCGGTCAATACCCACAGCACAGTGTACAAACGATGCAGCTATGGACATCTCAGGTCCAGCTAAAGATAACAAGGTATCACGTTTCATTACTTTTTGCAATTTGTAGCGACACGAACAAAACGTCACTTGCAAGCAACGGAAAGTTAACTTTTTCAGATGGCCGCACGCGGTTTTGGGCGAGTCTTCAATGCCTTTAATTTTATCCTGACGGTTTGCAAATGTACTATGTTCCTTGCAATTACAAACTCTCTATCCAAACAACCTTCCTCACATTAACATAATCGATAATATTTTTTAACGCACAATAAACTTACAGCTTTTGTTTATTTCATACATTCGTTTGTCTTGTTTTGGCTTTTCTCAACAGCCTGTTGCTTTTCCAGTTTTCTTTCTTTCTTTTTAGTTTTACTTCTTACTCTTTTGAGGTGTTATTATATGTGTTCTTGCGAGCACTTTAGTTTCCTTTTAAAGGATCAATATGGTTATTCTTACTCTTACAACACACAGGAAAGGTGTAATGTTTTCTTTGAAAGTGCTACTTAAAGCTTACAATAGGATTACACTAAAATGCCATAGATGACTTCGTAACAAGAACTATAATTAAGACAAACGATCTACGTCAAGTTGCAAGGACTGTAGATTTGAAGCACACGTATTTAAAAAACAACCTTGATTTCGTTTGAAAGATCTCTGCAATAGGCTCACGGAACAATGTATGTATGTATGTATGTATGTATGTGTGTATGTATGTATGTATGTATGTATGTATGTATGTATTTTAGTTCCTCCTGCAAGCAGGAACTGGCGAAGAAGCCATCATTGGCTTATCAAAGCCGCAAGTTGATCGAAGTCAGTCTCTTAGATTCATATTTATCGTCCATGATTATGAATTGTCAATTGTCAACAACTCTGTAACTGGACGACATACATCAAGCTTGGAGTGTCACGAACCGGGGACCTTATGATTGGAAGGCACCGGCGTTAACCACAATGCTATTGATGACTTCGAAATACGCATACTGAATAACGTTAAGGATGAGATGCATAGAATGCTGTTTTACTTACACGATCAAGATATATTTGGATGTGAATTGGCATAGGCCTACCCCCCCCCCCCCCCCACAACCATACTTCATTCAGACAGAAAAAAACTCGAGAAATATCCAACATTCAATGAAAAATATCTAGCCATATACTTCAAAATAAGGCTTGGAGATATAATAATCGAAATTTGGAAAGTCATAGTCGAAAGTTGGACAATATAGATGAACGCTTGAAAAAAAAAATGAAATCGTGAAATAAACCATGTCTATATAATGTCATTTGTATGAATAGAATCCAGAGAATAGGTCGAAATAAATTGAAATCTTGATTGACAATTCAAGAAAAAAAATGTTGAATGTTTGAGCAAAATACAAACTCCAAGGAAGCAAAAAGGAAATTTTGAGACAAAAGAATCGAAACTTTTAACAAGATGATGAAATAATTAACGTCTCATCTGGGTCACAATATCCCTTTAATTATTATCCTTTATTTAGTGGAAACAATTAACTTGAGGAGCGATATTAGTATGATCAATCATATCATATAATGCAGAAAGGAGTTATTTCCGGCGTTTTACAATAGTTAGGAACCATGAAGGAGGAAAGTACTTTTCGAAATCGTACAAGTCTGCAGGCAACCATGATATTGACTAATTTTTACGTAATTTTATACGAGATTTCCAACTAAGCAATATTTGTTTGTGCCCTCATAAACGGACCGTAACAATAAGGAAGCTATACACGCATTGGTGCTCCCATGGTTGTGAACAGATGCGGCTTTCCATATGGGGGGGGGTAGCTATTACTGGAATTACTCCCTACCCTTCCCTACCCTACCTTTCCCTATACCCTACCCTATCATACCCACTCTCTACCCCAATGTATGAATAAATTTGGTACCCATTATATGCTTTCATCATGCCTACAATTTAACATCTTACAACACATAAGTGTAGTATCTCAGTCTCCTTCGAATTGTTGGTGCCCCTCCAATTCATGGATGCGGGCCTCTGTAGGGAATATAATTCACACCTCGTATATAAGTATTCCAACACTTTTCCTCGGTTTAAAAGTGATTCTCATTAGCGCCGCAGCCAGTATGATTATTTCGTTTATTTTATTTGTTTTTTTTTTCACAACATATACGGTATACAACAAATGTAGCGAAAACAGAGAGTTATGGAATGTGAAAGGAATTGTTTGAAGAAACCCTTGTGGGCTTATCTAGTGATACAATCCCTGTACATAGAGTACACAAATAACTTACAACAACAAAAGAATTAAGAAAAGAACTAAGAAAAAGAGAAGAAAAGAAGAAAGGAAGAAAAAGAAATGAAGGAAAGAGGAACCTCAATCTCAGTATAAGTTGAAGTAAAATCTCTTTAATTTGTATTTAAATGAATTAAGTATGCGCTTGTAATCTCTGCCTTCCAATCCGCATTTATAGTGAGTTGTTTACCACATGTCCCTGGTTCCAGTGGGAGAGAGCAATCTGTCACAAAGATGTAAACATTTGAACAATGGGTGACTACTTGGCCTGATTAAGATGGATATTTGGTCCGAAGGATGGGGTAGAAGGATGGGGTAGGGTGTGGGGGTATGGGGGGGTGAACGGCCCTTCGGAACGTGGTGAACATATAGTGACCGGGGAAATGTGGAATAAAGACATATGATGCATTATCATATACTTAAAAATCAACATTTATTATTTTCTAAGACAGCAATGTGTTAACAACTTACATGAAAGCTTTCATAGGCTTCGTCACTTATTGATCCACTCACTACAAATAATCAACGATTCAGAATCAAATCAGGAATATATGAGGAAAGAAATGTAATAGTTTTAAAGAGTTAATAAAACCGTTAGTAATAAGATAAGCATAACAATAAAAGTAAAACAAATTTGAACTTAATTTTCTTAAAGGAGACACAAACCTAAACATTATCATCTGTCCATGTGATGGAGATGACTGTGGTGAGAAAATTCCTCAAACAGCTAAGAAAAATATTATATTTTGGGAGAAATCATGGACTTAATATGTCTTCACTTACAAGGCTGGTGACTTGACCAAGTCTAAATGATATGTCACCGAACCACATGCTTCAGTTCCCTATATGTTAATCTCTTTCTATCACACTTAATATTTACTTTCTATAATGGAGATGGAATTTTAAAAATGTTGAATAATACAAAAAATTGAAGCTCTTAATTAATCCGACCTCAGGGTGACATTCGTTTCAAAAAACTTGTTAGCCTTCTTAGAGAGATGTTTATCACAAAGCTCTCAATCATATAAGCTGAAATATGACAGTTTGGCTTGTGTCTCTATTAATGAAAGGGTTACACTTTTTTCTCGTATGTGAAAGGTGCAGACTTAAAGTTATTTAGTAATGAAATGCCGTCTTCCCTTTTCTCTAACAGTTGAGGTATCTAATCGTATCTAGTTATTCGCTAATGACTTATCTGTCCTCGAGATTTTGGATCGGAAAGTCAAACTTAACGTTATCAATAAAAATCGTTTACAGCTTTAATATTGAAAACCGTGAAATATGAAAAGTTAACGAAATGTTCGTTTCAAATTTAAACTACCAAGTATAAGTACCATTAATACCAAACGGAGATTGCTCCTCAATTAACACTGTCTATGTCAAAACGAACACTTCTAGAGAAGTATAGGCTAACTTTACTCTTTTGTGTGACTCTAATTCCGCGACATGCCCAAATAATTGTTTGGTATCCAAAACACGTTACATGGTATCACATCCTTTCACGCAAGATAAACTAAAAGTAAAGGTTTCGGTCTCTAACTCTCACTATAGACCAAAGAAATTCCAGAAAGATCAAACGTGGAAACAAAAGAGCAGAAATTTAAAAGTGTTTATCAAGACAGTAAACCCTCAATATTGACTCTTGATATTGAATTCACGAGAGCGTTATAAGAAAGTTAAAGAGTGAAGGAGCTTCTCTCTTCAATTTATATTAAAACTGTTCATGGTTATATATAACAAGATTTTGATGTTGTGCTTGTACAACTGTAACTCCATGGTTGTACATGTCAACAATGCAGTGAAGGATAAAGTGTTTCATGCTAATGGATTTGGCAATCACTTCACTCTGCTATAAAGTGCTGTGTTTTGTTACGTTAGGAAAATGAATCAATCCATTTTATCATGCATGAAAACAAATTGAGTGTTGTATTAAAACAAATCAAATATGAAAGTGTGTACACCATTTGCATTACTATGCAACTTATTGCAACTTATTGCAGCGGCTTATTAAGAATCTTTTGAAGAACAATGTAAATAGAACATAATAATCAGCGTATTTTATCTTGATAAAACTACCCATGCAAGAAATGATGTCAGGTTCATGCTTACTACGTGGCTGACACCCTTCAGCCAATCCGAAGTGAGAATGAATAGGATAATTATTGTTACCAGTGCCGCTAAATTACAATACAGTATGAATTGCGGGTATGACACACTAGAAGTATATCTTGCTGGACTATTTAGATTGTTGTTGTCAAATACGCGGGCCAAATAGAGCCGGACATAATAAAGAAATAACATGTGATTTGTAATTGATATGTTCTGTGTCAAAAACCAACAATAAATAAATAGGCCTACTGCATAGTGTACATTATATCCTGCATTGCAATACAGAATGAATTAGCTAAATTACAATACAGAATGAATTGCGGGTATGACACACTAGAAGTATATCTTGCTGGACTATTTAGATTGTAGTTGTCAAATACGCGGGCCAAATAGAGCCGGACATAATAAAGAAATAACATGTGATTTGTAATTGATTTGTTCTGTGTCAAAAACCAACAATAAATAAATAGGCCTACTGCCTAGTGTACATTATATCCTGCATTACAGTACAGAATGAATTAGCTAAATTACAATACAGAATGAATTGCGGGTATGACACACTAGAAGTATATCTTGCTGGACTATTTAGATTGTAGTTGTCAAATACGCGGGCCAAATAGAGCCGGACATAATAAAGAAATAACATGTGATTTGTAATTGATATGTTCTGTGTCAAAAATCAACAATAAATAAATTTATCATTCCCGAAGGATGTCAAAGAAAATGGTGCACTGGAGGTTAACAATTTTATTACCGTCTTGTGCTTGTCCATCATTTGAATCAGCGAGTCCTTTGTGGTCGGTTGGTCGGCTATGCCAATATAGATAAAAACAAAAGAAAATCAGTTTTTCAATTTAGCAATAATTACCACAACAAATTGACCATTAGGTGTAAGTTGTAGCTAGCCTTAAGACCAATCTATGCCAAGTCTCTATTATTCTATTTCTCTTACTCCGGTTTGATCCCACCCGCGCTGACTGCCGGTGAGGGGATCGTTATTTCACAAGTTAAGAAGTGTCATCAATATGTTGGGTGATGTTAAATAGGAAAGTATGTTATATTGCAACAGGATTATGCCAAGATTTTTTGTTTTGTTTACATTATACACCTAGACAGGGGCGTTGATCGATCCGTTTCCAGGATTGGAGGGACAAAATGTCAGATGCAAACGCTCCATGAAAGCAAATAACTTTAATCAGAAGCAGAAACAAATTTGTTGTACGTTGCATATATTTCGTTTCCCCCCCCCCATCCCCTCCATCCCACCATCCTCCCTCCGTACTTATGTTTCCAGGGAGCAAATTCGTTGTACGTGAATATTTATTTGTACACAATAGTTATAACCTTGGTTACAATATCAAACGGAAATATTTATTTCTCAATCTTCGAGGAATTATAATTTGAATAAACTGTTAATAGGAATAAAATTTACATTTCAGAGGACTTTTTGCTATATTTATGCATTTCCTATAGCAACTGATGGGGCAATATCATACATTCCCTCAGTTCTGACCATCGGGGGTGAAGGAGGGGTGGGGGTAGTGACGCATCTGCTCTTTAGTAACGAAGACCCTGTATTTACATACCAATATAGCAGAAAATATCATCAGAATATTATATCTCGGTTTGCTTATCATGAATAACTTCAATGTGCAAAGAGGTATAGGCTATACTAGCCTAAAGTGATTGAATGTATTCTGTAAACTTAAGCAACTATCTCATAAAGCTACCTATTCACAATAATTACTTAGAATAGAAACGATATATTGACAAATCGTTGCTATGGTAACAAAAAGGTATGTCAATGAAAATCACTTATGAAAATTACTTTGTATTATACAAAGTACGTTACACATGAATAGAGTTACAAGCTCCAAGTTTAGTGCTTTTTAAAAAATATTTTATTAATATATACTGTGGTTCATATATAAGACGTATAAGAGTTTTGCCTGTATGTAAATGTATAGCTGCGTGTGCCGGTTAAGGACCAGAAAAAGAAATATGTAGCGTAGCTAAGTAGGTTATACAATGGCCATGCATATCAGCAACGCCTCCATTTTGCATCCATTTTTTCGGTACAATTTTTGAATGTTTCTTAGGCATATGATGTAAATGAGTATATAATGGTATTCTCTCCCATATTTCACACGGGTCCTTTATAAACCCCGGGTTCTCCTTCCCAACCCCCTCTCATCAATTTCTGTCAAGTCACGTTTTTTTAATTATTTTTTCTTCCGAATCCCTCGCTTGAATTGAAAAGAATCAAGTGTTGTAATGAGGATGCCTGGTCTTACAGCTATTTCTAAAAATCGCTTTTATTTTTACTGGTGACTTTTCCTATTGCCTATACATTCTAAATGTTCCCATTTCTTTTACAGAAATTCGATGATGCTGTGTTATGCTGAACATTTAATAAAGACAATCAAAGGCAATGTTAACATAGTCTATAAGTTTAAGAACTAACTAGCTTTTGGTACAGGGAAATA
Organism: Apostichopus japonicus; assembly: GCF_037975245.1. Taxonomy (NCBI): domain Eukaryota; kingdom Metazoa; phylum Echinodermata; class Holothuroidea; order Aspidochirotida; family Stichopodidae; genus Apostichopus; species Apostichopus japonicus. Next base: position 18,008,196 of record NC_092572.1, read on the forward strand.
GAACTCCTGATCGGTTTTGTCTTTCGAACTTAAAAATAAAACATCAAAGTTGTCAGTCTTTTCTCCCGCAAAAGTGTCCGAAAACTTGTGAACACATAGATTGCAAAACACTTATATATAGTAGGCAAGTAAATACACGATACGTATACATGAAAAACATGATGTTACACCTACGAAGCTCAGTAACAATGTGTGTATATCTAACACTATTTTTTAGACCACTGTTTAGTCTCCAGGCTATAAATTTTGGCCCAAAGTATGCAAGAATTTTGACACTGCCTCATATCTTTCGACATATATCCAAAAATGTGTAACACACACTAAAAATGTCTACCGACGAATAACACGATTTCCAGAGTTAAAGTGATACAATGTTTAAAGTTAAAATCGTTAAATGGTCTACCATCCAACTCTTGTCCGCAAAGTAGGGAGATATTGTCCAACTTCCCTACTCCTTTATCGACATCAAACAAGTATAAGTTGTGTAAATTCGTTGCCAAGCAAAGATGCATTGAGAAACATCCCTGTTGCTTTGATCAACTTCATATTAGACTTACATCGGCGTTATGTGCTCACTTTGTTGAAACGAATGCAAAAGTCACCGTTGTAGCGCGATAGGGAACATTTATGTGGTGACAAAGCACGGCAAAAAGACGTTTCCCAGCCCATGTGATCACAAATTGACTGATCCATCGGTCTCGGATAAGAGCTCCACAAATCATCCCTATTGGATCTCTATTCGTCTTGAACTCGTTTGCCATCCTCTCCGTCGGGGCACACTCCCTGTGAGATCTGGAAGCCATTACGTCACTTCCGTCTTGTATTCTCACAATTCCTGCGTCTTCTGTTATGTTATCAACGCGAGTGGCCTCACTGAGTAAAGGGTTTAAAATGGGCTCCTGGCTGTCAGTGGACATGCGTAATAATAAGTTAACACGTGCCCCATATTTTTACTCGCGAAGTTAAAAGAAACAGCCTGACAAGTCGAAAGGAGTTGTGTCCAACATTCACTTGACAATCAGCCTCGTCGAAATCAACATCCGTGTTGAAACGTACCATACATAATAATACCTACGGCACTGTTTGACGTCATCCCAGGTATTGGTTTGGTAACTACGTTTAGGGGAGATTCTGTTGAGTTGAAGATAATCAATAGAATAGTTGATGCATGTTGCCGCAGGGACAAGATAAAAAAAAAAAAACATTCATTCACATCACACAGAAGTTAACCACTGAAGCATAAATGGAACAAAAGTACTTAATCGGCATTTATCTTTAATTGGTACCATTCTGGATAACTCGATACAACTGCCAAAAAACAAACATTTGTTGTCACTTAACTTGGTCAAAATTTTCATTGAGAATAGAAATATGAAATTTAAACGAAAACATTGATAGACGATTCAGTCCTATATCTCAATAACATAAAATTATTGGTTTTGATATAAATGACGAATGGTATTACTGAATAGAATCTTAGAACTTCAATCATAATGGTTTTCAAATTTAAACTCCCAAATTTATTTACACAGCTACAATAAAAAAAAAACGTGTCTATGTCAAACAGATAATTTCCTTTGATTTAAATTTAGTAACATTCTTAGGCATAAAGTGACACTATATAATCCTTACAGGTAACGTGTCATTTTTAAACGTAAGTGAACTGCTTTGTTATTTATCCAGCACAAATTCCAAATTTGTTTCACTTTATATAAACATTTTCGCACAAAATGGTTATAATAAACCAACATCGACGTTCGAAACAAATTTGTAATAGAAATTACATAATTGAAGTTAAATATCGTTTAATGTGTAAAGAAAATATACTAACTGATTTGTAAAGTTCACAGTACAAGTTAATGTTCCCTTGTCTTTAGATTAATTTGAATAAATTTGTATGAACTTGGAGTAGCGTTTTAGGCAAGATATTATTATATTATAAATATAAGCACGTGTTACATTGTAGGCTTTTTCCTGCCCTTGCGGTAGTCGCTGTCAACGATACATTTTAGGTAATCTTTCGCCTTGTTTCTGTTTATTTATCTTGTTTCTGTTTATTTCATAAAAGCCTATATTTATTGCTACAATTCCTCGATGGGAAGATTCTATGACTTTTCCTGAAGTAGTGAAAAGAAGCAAATAGAAGCAAATCCATTTATAGGTTTCATATTTTCTTCACAGTTGTTTGCAGAAAGGAACTAAAAATTTGAACCACAAACTCGAGCTGAAGCGAAAAAAAACTAGTTACTTAATCTAGGCCTAATTGAACTGGATCATACCTGTGTTATTAATGGCTTACAGGTTGATATATAAAATTGATGTACCAGCATATAACTATTTGTGAGAGGTGGTTAGTTCGGACTGGCTGATTGCTACAATTGTGCTTGACCTTCAATAAAATCTTTTGAAGAATTTGTATGACATAATAAAATATTTATGCAATATATATTATTTTTTTTTTTTTATTTTTTTTTCTTGTGTCATAGAAAATTTATGTAGGGCGTAGCCCAGTTTCGAAATCTGCTCTGGTTCAAGTTAGATATAAAATACGGTACTTGGACATAATTATATTCGCTGTATAATTTCATTAGTTTTAGGTAATTAACCAATTTGCGGATTTTACTGTTTGTATTTTATTCAAAACGCTTCAATTATGAAATCAACTGCAATGTCAATAGTTCAAAAGTAGTCACAAAGAGAATAATATGAAACGTGACAAGGGATTTGGTAATTCGGAAGGATATTCAATGAAAAATATAATCTTTAATGCGTGATTGCTACCAACAATGGCGCCGTGTTTGGCCCTAAATATTGGTTCGTTTAGAGCCAGTTGGGATCATTTTCTCATACTAATTTCCCACTATACTATGTTATGTGCACTTCTCACTGGTGAAACCAATACGTCGATTCTTGGCTAAGAGGGAATTTCATACTTTGCTACAAGGTTCATGGTATGTTAATTTCCCCCAAATTTAAAATGGAAGACATGTTTACCCTTACGTTTAACTTTAGGTAAAGACCAACTCTTTGAAAGTAGAATTGCTTGTCTTATCTAAAAAAAATTAGGAAGATGAGTAAATTCTGCGATCAAAAATGAAAACTGTACATTATTAAAATTAATATTTTTGCTAATGGATAGTGGTTTTTTGTTGTTGTTAATCTGTATCGTTACAGTTATGCATGTTAAGTAAATTGCTGCCTTCCGTATACGTTATTACGCTGATTATGTTGTTAATGTATTATTATAAACATAATACTTTTGTCTGTTAATACCTCTTCGGTGGATAAAGTAAGAATAAACAGAAACTTAAATTGAAATTCCCGCAATAAGTAAGATAAATGTACGTCAATAAAACACTTACAAACAAATTAGTAAAATAAGCAATAAAAAGAAACAGAAGGCATGACATTGTAAAAGGTTTTAAGTTTATATTAAAATACAAAAATATGATAACTTTCTGTCAGACTCAATTGTTTGTCTTCATGAAAAGCGTTATTTTGAAACGCTGACTGAAAGAAACTTCGAAATTTTTGAAAAAGCCAACTAATCTTTTAAGAAGAATACCCGGTGGCTGAAGTTGGTTGCTTAAAAAAGTAATGAAATTTGTTCTGCATGTTTAGGTTAAATCGATACCACCCGTATCATCTTGTATGATGAAGACACGATCTTTAAAATGGAATGAGGGGGGGGGGGGTGTATAGATTTTCGCAACAGCAGAGTAAACGATGTCATAACGGCAATTCATCTGAATTTTATTTTGTTTGTCTTTATAATATTCAACTTCCATATTTACAGAGAAATATACATTTCTACAATATATTTTTCCCTCCCCCTCCCCCTTTCCATTCCCCTTCCCCTTCCCCTCCCCGTCCTTCCCCTTCCCCTCTCCCATCCCCATTGACTAAACCGTCCTCCTCTACCAACAATGAACGACTATGTAGTAAGTTATTTGCTAGTGTTCACTTATTTTGCGGTGGTAGGGGCTTATACGTTGCGCTTGAGTTATTACTTTCGACATAGAATTTTTTCGTCGTAACAATCAATGAAACTGAAAGTATTGAGGTTCTAATTACAGAAAAACGCTTAAATTAATCTGGTTAATTAACTGAAATATGATGAAATTTAATTGTGTTTCTAATATTCAAATAAGTGACATAAGATATTATTTCTTAATTAAATAGTTTACCTTGAAATTTCGGTATAAGACATGGGCTTTTGATTACAATAACCCGCAAATCAATTAATTAAAAAGTTATGGAACTATAAATTGTTTCACGAACTTCTACAAAGCCGTATATCTTGGAGACTCCGCATCTACTTTTTACACCTGTAATCAACAACAATTTTTGTTATGTACAGGTACAAGAGATAGTTAGCATAAATTTCAATTAGGCCTATATTAATTCATTCATTCTTAGATTTGTTTTTCAGACAGTAGTCGTTTGTTCATGAGCGCAGAGTGAGTTTTTTCATTTTCAAAACCACTATAAACTGCAAGATATACGGCAAGAAAAATGACAACTGGCAAAAGATTCTTCGCGTTTTTGCTTCATTGCTGCTTGCTTCTTTTCACCACTTCAGGAGAAGTCATTGAATCTTCCCATTCGGGTAATTTAGAGCTTACCATTGGTGTCTACGAAATAGAGAGAAGCAAAGCCGATGACTATTTACAAAGTATCGCCGACGATGATCAATGCACGGACGGTAAGTTATACTATGTAATATATCTGCATTTTCGTGATTATTTTCTTCATTGAGCTAACATATTCTTCCTTTGGGTAGTATGTTATAAGGGTGATTTTATCATAAACATAATTATACAACTCGATGTTCATAGAAAAGGCGGAAATCACATTGTATACCTAAGTGCTGTATTTATCGTACGCGAATATACATATCTTCAATGCATCCTAATTTACCTAGGTTTTAATTAATTTTAATCAATGCTAATTCAGGCAAACATTTTTCATGCCGCCTTTACTCCCTTCTTACAATATTTGCAGAATGGATGTCTATGTTTCCAAATTTAAAGGCAGAACTTAGTCAAATGTGCCCGCGGCATAATTTTTATATGAAATATCGCCTAAAGGGCGGATTTAAATGTATATAGTTTGTTATTAGGCGAAGGCTATGGAACCGCAGTTGTGGATTTCATATTACTCCCAATTCAATCAATGCATCCTTTACACATTAAAATGTAATATCCAGGAAGTGTTACAGATCAACAGAATACTAAATAATTCTTAAGATTATTTATGCGTTCTTGAGAGTTTTGTTAATATTATTATTATATTTCATTGTCAAGTTGTCTGATTGACAGATCGATTCGTTGCCCCTTGACTCTTACTATGATTACCCAGTCATGCGAGAGCTTTCACATTCTAAAACATCCTCAGCTTGTTGATAAGGTATAAACCAAAGGATGTGCTTATTATCTGCCCACGCCCTATGTCATTACCAGAACTTTCGAAGAAATCTCACATTTACTAATCTTGAGTTGAACATTAGCAAGGACTATATGGATAAGTCTATACGTTTATGACATTTTTTGGGGGGGTGAGAAAATTTTCATTGCATTTGGAGTGGCACTGCGTAACGTCGTGGCACCATCTCAAAATTGATAGCTTGATGACGGCTGGCAATAGATATATTGGAGTCTAATATGCTCCCTGTATCTCGTACGTAGCTGTAACAGACGCATTGCGAGTCCCTAATTAAGTTTAATGGTAGCAGACGCCTATTCAAAGACCCGTTGACTTAAATACTTAATCATAAAAGTAATGTGGTCTCTTAGTCTGGATAGAAGTTTTCACTAGCTAAACGCCACCTAACGAATCACTGGATAGCTGACAAATCGGACATTCATGGCACCATCGATTTCCCGTACCATGAATGTGCAGATTTTGGCTATGAGAGCCTGAAAATTTCGTCACTTGTAAACAAACCTCTTTACTCAGATAGTATACCCGGGAGACCTAAAGGGGTTTAAAATTGCCTCAATTGACTTCCATTTATGCTCCCCAACATCCTAGCCATAAAAAGCTAGGTCTTCATTGATGACACGTGAAAAAAGATGTTCTCCTGCTGATTTTTAGCACTTTTTTTCAAAGGAGAACAATCGGGCGGATTGATATGGACTCTATAATAGGAGTATGCCACTTTATTTGATTGCTTGATCTTTATCCATGAGTAGAAACAATGCCACTTGAAGATTTCAGGTGGCATCGAAAATAGCTGCACAGGCTCAATACGCCGTTTCTCCATCTCTAACAGCCCCTGTGTTTATCAATAAAGTCTGTTCTGTTCATGGTTCCTTAACATGTTCTCTAAAATATTATCCAAGTGTTAAATACAAACTAAACTAATCATTCTCTGTATCTCCTTTCAATTCCACAGAATCTCCTCTAGAAATAGTTACCAACTCTATTCCCGGGATGACGTCAAACAGTGCCGTAGGTATTATTATGTATGGTACGTTTGGAACCGATGTTGATTTCGACGAGGCTGATTGTCAAGAGAATGTTGGGAACAACTCTTTTCGGCTTGTCTGGCTGTTTCTCTTAACTTCGCGAGTAAAAGATGGGGCACGTATTAATTTACTATTACGCATGTTCACTGACAGCCAGGAGCCCATTTTTAACCCTTTACTCAGTGAGGCCACTCGCGTCGATAACATAACAGAAGACGCAGGAATTGTGAGAATGCAAGACGGAAGTGACGTATTGGCTTTCCAGATCTCACAGGGAGTGTGCCCCGACGGAGAGGATGGCAACCGAGGTCAAGACGAATGGAGATCCATTAGGGATGATTTGTGGAGCTCCTATCCGAGACCGATGGATTGGTCAATTTGTGATCACATGGGCTGGGAAACGTCTTTTTGCCGTGCTTTGGCACCACATAAATGTTCCCTATCGCGCTACAACAATGACTTTTGCATTCGTTTCAACAAAGTGAGCACAAAACGCCGATGTAAGTCTAATATGAAGTTGATCAAGGCGACGGGGATGTTTCTCAAAACATCTTTGCTAGGCAACGAATTTCCACAAGACGTATACGATGCTGAAAATGCAGAAGGGGCTCGCATCTTTGACGTAGTATATCCATGCTTTGGGAATGAGAGCTAGAGCAAAAAAGATCCAGCTACCTTTTCTTTTATCATTTCAATAATCTTTGGAACTGTTTCGAAAGAAATGAGTTATAATCTTGCGTTATTTATTACCTCGTTGAATGTTGAAAATTGTCATTGTTTATTTTGCAGTAAATTTCTACTGCTTTGGTAGCACATATTTGTACCATTATTATTCTCTACACTTTGTAGTACATACCATTGCTCATGCAATGCTCTTTCGTTGTGCGTCGGAGCACTAAATAATTAAGAAGTGTCCTGTTGTTGAAAGGATAAGAACAATTAAATGACAAATGACTTTTATCGAAAAGCATGCACATACTGGAGAATGTGGTACGGAGTTCACATAAGATCAGTTTTTTTTTATGTCGTAACTACCATTGTGCAGGTGAATGATCTTAAATTACAGTCACTGCCCTTAGAAATGTATACCTTCCCCAATCCCACCCAACACCACCACAGGTTGAGCCTCTTTTGCCACAATACCTTACCCCCCCCCCCCCCCCTACATGCCTACCTCTTCCCAACCAACTTTCGTTAAATCGTTCCGAAGCTCTTTCCCAGTTCCCCTTCTTTTTCTTTGACTTCCATATATGTAATCGGAAATTCAGATTCATTATGTGGTTGTATTTGTCCCTTCTGTTACTGTTACTTGTCATTCAGCCTCTGAAGAAGATTGTGAGGATCGAAACGTCAGGCCCTCTTACTTTTACACATTCTCTTACACAGGCTGGATAAGCAGTTTGCTAAACAGTTTTGTTTTTTTATTTTAATTCAAAATAGACTACGGTGACCTTTGAAGGGTAAAAAAAACATGTCAACAGGTTCTTTTATTTGAGGAGTTGATAGGGTAAGTGTTCTTGAAATCTTGACTATAGTAGTCAAATTGTCGAGTTGCTGCTTCACACTTATCTTGACAAACAGGTCATAACATCGTTCGAGTTTTCATAGTAAAGGGTATACACAAACCCAACCATCATCTTATGGCTTGTAAATGGCAGATATCGTTGAGAAGAACAACTCCCCCCCCCCCCAAACAGCTAAGAAAATTCCTGAGAGCAAGATCCAGCAACCTTTTTGTTTTATCATTCAAACAACTATAATACTAATACTAATCAGTAGTTATTTTAACGGCAATTAAGCGACCACAAATGTGGGTGGAAGCCCGCAATGGATTATGGATTACAACTTACACGTCGGGTGGCTTCCAATTCAACATTTTAACTCAAAGTCATTTCAGATGGGAAAACCGTAGATTGCTATTGGATGAAAACCCACCTTACTATAACCCTGCCGGGTATCGAACCTGGAATCTCTCGATTGCTAAGCCCCATTGCTTCAGATGCCACTGTCTTTATCCACACGGCCACAGCACCGGCTAAGAAAAATCGTGTGCGGTTTTGGGGGTATCCTAGTATAAAGTCGTGTCTGGAAGATGTCGTTTTGTAAATTTGTGATGTCATAATGCCACTAGGACGTGCAACCATTTTCTAATTGTATAGGGTGAATTGTTTATAGTATTCACCCCTGCAACCAATGCCTTCTCCATTTTTAGAAATAAACAAATAGAAAATTAAGATAAACAAAACAAAACAAAACAAATAGAAGCACATGTGACTCGTTGATGTCATATTAGACTTGATCAAGTCTTCTGCCGTACATGTGAAGTAGCATATAAGTCTGTGACATCTCCTAAATGGAATAAGATATTTCTTAGCTGTTTGGAAAGCTGTTTATGAAATTTATCATAATCACATAGGCCAATAATGATATTTGTGTCTCCTTTCAATTAACGTATAATATTTTATCAAAAATGGTTAATTTTGGTCGAGTTGCTGCGTTCCTCCATGGTTACCCCTAAAATCTACATGACAATAGTCCTATGCTAAAGTAAGAGACGTGAGAGTTACACTAACATGATATCTTCTGAAGATGTTGTTATTTGTCGATATATCGTGTGTCTCCTCAGAAGAGCCATCGTAACATATATATACATTTGCAGGGCCTACATGTAGTTTCAACTGTTATATGGCGGAAGTACTGTATAACTTGACGAAGTTACGTTACTTCAAGAACTAGGAAGTACATATTACAAAGTGAATGTTGGAAATCATATAAATACAGTAGATTAAAATAGTTTTGCTGAAAATGATTAATTTTTATTCATATTTTATTGATTAAATGTTCAGTTGTCTATATATCTGAATACGAAAAAGCAAGTTGTACGCGAAATTTAAATAGCATATACAGCATATACAGCAAAAGAGAACAGACGTTTTTGTTATTAGGATTGTTGTGAGCATATCCAGCATATCATAATTTCCAAAATGTGATATTTGTTTTTTAAAACATAATACTCATTACTGTAACCAATAAACAAACGAGGCACAAATAATTGCAATGCCAAATCAAAATTTGAAATTTGTCAATAGCAATATCTATAATAGAAAGCAATGTTTTTCTAGGGTCAATTATAAATACTACTTTTTATTTAGTACCAATGCACCTTTGCATTAATATATGTGTATATGTGAAACACACCCAACTATATTATTCACACATACACACGAGTTTAGAAAAAATATTAAAAAATCAATCAAGACGATAGTATAAACCTCAATGAGCGTTGATATACTGTATAGTAATTTAGAAGTTGTGGGCTTATTTGAGGGCAAGGAACTGTCTATAATAATAGACAATTCTCAAAGAGCTACGTGAATCTTTCGAAAGTAACCCCGAGTAGACGATCGTCACATCTTTGCGCTTTGTATTAGTCCTCCAACAAGGGAACCAATAGATGGTATATCCAAGTTTGGGTAGCCTTGAGTATCTCCGAGGTACATAATTCATACGTACAGATGATTTATTGTGCATTATTCTGACCAAACTATGAAATATTTGGACATAAGTGGATATCACTCAAGACCAGGGGCGCAATCACGATACTTCTTAAAGATTGGGGAGATTTAAGGGCCCAGACCCTCTCCCCCGCCCCCCTCTCCCCTTCTGGCAGACATGATATTACAAAAAGTCCTAACCTACAGTATATAAATGTACAACCTCAACAGTCGAAAAGTTGCAAATATAGCACCTATTTATCTTTTATCTGTGTATGTACCAAGACAATGTAAACAAGGAAAATTTAAAAAAAAACAGAGTGACAATTAAATAATTGTTATTGTAGAATCATATGAAGAATTCTGCTGTTCATAAGGAATATCAACCCTTATAAATTATGATATTCATAACAATGGAAACAAACGAAAACGACATACTTTTATTCACTGATATTGATTTGCACTGACGACATGGATCGTGTCAGGTTGATACTTCCGGTTTCATCTGTATCGGGGCTGGCAGAGTTCTGCTCGGGCTTGTTGCCTTGGAAACAATCACAGTTTTTCAGTATTTGCTTGTAGGCTGTTCTAAATTGATGGTTACGCCATCCATAAATGATAGGATTCATGAAAGAGCTGATATAAGTTAACATCTCACAAAAAGTTTGAACAGCCAAGAGGGATTTCAGATCTTTTGCAAGATAAATTTCGAAAATATTCTTAAAACTGTGTGGTAACCAAAAGATTGTGAAAGTACCAAGAACAAAAGCGCTCGTAATTGTTGTGCGCATGCGCATTTTCCACTGAACAGACTTGGCCCTCTGAGACCTGCTGTTCGATACAGCATCCTTTCTGAGGTAAGCGATGTAGAAGATTCTCACATACGCAATAATCAGTAATAGTAGCCACGTAGGTATTAGGAATGACCCAACGATCGCGTGAACTGTTAGTATCGGGGCATCGTACTGTTCCAGTCCACACACCCATTGATATGGATCGCTACCGAAACTCCAAACTGGTAACGTACCGAAACAAAAACCGAATGCGAACCAAAAGATGATGATTTTAGTCGTCTTCTGTCGTGTCATGATGACGTGATATCGCAACGGACGAGATATTGCGATATATCGATCGACGGTTATCGCTAACAACAGGCACATAGAAGTGGAACACAAAACATACGCGGGTAGAAAGAGATAAGAACGCGAATTAGCGTGGCACGTAGTCTCACTAATAATCAATCTATTTGATATCGCCAATGGCATGGCAACCGATCCGGTAAGAAAGTCGACTATCGCTAAGGCAAAAATATAATAGTTGTTGACTTTGCGCACTTTCTTGAAGCGAATAAATGTCATGATAACCAAAGCATTGCCCGATACACACATCAATATTACGGGAATGTACACAGCGACGTATATAATGCTTCCAGTAATAGACACTCTCAGTGATACAGACTGACCCTCCACAAGCGAAGTATTATTTGAGAAATTCATCATGTTTCCGAACTTCTTAATAATTTGGATACAAAAATGCAACCAAGGAGTTTCTGTTCAAACAGAATGCGATTTTAATATGTAATTTAGTTTTATATTCGACAAACATATAAGCAAGTAAGCTACCCGCACTTTTTTCTCCCAAATTTGAATGACCAAAATAAGCCCTACTCGCAACGAGGGGAAATGTGCTTCACTTCTTAATATGGTAATCTGCAACTGACGTATAAACCACTTACAGGTACTTAATTTCACAATATAGCCAATTATCGTAAACTTTTGAAGGAAAGTCACTTGCAACTGCTATATTTAAAAGTATTGGGTTTTCTTCAACTGAAAGGTTTTATAGACATTAGTCCAAATCAACCAATCAGTTATCTCTGCAACACAGACGATATTCATAACCATCTTTTACCAGATGTCCTTTTCTTTTAGTATCTTATGAACAAAATGAATTTTTTATGCAGAATAACAGGCACCAGTGGTTTTATACCATTTATAATTAGATATTAAACATAAAATTATGATCATGATGCTTTTCGTGCACCTGAGATATATCACTTAGCAATTAAATATATTTGATAATTATAATAAACTAAATTACATAAGCTATTGTATTAAATTGGAAAGGGATTGTTATTTCTTGTGTCACAAATTGACCCAAAAAGTGCAACTCAATTCGAGTGAACGCACACAGCTTAACCAAGTGAATATATATATATATATATATATATATATATATATATATATATATATATATATATATATATATATATATATATATATATAATACTATAGCTCATGTAAATATATTTAATTGCCAAGTGATATATCTCAGGTGCACGAAAAGCATCCTGATCATAATGTTATGTATAATATCTAGTGAATAAATTAATATTTAATTGATTTCGTGCGTTTACATCACTGCCTGTTATACGCGTATGTGAGTATGTATCAAACAGAATTAACGAAATTACAAAGATTTTTGTTTCACCACTCTGGTTGGGTGGCACCATGTATATTAATTAAATAATAGGTCAAAATCAAGACGGCAGTGGGTAAGAATTAAATGGATCCCTCTGACACTGTAAAGAGAAGAAAACAAGTCAAAGTGAAAATATTAGAAAAATGACTATACATCAAACATACACCGTAGAAGCATAGTACTAACGTCACCTAAAACCGACTGAAGGCCAAAAAGGTGTACATGCAATGACATCTTTACGATATCTTTACAGCACAACGAGCAGCGATGTTAGTCCAACGCATAACAATACATAGAGTACTAACAGCTGCGAATATTACTTCCCTGACACGTGTGCCCATAACAACAGGTCAATAACTGCTTTCTGGTATGCCATCCTTACAGTTTCAGTGTGACTGGTAAACTATTCATGTAAACCATCCTCATCAGTGCGACTGTCATTATCGGAGTAGTTAACATCGAGCAGGAAGTCCGCTGGAAGTTTCGGTTCTCTGACAGACATAATTTAGAAAAGCGATAATCCAGTCGACGGGTTTTCAGCAGCATTGTAAGCATACAACACTTTCTGGCAGATGTTCGGACCATTTCCGTTTGTAGTGTACAGTTAGAGTCCGCAACAGGTCATGGAGAGGACGATCGAACCTCTCCACTTGGCCATTTCCTTCAGGGTGATATGGGAAACTTTTTATCTTTGTTACCTCCTACATACTACATAGGGACCGAATCAGTGATGATTCGAAATTCCTACCTTGTGCAGAGTGCACTCGCTGCGCAACTCCATACTTGGTGAACCATTCTCTGACCAATACTTTGGCTTTTGTATCCTCGGTTTGGTTCCTGGTGGCTACTGCCTGGGTATATTTTGAGAAGTCTCTGAAGCCTCTGAACAAACGGGACCTGTCACTGGCATTACAATGGCAGATCTAGCTGGAATTCTGACCTTTCCACTTCCTGCTACTTTCACAACACCCTGGACTACTTTGACTCTTACAGGAGATGGGTGATTTGAAGGATCTTCCAAAAGTTGTGCTAACTGTTCTGGGTGCAATGGTTAAGAACATTCATTCCAGTTGACGTAGATCCTGGTTTGGCTAATCTAACTACCAGAATGCCCCCAACTTGAACATCTGACTTGAACATCTGACTTGAACATCTGACAGAAGGAAACCGGTATAAGAAATTTTCGTACTGCTGACAGCTCCAAGGTTTAACCAGTTAAACTGGTCCAATGGAAGGTGCCCAAAATACTCCTAAAAGGTCAGTATCCCTCCCCACTCGCCCATTCCAAAATGGTGGTTCCGCCTATGCTCAAGACAATGTGAATAAGAGCTATACTATCAAGTGGTATATTGTGTCAGTTCTGTGGTGTTTTCATGTAGGCTGGTCCCGAATGTACATATATTAGGTGATGTCTCTACTTGTGTCGCAGTGGGTGTCATGATCCAGCCATCTTTAACTAGATATCAAGTGCGTGGAACTCACTAAGTTTCCTTACCTCATTTTCTAGTCCTAAAGCGGCTTATCTATATTATATCAACTATACAAGCAAAGACCCATGGCTCGAGTCACACTTGTATATTCTAACAGTGCATAGTGGAAGGGTTTGTAGACATCCAACTATATAATAGGCAGACTCTTGCAGTAGAGAATGACGTACATCCCTCCGACTTTCGGTATTTCAATGTGACGTCAGTGATTCCCCATCTCTCAGACGTATACCGTACTATTACCAATAACCCTTGTATACTAACTTGCGTCTTCCATACAATTTTAGGAAAACTGATTGAGGGTTTGTCTAATTTATGGTTGACATGACATTCGAGTGTATAAAGTTCTAGGATTCATATCTCATTTAGAGGTCGACTTTGGCACTACCTCATCGAGCCAATTTGTACAATGTGTAAGAAGTTGTTATACAACACCTAATTATATTCCGGCCATTTGATTGGTCAATTTTTTCGTCGATTGCATGCAAAATCCGCTCTATTGCACTATATGAAATAGAACCATGTGTTATACTTTTTTGATAGCACTTTTTTCAATGGTAAGAGAGCAGGGAACCTGTCTGTTCAAAACAATTTGTTGCATGAGTGCATTTTACATTCAATTATATCCAAATTTGAAGGTGTTGTATAAAACAAATAATGAACATTCCATCTTTCAACTCATGAAATATTTGCACTATTGCACTCATAACCATTTATTATTTGTATATTATTACACAAGGACGTTGATGAATTCCATCTACTTTGAAAGAAAAAAACCCAAAAGCAGAGCATGATTCATTTTGAAGTCATGTCGATAACTGAATAAGGTAACTACCAGTACAAAGTATCAACTTGTTTCTTGATAGAGTACTGTGAAGCCCATTTGAGGTTTACGTGTTGAATGCTGTTCAAACTACTTGACATTCAAATTAGAAGAAACCTGTCATTGTTCATCGGAATGTCAGCCCATTGACTATTAGAACTAATAGAATGAACAAACCAGAGGTTTGAAGGCAAACTTACGGAAAAGAAATTGTAGTAAATATTTATGTCATAATAAATGAGTTTTGTGATTTTGCATTTGATAATAAAATAAAATCGAGATCACTGTGAAGACAACATGGGACTCAAATTAATCTATCACGTGTTTACTAAAGTAAGATAAATGATACCATGCAGTGTGAAAATTAATAAAAATTAGTTAACATGAGTTCATACTACTTATACATACTTATACATACTACTTGATACTACTATTCATAACCATTTACGATCAGAACTAACTTCGATCGTCCGTTATACAGCGATTTGCCGCACGTCAGCCTATAATATGAGAAGCACATACAGCAGTTTACTGATGATTGTTACTGTAAACATATTGTACGCAGGGGCGTAGAAAGCCAAGTTCTGCTCCATGGGGGCAATTGTCATCGGTCCTCCTTTTTGAGGTCTTCAGTTTTCCTTATTTATAAATATAATATGAACATTAAAATACAATTATAATACACTGTTCCCATACTTTCTATGTTCCCGTATCTACCGAACCCCCCCCCCCCCCTCCTCCGCCTCTCCTACCACCTCTCGCCAGGACTATATGTGATGAGAGAATAATGCGGAACCTAATGAAACGAAATGAGATATGAGACTTTCTGTGTATGTACCAAGACAATGTAAACAAGGAACATTTAACAAAACAGAGTGACAATGAAATAATTGTTATTGTAGAATCATATGAAGAATTCTGCTGTTCATAAGGAATATCAACCCTTTTGTATTTTGATATTCATAACAATGGAAACAAACGAGGACGACATACTTTTATTCACTGATATTGATTTTCACTGACGACATGGATCGTGTCAGGTTGATACTTCCGGTTTCATCTGTATCAGGGCTGGCAGAGTTCTGTTCGGGCTTGTTGCCTTGGAAACAACCACAGTCTTCCCGTATTTGCTTGTAGGCTATTCTAAATTGATGGTTACGCCATCCATAAATGATAGGATTCATGAAAGAGCTGATATAAGTTAACATCTCACAAAAAGTTTGAACAGCCAAGAGTGATTTCAGATCTTTCGCAAGATAAATTTCGAAAATATTCTTAAAACTGTGTGGTAACCAAAAGATTGTGAAAGAACCAAGAACAAAAGCGCTGGTAATTGTTGTGCGCGTGCGCATTTTCCACTGAACAGACTTGGCCCTCTGAGACCTGCTGTTCGATACAGCATCCTTTCTGAGGTAAGCGATGTAGAAGATTCTCACATACGCAATAATCAGTAATAGTAGCCACAAAGGTATTACGAATGCTGCAACGAGCGCGTGAATTGTTAGTATCGGGGCATCGTACTGTTCCAGTTCACACACCCATTGGTTTGGATCGCTACCGAAACTCCAAACTGGTAACGTACCGAAACAAAAACCGAATGCGACACAAAAGATGATGATTTTAGTCGTCTTCTGTCGTGTCATGATGACGTGATATCGCAACGGACGAGATATTGCGATATATCGATCGACGGTTATCGCTAACAACATGCACATAGAAGTGGCACACAAAACAAACGCTGGTAGAAAGAGATAAGAACGCGAATTAGCGTGGCACGTAGTCTCACTAATAATCAATCTATTTGATATCGCCAATGGCATGGCGACCAATCCGGTAAGAAAGTCGACTATCGCTAAGGCAAAAATATAATAGTTGTTGACTTTGCGTACTTTCTTGAAGCGAATAAATGTCGTCAGCACCAAAGCATTGCCCGACACACACAACAATATTACGGGAATGTACACAGCGACGTATATAATGCTTCCAGTAATAGGCAATCTCAGTGATACAGACTGACCCTCCATATGCGAAGTATTATTTGAGAAATTCATCATGTTTCCGAACTTCTTAATAATTTGGATAACAAATTGCAACCAAGGAGTTTATGTTCAAAAAGAATGCGAGTTCTAAATGTAATTTAGTTTTATCTTCGACAAACATATAAGCAAGTACCGTAAGCTACCCGCACTTTTTCTCCAAAATTTGTATGACCAAAATAAGCCCTACTCGCAACGAGGGTGAATGTGCTTCACTTCTTATTATTGGTAATCTGCAACTGACGTATAAACCACTTTAATTTCACAATATAGCAAGTTATCGTAAAATTTTGTAGGAAAGTCACTTCCCACTGCTATATTTCAAAGTATTGGGTTTTCTTCAACTGAAAGGTTATATAGACATTAGTCTAAATCAACCAATCAGTTATCTCTGCAACACAGACGATATTCATAACCGTCTGTGTTGCATCTTTTACCAGATGTCCTTTTCTTTTAGTATCTTATGAACAAAATGAATATTTTATGCAGAATAACAGGCACCAGTGGTTTTATACAAGTTATAACTAGATATTAAACATAACATTATGATCATGATGCTTTCGTGCATCTGAGATATATCACTTAGCAATTAAATATATTTGATAATTATAATAAACTAAGTTACATGAGCTATCGTATTAAAATTGGAAAGGGATTGTTATTTCTTGTGTCACGAATTGACCCCCCAAAAAAGTGCAACTCAACTCGATTGAACGCACCAAGCTTAACTACGTGAATATATATATATATATATATATATATATATATATATATATATATATATATATATATATATATATATATCTATATATATTCACGTGGTTAGCTGTGTGTGTTTAATCGAATTTAATCGAATTTAATTGCACTTTTGGGGGGTCAATTCGTGACACAAGTAATAACAATCCCTTTTCAATTTTAATACAATAGCTCATGTAATTTAGTTTATTATAATTATCAAATATATTTAATTGCTAAGTGATATATCTCAGGTGCACGGAAAGCATCATGATCATAATGTTATGTTTAATATCTAGTGAATAAATTAATATTTAATTGATTTCGTGCGCTTACATCACTGCCTGTTATATGCGTATGTGAGTATGTATCAAACAGAATTAACGAAATTACAAAGATTTTTGTTTCACCACTCTGGTTGGATGGCACCATGTATATTAGTTAAATAATAGGTCAAAATCAAGACGGCAGTGGGTAAGAATTAAATAGATCCCTCTTACACTGTAAAGAGAAGAAAACAAGTAACATTGAAAATATTAGAAAAATGACTATACATCAAACATACACCGTAGAAGCATAGTATTAACGTCACCTAAAACAAACTGAAGGCCAAAAAGGTGTACATGCAATGACATCTTTACAATATCTTAACAGCACAACGAGCAGCGGTGTTAGTCCAACGCATAACAATACATAGAGTACTAGCAGCTGCGAATATTACTTCCCTGACACGTGTGCCCATAACAACAGGTCAATAACTGCTTTCTGGTATGCCATCCTTACAGTTTCAGTGTGACTGGTAAAATATTCATGTAAACCATCCTCATCAGTGCGACTGTCATTATCGGAGTTAACATTGAGCAGGAAGTCCGCTGGAAGTTTCAGTTCTCTAACAGACATAATTTAGAAAGGCGATAATCCAGTCGACGGGTGTTCAGCAGCACTGTATGCATACAACACTTTCTGGCAGATGTTCGGACCATCTCCGTTTGTGGTTTGCAAGTAGAGTCCTCAACAGGTCGAGTCCTCAACAGGTCATGGAGAGTACGATCAAACCTCTACACCTGGCCATTGCCTTCAGGGTGATATTGGGAACCGTTTTATCTTTGTGACCTCCTACATACCACACAGGGACCGAATCAGTGATAATTCGAAATTCCTACCTTGTGCAGAGTGCAGTCGCTGCAGAACTCCATACTTGGTGAACCATTCTCTGACCATACTTTGGCTGTTGTACCCGCGGTTTGGTTCCTGGTGGCTACTGCCTGTGTATATTTGGAGAAGTCTCTGAAACCGCTGAACAAATGGGACCTGTCACTGGCAATACAATGGCAGATCTAGCTGGAATTCTGACCTTTCCCCTTCCTGCTACTTTCACAACACCCTGGACTACTTTGGCTCTTACAGGAGACTGGTGAGTTGAAGGGAGTTCCAAAAGTTGTGCTAGCTGTTCTAAGCTGCAATGCTTAAGAACATTCATTCCAACTGACGTAGATCCTGGTTTGGCTAATCTAACTACCAGAATGCCCCCAACTTGAACATCTGACTTGAACATCTGACTTGAACATCTGACTTGAACATCTGATTTGAACATCTGATAGAAAGAAACCGGTATAAGGAATGACTATATTTTTGACAGCTCCTAGGTTCAACCAGTTAAACTGCTCCAATGGAAGGTGCCCAAGATACTTCTAAAAGGTCTGCTCAGGTATTATACTGACCTGAGAACCTGTATCTTTTACAGCCTCTATCTATACGTCTGCCAATTTAACCGCCACAATCGGCCTGTTTCCCACCAATGCTGTCTCTTAAATTGAGCCTAACTCTAACCTGTTTTCACCCAGTATATGGGTCCTGTCGCTGGGTGGTTCTAGTTTGACGCACTAGAGCTTACCACTACAGTACTGGGACATTCACTGGCGTAGTGACCCATCTCCTGGCACCTCCTGCACTTTATTTCTGACTTGCCACGTTTCGGTCTTTTGGTGAATGTTCCCTTCCTGGCAGCTTGGTTCTCCAATCTCTCAAACCGTGTGTTGAAATCAAGCTTTAACGGGTTCAGCTTGTTTTGACAAATTCCATGCAAGATCATGCAAGGTAACGGCGGGCACAAAATTCATTTACATAATTCGTATCGGCCGACAAAATCAGTTGCAATCAGTCTAGATTGTAGGTACATCTCTTTTATTTTTATTTTTTTTTATATTTTCTTCAGAAATGATCCTCTAAATATGAGATATTCATCAATGAAAATTGATTGGACATGTTTTCTCCAGCACACATGTAGTCGGTTCCACAGATGTTTTACAAAACTCAATACCAAAGACATAAAACTGTAATGATCTCAAATAAGAATAATTTTGGTTTAATTGTTCAAGAAAAAAATGGTTTAAGATGTCATTCAATGTTGTTTTGGTTTGTATAACGTGACAAGACCATACTTTGGTAGAGTTATTGTAATCTCATTAAAACAGTGGATTAATATGAATATTTGGTTTCGATGATAATCGTAACCTTTTTCGTCATGCAGACGGATGGGTGGCTGCGTGCAGGTGTGTGTGTGTAAGTTGACAACTACCCTCAACCGCGGTCGAAAATTTTATGACACACCCGACAATCGTGGACGCCTCGGGAAACGTTGACCGTTCCGATTACTAAAACCACGGGAACAGTATATTTTGGACCTAATAGTGGCGCATTAAATTATTCCGTACTTGAATTGTTGGTCCGCGATTGAACCGTACAATGTATATTGCAGTGTATCCAGTGTGCATGCTATGTCTGCCAGTAGTACAATGTGTATCCACAGCGCCCTGAAACACCAAGTGCAAAACCACCAAAGAGAAGAAATTACATCAAAGAAGGGAGATGTTGCCCGAATTTGGCCTAACCAATATAACTTCAGACATGTTTTAAAGCAAGTGAAGAGGAAGATGTTGCACGTTTCATGAAAGCAGAGATGATAACCAGACAGTCGGCTGAACTGCTAAATATAGTTGGAAAGCAATCTAGAGCTGTTCCAGTGTTAATGACAAACGAGTTGGCAGAAGCATCGGATCTACTGTACCATAGTAAAGAAGCTGGTCTTTTGGGGACAGATCCGTACATTGTTGCAACATTGCACAGTGAAGGTCATATCAGAGGACCTGGTGATATTGGAACACATGCCAGGAATTATGGGGTCATCCATCCTGGGTATGTTACACCGACAAGCCTAATTCGCAAGCACATTGCGACAGTTTGCCAAATAATGAACTTAAAGGACAATGGACTTGACATCATTGCTCGTTTCATGGAACACGACACCAGGACGCACAGAGAACACTACAGATTACTTGATCAGACGTTGCAAGTGGCAAAAGTGTCCAAAGTCTTTTTCAACATAGAGAATGGCAACCTCCAATATTTAGTTGGAAAGAGCCTGGATGAAATCCAAATACAGCCTGATGAAGGTAATAATACTTTCTTTCTACTTACTAAAGTAAGGTAAGGGGGAGAGGTAGGATTTGTCCAGTATGGGAGAAGAATCCACCATTACACCCTTCATTACATTATTCATCATTACATTACAGAGGCTAATTGATCTGAACACAAATTTGTCCATCTTCATTAATGCTTATCATATATCTATTAGTATATATTTTTTTCTTCACACATTTTACCAGTCAACTTGTTCTACATTTCCTTCAAGTTAACAGATAGTTTGTTCAATAACCCTATGATATGGACTTTGTTCAATTTCCATCTGTAAGCGATTGCATCATCGTGGTTTTTTTTTGGGGGGGGGGGGCTTGATGGAGGTGAGTGTTGTACTCTAATTGAAGTTGTTATAGTTGCGAGTTCATGTTTTCAAATGAAGTTAAGTGTTTAAAGTCTAGCAAGTTGTTATTTTTTCGGCAACTAGAGTCTAGATTTCCTTTCAAGTTTATAGTAACGTTGTTGTCAGTACAAGTCTGTTGAAAAATCCTATGATATGGCCTTTTATTAGTTGCATATGCTGTGCATGCCTCGTATTGTGTTTGTTTTTAAGTTTTACCAGTGAGGAGTGTATGCATGGGCTACTAATCGGTGTAAGAATGTGGATGTTTGGTAGTTATCAAAGTTTAAACTTTTATGGTTTTTGTTGCAAACTTCAATTTTGTTTAATTAAGTGGCGATCAAGTACAGCCTTAGTATGTGTTTAATATACCTCGCTCTTAAACATCATAGCACATGGTAGTTCATCCCATTACTTCAATTTTAAATAAAAGTTGGACTCGTGCCAATGGATTGTCAATCTGAAATTCATAGCTGATTGTTGGTGATATTGTTAGATATTAAAGGGACATTATATCTGAGCTTGTTCATGTATTTGTTTGCATAGTTGGACAGAAATCTAATCATGTCTCCTACTCCTTGATGGTTGATGGTAGGCCTACACTTGTTGTGGATTGTATATTAAATATTGTGAATTTTGTGATTTTTTTTGTGAAAATACTTGTGAATTTTTCATATAGAATAGTCACATTCTGCCAACTTATAGATCGGCTGTATTGGCCCAAATATATTGTTGTCATGTATCATTCATTGTAGAGTACTCTTTATAAAGCCTCTGCATTGTTCACAATACATACAAAGAAGAAGTGAGATGTGACGTCACAATGTGTCAAGTCTACTCTGTAGATATGATAAATACTTTAAGGAGATGCATTCGATGACAATACATGTGAATTGGAACAACAATTCTTACATTGTTCATTGTGCAGTACGCTGTGCATGTCATTATTCTTTGCATCGGTACAGGTCTACATCGTGAAGCTCAAACCCATCAGCCAGTTTTGAAGAGATGTTTTAGTTACTACTAGGCTTAACATTTGGTACACTTTAACCCCGCCACTGATTGTGTCATCATACTGCAATATTAAATTGCTGAGGCCTCATACAAACATAAATGGTAATCTGCTACGTTTATGTACGAAAATAGACCTTTCAGCAAGGTAATACTTTCATGTTTCTCATATGCTTTGGGCAGCCATGTTTTACAAATACCTGTCATGTCCAGAGGTTGTGCAAATACTTCCCGCTTAGATTTTGGAAAACTCTCTGCTAAAATGTGCACGTCCATAATTGAATAGTATCCAGTCAAGTCCACAGTTGACATAGGGAACCTCCACACTATAGGTTACCGTGTCCTCGTTTCGATATATATATTACGGTAGTCAGTCCCATGATAATTTCAACAGTTGAGATGTTGAAAATCACGTTCATCACTAGTGATGACTAATTTTGATGTTATGTGGCACTTTTCTGTTATTAACATGTACAGAAAATATGGCTTTAACAGTAGGGTGGTGGTTTGAGCTGTCACATGTTAAAAATATCTGGCATATTGAGGCTGTTCACACATGTTCCTGGTTACAGTTGGGAAAACTCCATACTATAGTGTGTCGAACTATCGAACCAATATTGGATTGTTATAATGAAACTAACACGATTCCGTTTCAACGATTGGATATTACAGTACGTACGTGTTCACATTATGTCCACAGTTGAAATGTGGAAAATCACACATTGGTAAATCATCGTAATTGATGACTTATATTAGTCATCAATTATGATCAATTACCAATAATGTAATGTTAATGTAACAATTATCTCTTACTTATATTGTATACACAGAAAATATGCCTTTTACAGTAAGGTGGTGATTTGGGCTACCAAATATTCCACATTACTGGCATATGCCAGTAATGTGGATTATTTAACCAGGGACATGTGTGCACAGAGGTCTCCATATATATGGAGACCTCTGTGCACACATGTCCCTGGTTAGCGTTGGGAAAACTCCATACTACAGTGTGTCCAACATCGGATTGCATTCCCTTTGTGTCCACAATTGATATGTGTAAACTCACACTATACCCTGTCCACGATAAGATAGTCCGGTATCGCCATTATGTCCACAGTTGAATTGTGGCATATCACATATTGGCAATAGATCATAAGCGATAACTGTTCGTAATGTTTATATTCGGCAATTTTAGGGTGGTGATTTGAGCTGTCACGTGTTGAGGTTACACAGAGGCTATGGACACATGTCCCCAGTTAGAGAGGGAAAACTCCTTACTATAATGTCTCCACTATTGGATAGAATTCCCTCTATATCCACAGTTGGTCTTTGGAAAGTACACACTTTTGTATGTCCACGATTGGATAATATAATTTTCCCGTTATGTCCACGGTTGAATGAAAAAAATGGTAATTGATCGTAGAATGATGACAAAAGATAAATAAATCAGGTATTTACCAAATATTTTATTAACAATCAAAAAAGTCCGCTTTGAAATATGTATAAAATAACATGATAAGAAGATTTCCACACTTGTATAGTATCAACATATGGTACCCGGTTGAGGGCATTTACATGTATGTTTATGTGGCTGTGTGTTTGTGATGCCTAGCTTGTAAACATGATATCTCAAGTTTGATGAACCTCATACTTGTCTTATAGATGTCCAATGTTGAGTTGCAAGAACCAGTTGTTTTCTGTGGAGTTTAAAGGTCATTGGAGGTCTACTGGGGTCACAATATGAGAGTTCAAGGACGGAAACTTTTATGAATCATATTGTAATGCGGATGTACCATATATGCTAAAAACCATACTTTATTGGGAAAAGTTCAAAGGTCATTTGATGTCAGCAGAGGTCAAGTGTGAACAGTTTCTAAACATGATATTTCAAAAAGGGTAACAGGGATGGAACACACTTCATGACATGTAGATGCCCCACATTGAGTACATGCAAGGAAGCTATTGTCAGTCTTCATTGTCGCCTCTGAATAGTTTAATCTAGTGTAGAACAACACATGACAATGTTTTGTTATTATCATTATATATATATCACAGATATCGGGGGTTAGGGTAAGATATTTTGTATTCTATAAGTCATCTACGGTGTCCGGCGCATTTTGGCTCATCGAAACCTCAATGTGAATCTTTGGCATTCTGCATGCCTCTCCCCTATCGTGATGAATGGATACATATTATAACAAAGGTTATTTCGACTTTAATACTTGCAATTTCCTTTCCCGTTTTGATAAAAAAGTACCTTTTATTTATTTATTTATTTGTTTTGCCACAAAAGTTCAAAGTGGAGGGAAGTCTTCCATAAAGCTTAAAAGCTTAACAATGTGGAAGACTCCCTGAAGAAAGAAAAGAAAAAATATATATGTGTATAAATACATATACATAAATATAAATAAAATTAAATGTTCAATACATATATATATAGTAATTACATACAGGTATAATTTGGTAGTAGTCAGTAACTAGCTATTATTTCCTTACAAAACCACTTCTTAAAGGATGTGACTGACTTTTTATTCTTTAAATCGTTCGTTAGAAGATTCCATGTTTTTGTTGCACGGTTTTGTAGGCTTAAAGGTCCAATGGTGGTATTGTAGAGATTATAGTGGGCATGATAAGCATACCTCGTGTTATGATTATGTACATCTCTGTTACTGGTTAAAAATAGTCAAAGGCAGCTGGTAGTAATCCATTCCAGGTGTTGTAGGCAAATAATGCAAGCTTAACTTTAATGAGATCGTGTAATTTTAGTAAGTTGAGTTTCTTAAATAGGGGACCGGTGCGCTCACGTGGGGCTGCGTGTGTTATGTGGCGAATGGCTGCCTTTTGGAGTATTATAAGATTTGCAAGGTTGGTGTTGTATGTACCAGACCAAATTATGGAATAATAAGTGAATGCGGGACAATCAGGGTCTGTTCTAGTGTACTGAGTATGTTTCCCGATAGATAATATTTCAACTTAGATAATATGCCAACATTCCGTGCAATTATACTGCATATAGTTGAAAAATGGTTGCGCCAGCTAAGTTTACAATCAATATTTACACCTAAAAACTTAGTAGTAGAAACCTGCTTAATTATTTTCTTGCTTAATTATTTTCCCCCAAAATTGCTTAATTATTAGGAAAAAAATTGAAGAGTCATTAGTTAAAGTGGCTGATCGACTTAGTTTAGTACACCTCCCGATAGCCAATACACAGACAAAAAACGTGCCTCCCAAAGACGTGTTCCTCCTTAACAAATAAATATCAAGATCATGGACAACAACATATGCAGGATATATGTTTTTACGAATATATGGCAACATGGATCCATCGTAAATGTAAGTCCTTAAGACTGAGGAGCAGACGATATCATTAAGGCCCATGACATGTGCTACTGTCAAAAAATTGAAAATGTGTAAAACTGTTAGAAAGTCCAGAAAGACGACAAGCAGTCTAAATTTAATGTACCGTGCTGCAGAACTTCTTGGAAAAACAAAAACTGTACTATAACATTATTCCATCACAAACAAAAATCCAAATGGAAGTAATCTCTCTGGCAACTGGCTAGAAAGTTTTGTAACATGAAGTAAACTATGGACCCTACTTTATTTTGTCCTGTGACAATTTGTTTGGTTAAATTTTCTGTAAATTATATTTCGTAGGTAGTGTTAACCGATTATTTAAAAGATTTAAAGGAGCTTGTTTGAGTTTGGGTCGAGAATTTGTCAAAACCTCACAAAGCTGTCAAGTATTGCATGAAAATAAAACTGTAAATTAATTACGTTTGGACAAACGACAAGAACATCTGCCGCAGGAAAGTTAATACATGAGTTATAAATTAATGAGACGGAATCAACCTACCGGGTACACATGTACACATATATATTTCTTATTCACTAATATTAACATTCACTGATGTTATGGATCGTGTCATGTTGATACTTCCGGTTTCATCTGTATCTGGGCTGGCAGAGTTCTGATCAGGTTTGGTGCCTTGGAAACAACCACAGTCGTTCAGTATTTGCTTGTAGGCTGTTCTAAATTGATGGTTACGCCATCCATAGATGATAGGATTCATGAAAGAGCTGATATACGTTAACATCTCACAAAAGGTTTGGACAGCCAAGAGTGATTTCAGATCCGTCGCAAGATAAATTTCGAAAACGTTCTTAAAACTCTGCGGTAGCCAAAAGATTGTGAAAGTTACAAGAACAATGGCGCTGGTTATTGTTGTGCGCATGCGCATTTTCGACTGTACAGTCTTAGCTCTCTGAGACCTGTTATTTGATACAGTATCATTTCTGAGGAAAGCCATGTGGAAGATTCTCGCATACGCAATAATCAGTAATAGTAGCCACAAAGGTATTAGGAATGCTGCAACGAGCGCGTGAACTGTTAGTATTGGGGCATCGTACTGTTCCAGTTCACACACCCATTGGTATGGATCGCTACCGAAACTCCAAACTGGTAACGTACCGAAACAAAAACCGAATGCGAACCAAAAGATGATGATTTTAATCGTTTTCTGTTGTGTCATGATGACGTGATATCGCAATGGACGCGATATTGCGATATATCGATCGACGGTTATCGCTAACAACAGGCACATAGAAATGGCACACAAAACATACGCTGGTAGAAAGAGATAAGAACGCGAATTAGCGTGGCACGTAGTCTCACTAATAATCAATCTATTTGATATCGCCAATGGCACGGCAACCAATCCGGTAAGAAAGTCGGCTATCGATAAGGCAAAAATATAATAGTTGTTAACATTGCGTACTTTCTTGAAGCGAATAAATGTCGTCATCACCAAAGCATTGCCCAACACACACAACAATATTATGGGAATGTACACAGCGACGTATATAATGCTTCCAGTAATAGACACTCTCAGTGATACAGACTGACCCTCCATATGCGAAGTATTATTTGAGAAATTCATCATGTTTCCGAACTTCTTAATAAATTGGATAACAAAATGCAACCAAGCAATGAGTTCTGTTCAAACAGAATGCGAGTTTTATATGTGTTATATATGTATCTTTAAAACTATATATTCACGTAAACTACCCGTACTTTTTTCTGCCAAAGGTAAGTGATGTACCATCACTTTTCCAACGAAAGTAACTTAACATATACTCTAGTAGTGTATGGCCTGTACAAGAACGATCTTGACTCACTTAAACACAAAGCTTTAGGAGCAGAAGTTCTGACGCGTGTCGACGATATTATAACGAAGATATGTAACGAACTGTACGTGGGCGCCAATCCTTTTAACGATGTTGAAAACAAAATGAATATTTTATGGTAAATTAATAACTTATTTCATTATGTTAACGTTTGTGCAGAGTAAGCGACGGACAATATATATATCTATATATATATATATATATATATATATATATATATATTTATATATATATATATATATATATATATATATATATATATATATATATATATATATATATATATATATATATATATCATATGATAGTAGGCCATATTCTTTTCATCTCTTTTATTGACTCATTTGACATTTATACAAATAGACATGATAATTTTGTGAGTTCTGTAATATTACAATACAATTCAAACAATGCCTAACAAATTAATATTTTCTTATCTTTAGTTTTATTAGTACATAACAATATCAATACATACAGTGCAGCTGCAGAGACAAAACGTACAATAATACTTTTCAAATATAACGATCGAGACTTGCACAACACTGAGAAGCAAAACATTACGGAGAAGAAATACTAAACAGGAAAGCAAATGAGACCCTACAAAAAGAGCGCTAATTGCAAATGAAATCCTTCTTACTAAATGCAGTTTTAAATTCTTGAAGGGAGATCGGAGGATTGAGCTTATTTTTACATAGATGATATTCAATTTGTAAGTTAAACTTAAATTTAGAGAGCCCTGAAGTACTTTCAAGAAGCTTAAAATTTTTTAACTATTTCAACCAAAGAGGCTTCACTCCCCTCAATGAAAAGCGTCGTGTCGTCAGCATACTGTAGAATACGAATTTCATTGTTGTCAATTGTAATACCTTTAATAACTTGACTACTCAAAATTGTTAATGCAAAAACCTCGGCACATAAAATAAAAATGTACGGGCTTAATGGGCAACCCTGTCTAACACACCTGAAAATAGGGAACGAATGGCAAGAAAAACCATTGTTACACACGCAAGCAGTAGAGGTGAGATATAAAGTACGAATCCAGCGAGAAAAGTCATTCCCGAACTTGAAAAAACTAAGAGTTTTAAACACAAATTCCCATTCTAACTTATCAAACGTTTTCTCAAAATCAACAAACACTAAGAACCCTGGAGTCGACATGGTATCCGTATAATCAATCGCATCTAAAAGACAACTAATATTTTTTCCTATGAAGCGACCCTTAATAACCCCGTTTGATTCGGACCGATTAATTTACTGATGACATGTTTTATTCTAAAAAATAGGGCCTTCGAACTTTTTATAGTCTACTTTAAGCAGACTGATGGGACGGTAATTTTTAACTAACGCAAGATCTTTATTTGGTTTGGGCGTAAGAGTGATGATACCACGAGACTGTTCGTGTGACAAGGTGCCATGATTGTAAGAAAAATTCGTAACCAGATTGGATATAAATGGCCAAAAAAACTTATAAAATTCGGCTGTTAAACCATCACTCCCTGGGCTCTTATTATCTTTAAAAGTAAATAAAGCATTACTACATTCCTCCTTTGAAAGTTCGCCATCACAAACCTTGGCGTCTTTACTACTAAGAGGATTAGAACAGCAAAGGTTCTGGAAAAAAAGGAGATGGCTTACAATCCTGACTACTGTATAAGTCCTTGTAAAAAAAGCTTAATTCCTCCAAAATGCTAACTTTATCTGTGATATTATCCCCAGAACTATTTTGCAATTTAGGAATGACATTTACCGACCTGTTGCGGTTTTCTAAGTTTAAAAAGTACTTTGTGTTTTTTCACCCTGCTCCACCCATCTTGCCCTAAAACGGATAACAATGCCTTGTAACTTATTATCATAAATAGCGTCAAGCTTACCTCTAGCATCCTTCAATCTATTCAAGTCTTCGGGTAAAGTGGAATTACAGTAAATACGCTCTAAATTACAAATCTCTTACATGAGTTCTCTTTCTTGCTGTCCACAGGCTATAGCTTTTCTTGTGCTGTATTTCATAGTAAAAAAAAATCGTATTTTGTGTTTAATTAGTTCCCATTTCGCAGACGGATTACTATCCTGAATGTCGTGGCTATCCGAGATAATATCTCTATATTGAATAGTGAACTCAGTATCGAGAAGTAAAGAGTTATTAAATTTCCGAAAACCTGGACCACGTTAATTATTATGCAAATTGAGTGTGAGATTTACTGCCATGTGATCGGACTGAATAATGGGCGAGAGATTGTTTGTTGCTACCAAGTTACAGATAT
Source organism: Apostichopus japonicus (assembly GCF_037975245.1). Classification (NCBI taxonomy): domain Eukaryota; kingdom Metazoa; phylum Echinodermata; class Holothuroidea; order Aspidochirotida; family Stichopodidae; genus Apostichopus; species Apostichopus japonicus. Next base: position 18,038,001 of record NC_092572.1, read on the forward strand.
GACAAGAGATGAGAAAAAAAGTCCAATCTACACCTTATTCCCGGGGTAACGTTCGAACTCCAAGTTAAGTTTTTCTGGTGAGGGTTTCTCTCCCTCCAAAAATCACACAAATCAAAAGCATACATTAACTCAATACACTTATCCCGCGTTAATTAGTCATAGGATTACCACCGATTTTGTCGAGGTCTAAATTGAAAACGAAATTGAAATCCCCTCCAAATACAATTGCATCATTGTTAAAATCAAAAAGAGACGAACTCAAGAGACCCAAAAAATGTGGATCGTCTGTGTTAGGACCATAAACATTAACTAGAGTAAAAGATCTATCTTCAATTAATGTCTCCACAATAATAAATCTACAAGTGTCAGAGAGGACAGTAAATTTACTTGGCTTCTACGAGACTCACGTACGTGTAAGATAAATATAGTTAAAGATATGGTACAAGATAAGACATACAAACAATTAAATACTAAACAACAATCAATCAAGAAGTGAAAAGTTCCCGCTCTTCCCGGGGTGAAAAACACGCCGGGAGAATACTTCTTAAAGGGATCCATAAGGAAATGAAAACGAACCTTCCGATGCTGAAGTTACTGCTTTATGGGCGAAGTAGCAATATACAAATACTGTACACAAATACTTCACATCGACAAGGGAAGCATGAACATCTGACAAAGACATGAGGCCATTGCGTAATACAATACATATGTAAAGTTACTTGAATAAATATGGCTTCCCTTCTCTGCCCCTCCAAAAAAACCCAGATAATCTCAGCGCACACCGTTCTGGTACAATTCTTGAACTTGCGAGGCCCACTGCCTCTTCTCTTTCAAGTCGGTCGTAGTAAAATCGTCTATTATATAATAATCTTTATTTAATAGGGCCTGCCTAGCTTTCTTTAAAATGTTAATCTTATCCTGGTAAAAAGAGACCTTCACTACGAGGTGTCTGTCCCTTCCTCTTACCAGTTTGCCGTCCATGTGCGCCCTTTCAATCTAACAAGAACTAATTCCGACTTCCTCGAAAAGAGCTTCGACGCCATGTCGATACAGTCCTCTCCCTGAGTGGTTTGCAATCCAACGATACGTAAATTATTTCTCCTGGAGAAACGTTCTCGTTTGTTAATTTGGGCGGCATGTAGATCTTTTTCATCGACAGGTTGGTTCACTTTTTCCTCGAAATTGTCACACCTTTTTTGTAGATTTTTATTTTACTCTCGCAAGTCTAGGAGAGCCATGTTGAAATCATCCAGTAAAGACTGTACTTTAAGGAAGGTTTTCCGCAATCGTTCTATAGTAAGGTTTACATCCCGTACCGAATTGTTGCCTTCTGTGTCTAAGTCCGACTCACCTAGCCGCTGGTGCGTTAGGCTGGAGTCTAGGATCTGCCCTACACAGGGTTGTGTCGCAGACTCCTGATCTTTTTTTTCTTTCTTAGGCTACCTTTTGGTCTTCCAGGAGGCATTTTGGCGCAAAATGTGTAAACGTGTATATATAGACTTTGTAAAATAAAGTTGGGGGCTCTCGGTAGTAAATTGGTAAATTCTTAGACAAAAATATCCCTAGCCCAGCAGCAAACACTTCTGACTACTCCAACATCTCAGGCCGTTTCAAAGCTCAAAACTCAAGACTTGATCGAGTCTAAATATTATTGTGAGCCAATTGCTTTCGCGGGTGTGGACGGAACTCTCATCCGGGGATTGGCCTATTGAGAACCCTTTGGCCGTAGTTTTGAAACTATGACATTTTTACATCAGAAACAGATACAAACGAAGTAACGAAAAGGATATTAAAGCTACGTTTCCATTAGCCAGTTCGAGTCACAGGAAAATAAGACTCTATCAAGTTAGAACATTCCATGTTTAAGAATCGAAATATTAATTGTCTTGCATATTGCTTTCTCACTAGCCCTGTATAGCCTCACATTTTGAAAGGTATATTTTAGAGCTTCCCGTTGCGAATTGCCCTTTTGTCACAGGATATTACGCATCTTAATAGTCATATTTGTAGATTTTGTAGAATTTGTAACTTCCCACTACAATCTGTTAACTTTTTCTTACACTGAGTTTCGAAAAGTTGATTAGAATCTTTATAGCAAAGCAGATAAAAGTTAATTTAGACATTACATCGATCATAAGAAAAACACCAAATATTTTGCAATCTCTTTTCACGTTTTAATTTAGTACCCTTTAAATGGTGGAGAGTCGATAATCAGTTTTTAAAAATAAATCGAAGACTCATTAGTTAAAGTGGCTGATCAACTTAGTTTAGCACACCACTCGATAGCAAATTCAGACGTAAAAAACGTGACTCCCTTGTGTTCCTCTATAACAAATAAATATCTAATTTATGGACAACCAGGCGCGGCGGAACGGAAAAATTATTGGGGGGGCTAATATGTGGAGACTATCTAAGCGGAGCGCCACCATCGGTTGGCGCGGAGCGTACAAGAAAATTTTGGGTTTTTCAAACCCCCTAGATGGCCGGAAACGGCACTTACCGAGTGTTTCATGCTGCGAATACCTAGCCCTAAAACATGGGTCTCAAGCCTGCAATTTCTCAGATTGCACGTAAAAATTTGTAAAAGCATTGTAATTTGTATATTCGATGGTGTTTTAAGAGAGTATACTCGACGTGTACTCGCAGAGACGTTTTTGAGTGTAGTAAATTACTACTTGCAATTAAATGCAATAATTACAAGGGCGTCGGAAGCTATTTTTGATTGGTACGGCGGTTCAGAATGTGGCCAACTATCATAATTATCAGGGGACGTTTGGTAGGTCAAATTACGCTACGCGCCACCATGGTTGGCGCGTAGCGTAATGGAGAAAATTTTGAAAATATGCCTCCCAGATTGCAGGAAATGGCACTTCCCGAGCTTGAAAACAAGACCCCTGCCATGCCAGAGTAGTCACATTTAGCCTACTTGCCGTCATCATTATTGAAAATTATTGAAACATATACCTCCGAGAATTTGTTTTCCCATATTTTAGTCCTACTTTTTTTTAACTTTTTTTTTGCGTCGTGAATATTGGTCCGGCCTTCGCCGGACCTGCCCGTACCGGCTCCGACGCCCTGAATTAAATAAATGTCATAAGAAAAAAACAGAAAGCATTTCTTAATGTCAACAAATGGGTAATTCCAAAACCATGTGCAGTTGCCAACAAATTTCTATGACCTAGCACTGTCATCATGTCATGAATGCATGTACCCTATACAGTACAGGTGAAATGCTAATATTGTGTTTTTGTTCGTTTAATAATTGATTGCGTTTAAAAATAAAGCCATGTTCCACGCCTTGCGTGTACTCGTAGTGTAAACGCAAATGTTCATGAGTGTAGCGTTTAGCTTATTACCATCTTATTTAAAACACTAACATTCGATGAGGCATGATACAGACAATCAATTATCATATTTAATTATTACACCTATGTAGTATACGTGTGCATCGGACAGATCGACAAGTATGCATTAAAAAAATGGGCAGATGCACGTTTCGGAGCCTTGGTAAATATTGGGGGGGCTTATCATGCATTTGCCCCCTCAACTTTTTCATTGGGGGGCTGAGCCCCCCCCAAGCCCCCCCCCCCCGGTTCCGCCGCCACTGTGGACAACAACATATGCAGGATTTACGTTGATATACAGTTAAAGCCTAAGAATATAAGGCAACATGGATCCATCGTAAATGTTAGTCCTTAAGACTGAGGAGCAGACGATATCATTAAAGCCCATGACATGTGCTACTGTCAAATAATTGAAAATGTGTAAAACTGTTAGAAAGTCCAGAAAGACGACAAGCAGTCTAAATTTGATGTACCATGCTGCAGAACTTCTTGGATAAACAAAAACTGTACTATAATACTATTCCATCACAACAAAAGTCCAAATGGAAATAATCTCTCCGGCAACTAGGAAGTTTTGTAAATGAAGTAAACTAGGCCCTATTTTTTTGTCCTGTCACAATTTGTTTGGTTAAATTTTCTGTAAATTATATTTTGTAAGTAGTGTTAACCGATTATTTAATAGATTTAAAACAGCTTGTTTGAGCGTGTGTCGAGAATCTTTCAAACGTCACAAATCTGTCAAGTATTGCATGAAAATAGAACTGTTAATTGATTAAGTTTGGACAAACGACAAGAACATCTGCCGCAGGAAGGCTAATAGGTGAGTTATTAATTAATGTGACGGAATCAACCTACCGGGTACACATGTAAACATATATATTTCTTATTCACTAATAATAACATTCACTGATGTCATGGACCGTGTCATGTTGATACTTCCAGTTTCATCTGTATCAGGGCTGGCAGAATTCTGCTCGGGTTTGTTGCCTTGGAAACAACCACAGTCGCTCAGTATTTGCTTGTAGGCTGTTCTAAATTGATGGTTACGCCATCCATAGATGATAGGATTCATGAAAGAGCTGATAAAAGTTAACATCTCACAAAAAGTTTGGACAGCCAAGAGTGATTTCAGATCCGTCGCAAGATAAATTTCGAAAACGTTCTTAAAACTTTGTGGTAACCAAAAAATGGTAAATGTACCAAGCACAATGGCGCTGGTTATTGTTGTGCGCATACGCATTTTCCACTGAACAGACTTAGCTCTCTGAGACCTGTTATTTGATACAGAATCTTTTCTGAGGTAAGCGATGTAGAAGATTCTCACATACGCAATAATCAGTAATAGTAGCCAAGTAGGTATTAGGAATGACCCAACGAGCGCGTGAACTGTTAGTATTGGGGCATCGTACTGTTCCAGTCCACACACCCATTGATATGGATCGCTACCGAAACTCCAAACTGGTAACGTACCGAAACAAAAACCGAACGCGAACCAAAAGATGATTATTTTAATCGTTTTCTGTCGTGTCATCATGGCGTGATAACGCAATGGACGCGATATTGCCATATATCGATCGACGGTTATCGCTAACAACAGGCACATAGAAATGGCACACAAAACATACGCTGGTAGAAAGAGATAAGAACGCGAATTAGCGTGGCACGTAGTCTCACTAATAATCAATCTATTTGATATCGTCAATGGAACTGCAACCAATCCGGTAAGAAAGTCGGCTATCGATAAGGCAAAAATATAATAGTTGTTAACATTGCGCACTTTCTTGAAGCGAATAAATGTCGTCAGCACCAAAGCATTGCCCAACACACACATCAGTATTATGGGAATGTACACAGCGACGTATGTAATGCTTCCAGTAATAGACACTCTCAGCGATACAGACTGACCCTCCATATGCGAAGTATTATTTGAGAAATTCATCATGCTTCCTAACTTCTTAATAACTTGGATAACAAAATGCAACAAAGCAATTTCTTTTCAAACAGAATGTGAGTTTATCATTTACATAAGTATTATCTTCGACAAACATATAAGCAAGTAAGATACCTGCACTTTTTTCCCAAAAGGTAAGTGATGTACCATCACTTTTCCAACGAAAGTAACTTAACATATACTCTAGTAGTGTATGGCCTGTACAAGAATGTTCTTGACTCACTTAAACACAAAGCTTTGGAAGCAAAAATTTTAACGCTCTATAATTGGCTGCTGATCAGTTGTCTATCGTGTCGACGATATTATAACGAAGATACGTGACGACCTGTACGTGGGCGCCAATCCTTTTAACGATGTTGAAAACAAAATGAACATTTTATGGTAAATTAATAACTTACTTCATTATGTAAACGTTTGTGCAGAGTAAGCGACGGACAATAATCAGGATGATGGATATGTATATATATATTTATTTATTTATATATATTGTTACAGACCCCTAAGTAATCTCAGTAATTTGTATGATTTTTGCAACAAATAGTTATGATAAATCAATATTTTAGAATATTATAAATTAATCTAAGAATCATAGTATAGAAATGCCTGGTATGTGTGCATATCTGGTGTGTGTCGAATATTTGGAAAAGTTGAGAAGCTTCTAGAAGAGTTAGAACATATGAGAACAATTTAGATCATCTCACCACAGTACACATTGGAACATGCTAGAACATTGGAGTGCTACCAAGGGGACATCCTCTGTGCTAGTTTTAGAACACTAAGTGAGGATTTCCTGGAAAGGTGAAGTGACCTTTTGGATTGGTTGAACTGAGCTGGAGCTACTTTTAGATGCTTCTAGAATGAATGGACGTTGCAAGATCTTTCTAGACTTGTGGAAATGCTATATAAGCACCCGATAATTGGAGATCAAAAATTTTTAACCATCTTGGCTCCAGGAGTTTTGTAACATCTCGCTCAAGTGAATTCTACAATTCCAGTGTGAGTAAATACTCACTTAGTTTGACAGTAGAGTTATAGCTGTCTTTATATTAGTGGATTTGTCACAAGTTTACCGGCTTCGTAGTCGTCCATCGTTGTGTAGCCGTCTTCGGTTCTGTGCCAGTCACCACTACTTATTGTGGCCTCTGAGTTACCCAAGGACAGGAATCCAAGGATAAACAAGCTGCAAGCACAACTTGGACATTCATTAGTAGTTGACCTCCGAGGTGGAAGTCATCAAGTTGGGAGCTGGATTTCTTCAATATTGGACATTCGTCCGCCGACATGTTTCGCCATTAACCTGTACGCTGGAATAATCGCCAGGACTTTTTGCCACTGGACTTATGTTGCAGCTCGCGTCGCGGCACACACCAGGTCGTGAGTAATTTATAGTGTAACTTATTAAATCTGTTTTAGTGTAAACTGCTTAGATATTGATAAATGATCTTTGTTTGATTTTAATTACCTTGAACACACAATTAAATAAATACTTATTGTTATATTTAAAGTTAAATTTTACAGTGTATTGTTTAGTCATTTCAGTTGTGAACCCAAGGGGAGGTGTATTCTGGCCTTGCTCGAGTTGATCGTAACAATATATATATATATATATAAATGAAAATCGTAATGAGAAGGAAAATCAAGAACAGTGAAAAAACTCCACCGGGATTCGAACCCGGGCCTCCCGCTTTGTACGCGGACACCCTAACCAACTAGGCCATGGACGCTGATTGTATGACCAGAGGTTCGAAACCGGTAAGGAAGGTCGTAATTTCTCTGTAGGCGTTTGACACCATGTATGTATCAATACACACATATATACCAGACTGTTCTGTCTGTTCTTTGGTATACTTGCTCAACCTCGTTTCATACTTCACACAGTTGGCTGACACAAATCAAAGCTGTTTTTCTGCAGTTGCATCGTCCTCTGCATCCTTTTGTGCAGCCACAACGAAAAAGTTCTCGCGATGACTTATTTGCCTCTGGTAGGGAATTCCATATCGGTCTCTCATTTTGGCGGATCAGTCCACCCCCACTTGTCAGGGGATGGCATTTCCATGCAAACTTCTAAAGCCTTACCCCAACAGTGATCGCCTGTGTTCATCCTTACTACCTCTGGGCCGGCAACCATCCATCGTCTGAGAGCATCAGGCTTTGGGTCAGACCAATAGCTCTATCATCGCTCTTTACCATCGCATTGTTCTGCTCATGCGCCTGATCAAAGGCTATGGCTGAAAATGGCCGTCTTGACTTACAGTACATACTTTAAAATTGCCTTTATTGAATTCTGCAGCAATGTCAGGATGTGCTCTGCTTAGACTGGTCATGTCCTGTACATGCACTGACATCCATCTAGCATAGGTAGTGTGATCCAAGCTGAAGAACCATGGTGCAATTTTTGTTAAGGAATCAGTATACAGAGCGAAATCTCCCACACGCTGTGCTCGCACATATGTCAAGACAAGAAGCTCCAACTGAAACACTGTGTACCAAAAATTGTGGTATCCCTTGTGTCTTTTGAACACACCAGTCGTCAAATCCTTCTGGTTGTACCTCTGTATCTAGTGTCCCCTTGTAGTTGTCGTATGATTCCCTGAGCAGTATGTACAAATAACTAGCCGTAACCTGATGTGCATGTCTAGTGCTAGTAACATGGGATGCCCTCAGAAATGAATCTGCAGTTCCTATTGATGTGACTCCAGACTGAACAATTGCCTCTACCCAGCCTGAATCTTCCAGCCAATCACCGATCGTCTTGAATCCAGTCATCTCAATGTGTAACACTCCAAGCACTATGAAAAAAATATCTCCCCATAGTCTGCAGGCCATTGCCACTGTATCTGTTTGGCGATTGTGTAGAGGGGCTGATCCAAGGTGATCACTGGTATTTGGCCAGGGTTGAGTTTTTCTACTGCTCGCTTTATCTGGTCCATCGAGTGCTTGATCATGGCAGCAGACTTTGAGTCTTCGGAAACAGTGGTAACAGTGCTGTTGTAGCAGGTGGACGATCTCGTACTGGTTGCTGACTGGCATGATATGCTGCCCAGGATATTTTGCTATCGTTGTTGATGTCTTCTAAATAAGTCTGCTCTATGATCTCTAGCCATCTATGTACCTAGTACATGTAATTGAGTGCATTCATTTATGAAAATTCAACTCGAATTATCTCTAGATTAGATTTAAAAGGTCAAATCACTGTAGCAAACGTGGGATTTTTTCGCGATGGCTCCACTTCTGAAAATGTTACTTAGGGTGTCCTCTACCTGTGTGCCAAAACTCATGCTTGTATGAAAAAATGCTATATTGTTACATAATTTTGCTGATATCTGCCTAACTAATATATGTAAACGGTGCTTCGAAGTAACGTTGTAATGCTTTGCCGGGAAATCCCTGTTATCCTCCTGAGATGTTAACTATGACTTAAGCAATCGTGCACCTGGCCTTCCGGTCACTTGAAGACTGGTCACCGCACCTCAAGAGGCGGTGTTCTTTAAGTAGAACATTCTCGTGCAACTGATGGTAACGTGCATGTGCCATGTTCGCACTCTTTGACAAAAAATATCATACAAGACATCTACGTACGTTGCGTTATCATATCATTTTCTATTAACCAAGTTGGTATGTTTTTAAGTACCACGGCCCGGTGTATAACTGTTCGTAGATATTGTAAATGCTATTGTTAGTGCTACTACATTTGCATGTGGTATGAATCATTGTAAGCAGAATGCGCTATTGAACTGAAAGAGATTATTCACAGTTTTTTGACCGATTTTTATCATTTACGTTTTTTAGTAGCGCTCTGAACTGTGTGACCCTGTATGTAATTTAGTAAAGATCAGTGTTCTGCTGTGAATGGATATATTTCATTTAGTCCGCAGCATTAGTGAATTAGCCTAGGTCAGCTATAAGAGAGATTCATTACTACCATTTAGTCCACCGATTGATTCTTAGTGTATTTACATCAGTTAATGGCATTGTAGACATCGCTAAGTTAACTCTGTAGCCTTGAAGCTGGTTTCGTATTTGGACGCGGCGTTTGGCATTGCGTTTCGCGCGGCGTTATACGTTGTGTTATACGCTGCGTTTGAATTGCGCTAACAGTAACGTCGTGCGTAATGCAAACAAATAAAAAATATTAAAGGGAGTATCAATTTTATCAACTTCTGTAACTGCAGAAAAAGGTGACAGCTCTGCTCACATGTTCTAATTTATTGGGTTTCAAGGATACATAAAAAAATTAAAAAATTAAATTTAGAAATACGATGTGCATTGTGTACTTTCTTCACTTTGATTACATGCTGCACAACGCCATCTAAAATGAACTATAAAATATTCGTTTAAACTAGCAAATCATTTCATTACTTCAGTCATGTACACAGTGGCGTAGTCAAGGGGGACGTGGGGGGCGACAGCCTCCCATGAAAGCTTGTCGCCCCCCCCCACCCAGTCGCCCTCCCACTGGGATTTTGGGTGTCGAAAAAAAATTACATGTGCGAAAATATGCCATCGGCCTGAATGGTCTCGAATCTCCATGATGAGGTTTCTAGGTACTGGAATGCCAAAGAAGATGTTAAAAGGTTGAAAATGCTGACATCATACAGGTTTCTCACATTATTGCTCGCGTCATTGCCTCGATACTCTGTTACATTTTTAATCGGGTTCTCACTTCTGGGACGTACCCTGATGCTCTCAAAGCCGCTAAAGAACCAAATTTTCAAGAAAGGAGACAATACTATCGCTGAGAACTACCGGCCAATCAGTCTATCCATAGGCGTAGGAGCCCAATTTGATTTGGGGGCTGTAATGACTTGCCCGGAAAAGGTAACCAAAATTCTTCTCGCGTTCAACATGTAGCCTACATATCATATAGGCATGCATTGGTTGTTACATCGCAGGCCAATTAAAAACAATCATTTTCCGTGTTATTACCCTTCCATATTAGTTATAGTTTTGGGAGAAGTCGTTACAATAATGATAATATAAGTTTAACCATTCAAAAACACATTGCAATTTATTTTTCTTCCAGTAGGTGCTCGAAAATTCTCAGCATATTGCCCGAATTTTCAAAAAAATATTTGGTTTGGGGGCTGCAGCCCCCAGCCCCCCAGCCCCCCGCCTCCTACGCCTATGAGTCTATCACCCTAATAATATTTCAGACGCAATCTTTGATGTCAGTTTGACATATAGTTTGGTCATTTCAGTATGTTACTTGGCTGAAAGCCCAGTCAATCTTTCTTTGTTTTCCACGCACACATTGCAGATTTGTCGAAAAATATCAATGCCGGTGTCAAACTCACAAAAGATATGTCATAATATTTCAAAGTTACTTACCAGACTGTTTTTTTTTTTTTCTATTTCACTAAACTATTTGATGACCATATCAAGACATGGGATCTCAAAATAAAGGATGTTGAGAAATCTTTAGAGCAGCTCACAGGCCTGGAAAGTGTCATTTTCAACGATCTAGGAGGCCTTTTTAGCTAAAAAAAATCGGTACGCTGCGCCCCAAGTCATGGTGGCGCTCCGCTTAGATAGTAACAAGACGCCCTTCCAGGAAAAGGTCAAGCCCCCAGCGCCCTCCACTTAAGAAAATCCTGGCTACGCCACTGCATGTACATATATATTGAAACCAACCTATCAAATGACAGAAAATAAAAATAAAAATCCAATCAAGGGAAGTTTCCCAATGAGTCAATTTTAAATAAAAGTTTTTTTCTTAAAATGTCATTTATATGTTCTTCGTAGATCATTAGAATAATGAACAAACCGGATACAGTTGAGCAATGAAGTTCGGAATGAGAGCCGCAAACTAACAGATCATAAATTATTCATATTACTTATCAGTTCGAAGTAAAAGAGCTTCATAATGGAACTGACACAATTGCAATGTTAAAATATTTAGGAATGCTTGAAAAGAAAATGTACGTTATTGAACTTCTGACAGCGACATATGATTAAATATTAAAATACAAATCATTGAAGCATCGCAACTAAAAGACTGTTATGTTAGTAACTAATTAATGCTAAACCTGTACATTGAGGAGAAATAAATAAATAAATAAATGTAAACAAATTCAAGTGTATAGTTGAGTGAGCAAGCACCAAAGTAATGCATGAAACGTATGTACAACGAATATATATATATATATAAATATATATATATATATAAATATAAATGAAAATCGTAATGAGTTAGAAAATCAAGAACAGTGAAAAAACTTCCAGCCTCCACCGGGATTCGAACCCGGGCCTCCCGCTTTGTACGCGGACCCCTAACCAACTAGTCCATGGCCGCAGATTGTATGTCCAGAGGTTCCAAACCGGTAAGGAAGGTCGTAATTCCACTGTAGGCGTTTGTCACCTGTATCGAACAATACTAATTCTGTTTTTGGTGACATATTTTGCCTTACTCTAGAGATCAAACATGATGCTAACTAAATATATATATATATATATATATATATATATATATATATAATTATATATATATATATATATATATATATATATAATATACAAATATATATATATATATATATATATATATATATATATAATATAATATACAACACATGGGTTCTGAAGAGGGCACTCGTTGAGTTAGAAGTATGTTTTCTCTCGGGTGTGATCTGAGTTCTTTTTGATGGTTTCTCAAAATAACTCTTCACGATATAGGAAGGAGTTTTCAATTGCATGGTCAATGGATATTTTTTGTACAAGTTCTTGTTAAGAGCTCACAGTTTTCTCAAGGATTCTCCAACCAAGTTCAGTTCAATTCAATCAATGAAACACACGAATCTTAATCAGATTTCAATTAAATATGCCTGTAAGACTTTTTTACATGGAGAAAGGGAAATTACAGAACGTCATAATATCGTAAAAGGTTGGCGATAAACAATGATCATGGCAAATATTTAGAAAATTGGTGATCAGGTAAAATCTCTATGTGTATATATATTCTCTTTGTGTATATGAACTCGAACTTTGACTTGGCTGGACTGACAGATACGTAAAATTACTAGAATTACATATTAGTACGAGAGTTGGGCTTTACTCGTCTCCTCAGCAAAACGGTAGCACTTTCGCTCTATACCGTGTCTTTATCGAACTGATTACCTGTTCGGTAGGCCTATATACACCCCTAGCGATTGGACACTTCCCGGCACCGGTTACTCTTTTATTTACAATGTTATTTTTCTTACTTTTCATGGATATATTTACATAAATAAGTTAATTGCTTTTTTTACAATAATGGTTTTGTAATGTGAATCTGATACCGCCTCGGAGGATGAAAAGAGTAGAATAAAATGAAAATTCAATGGTATATACCGTTATCAGGTACCTCTGTAAAATCGGAAAATATTGATCAATCCAGATGGTCCCATTCTTTTCTTAAAATATAGAATATAAGATCCATGTCTCATGCATCAGTAACTTATAATAGGCCTATGTATGGTTAGGGATAGTATGTTTCTGATCTCTATTTTTTACACGTTTACTGCTAACACAGAAAGAACTTATTGGAGTACTGGATATTGTATCCGAATACCTCAATCAATGTGTATCCCAAACTCTTCTCTCTGTCTTAACATTCCTAACGTGGAACACAAGTACAAAACGAACAACGGGCCAAAATTGTTTGTTCACCAATACACATGCGTAGGAAGTCAGAAAACGTGTGAATCATGTGCAACTACAACCCCCCCCCTCCGCCCCACCCCTCCCTCCGACCTCCGTTTTACCCTCTCACTCCTTTGATCCTAGGTTTAAAGCAGCATGCCATGGTGTAGATAACTCGCACTGGCGATAAGATAACTTCAAAATAACTTAGTATGGTCAAACATAAAGAAAGTGAAAGCAAATAAGTCTGCTGTTGTGAATTGAATACACAATGCTGTATGTTCATGGCATACCAGATTTCGAGACAAGACATTTCGTGTCCGTGTCTATCTAAGAGTCTGAAGAGGAATTGATTTGAGTCTATGGGAGACCATCAAGAATACTCCTATAATTACCGCCATTTTTAACCGAGTCCATCTCCTTACATATTTGCAGCAGTAAGTTCTTAAAGCAGCTTTTCGATGCTATTCGACTTTTAATTATAAATTAAAGTTAGAGTTACTTTTATGTCAACATAACATGATATTAGTATGACAGAAACTTTACTGATTGCACTTTTCATGTCATTGAATTCAATAGAATCAAATCGAACACAATACACTTTAAAGTCTCAGTACGTGTTTGTCAAATTTAATCTTCGACCTTTCCAGCTTACTGTAATAAAGCTCAGTGAAAATGACTCCTTTCTATGCAAGTTTCATATCAATATTCATTATTTTTATAGAGTAATATGTCGTTATACATTTTGAGATGAATCAAATCTGCAAGATTTTTCTTAACTTGTCCGTAGATTCTACAAACTTTAATTAAAATTTGCAAGCCCCGCCGAACAGATCATGCGACAATCAAATCTCTCCGTTTTGTTTACGACCGTCAGGTCTAGGACTACTTTCACTTTCGTGGCTAGCCTGTCTTAGGTCATTTCTCTCTTGAATAGTATTTTCTTCGGTGTTAACGATGTAGCTTGTGTTATTTCCTTCCATTGCAATGATAAAAAGGTGTTTTCAGATGTTTCCTCCGTAGACTTGTATAAAATGGGACGATACGACTATAGGACTGCATTTAAATGTTGATCGGGCCGCATGTGTAGACTATTTCGTTCACATTTGTGTAACGAACATGCTGACATGGGCGTTCGCAGTAATTTAACGGTAAATAATATCGACAAATTACGGTAAATAAATTTCTTTCTTTCGATTGCGACGGCTTTTCTCCATTAAACCCACATGTGCATAGTGTATTTAGAATTAGAAACATCAAGTCTACTTCGGAATTTTGTTTTCCGAAATTCATCAGCAAACAGGTATTGAGACTCTGGTAAAATATTTTTCTTTCACAGTAAGCTGTAACATGGATTTGAATGCTTTCTGGCATGACGGAGTCATATTACGAGGTACACTCGACACATGTGTATTTCTTATTCACTAATATTAACATTCACTGATGTCATGGACCGTGTCAGGTTGATACTTCCGGGTTCATCTTTATCGGGGCTGGCAGAGTTCTGATCAGGTTTGTTGCCTTGGAAACAACCACAGTCGTTCAGTATTTGCTTGTAGGCTGTCCTAAATTGATGGTTACGCCATCCATAGATGATAGGATTCATGAAAGAGTTCATATAACCTAACACCTCACAAAAAGTTTGGACAGCCAAGAGTGATTTTGGATCCGTCGCAAGATAAATTTTTAAGACGTACTTAAAACTATTTGGTAGCCAACAAATGGTAAATGCACCAAGAACAATGGCGCTGGATATTGTTGTGTGCATGCGCATTCTCCACTGAACAGACTTGTCCCTCTGAGACCTGCTATTTGTTACATCATCTTTTCTGAGGTAAGCGATGTAGAAGATTCTTACGTACGCAATGATCAGTAATAGTAGCCACGTAGGTATTAGGAATGACGCAGCCAGCAAATGAATTGTCAGTTTCGGGGCATCGTGCAGGTTACGTTCACACATCCATTTATATGGATAGCTACCGAAATTCCAAACTGATAACTTACCGTAACAAAAACCGAATGCGACACAAAAGATGATGATTATGATTGTCTTTTGTCGTGTCATGATGACGTGATGTCGCAACGGACGAGATATTGCGATATATCGATCGATGGTTATCGCTAACAACAGGCACATAGAAATGGCACACAAAACATACGATGGTAGAAAAAGATAAGGACGCGAATGAGCGCGGCACGTAGTCTCACTAATAATCAATCTATTTGCTACCGCCAAGGGCACGGCAACCAATCCCGTAAGAAAGTCGGCTATCGATAAGGCAAAAATATTATAGTTGTTGACTTTGCGCACTTTCGTGAAGCGAATAAATGTCGTCATCACCAAAGCATTGCCCAACACACACATCAGTATTATGGGAATGTGCACAGCGACGTATATAATGCTTCCAGTAAAAGACACTCTCAGCGATACAGACTGACCCTCCATATGCGAAGTATTATTTGCGAAATTCATCATTTTTCCGAACTCCTTTTCAATTTGGAAACAAATTGCAACCAATGAGTTTCTGTTAAAACACAATGCGAGCTTAATATGTGTTATATTTTAATCTTCGACAAATATATATTCCCGAAAACTACCCGTACTTTTTACTCCCACAAATTGAATGACCACATCAGCCCTTCTCGCAACGAGAAAGAATGTGCTTCATTTCTTAATATGGTAATCTGCAACGTATATATTCCATTCCATTAAACCCACCTGTTCATAGTGTATTTAGAATGAGAAACATCGAATCTACTTCGGAATTTTGTTTTCCGAAATTCATCAGCAAACAGGTATTGAGACTCTGGTAAAATATTTTTCTTTCACAGTAAGCTGTAACATGGATTTGAATGCTTTCTGGCATGACGAAGTCATATTACGAGGTACACTCGACACAAATTTATTTCTTATTCTTTAATATTAACATTCACTGGTGTCATGGATTGTGTCAGGTTGATACTTCCGATGTCATCTCTAATGGGGCTGGCAGAGTTCTGATCAGGTTTGTTGCCTTGGAAACAACCACAGTCGTTCACTATTTGCTTGAAGGCTGCTCTAAATTGATGGTTACGCCATCCATAGATGATAGGATTCATGAAAGAGTTCATATAATCTAACACCTCACAAAAAGTTTGGACAGCCAAGAGTGATTTTGGATCCGTCGCAAGATAAATTTTTAAGACGTACTTAAAACTATTTGGTAGCCAACAAATGGTAAATGCACCAAGAACAATGGCGCTGGATATTGTTGTGTGCATGCGCATTCTCCACTGAACAGACTTGTCCCTCTGAGACTTGCTGTTCGATACAGCATCTTTTCTGAGGTAAGCGATGTAGAAGATTCTTACGTACGCAATGATCAGTAATAGTAGCCAAAAGGGTATTAGGAATGACGCAGCCAAATGAATTGTAAGTTTCGGGGCATCGTGCAGGTTACGTTCACACATCCATTTATATGGATAGCTACTGAAATTCCAAACTGATAACTTACCGTAACAAAAACCGAATGCGACACAAAAGATTATGATTTTTATCGTCTTTGTCGTGTCATGATGACGTGATATCGCAACGGACGAGATATTGCGATATATCGATCGACGGTTATCGCTAACAACAGGCACATAGAAATGGCACACAACACATACGATGGTAGAAAAAGATAAGAACGCGAATTAGCGTGGCACGTAGTCTCACTAGTAATCAATCTATTTGCTACCGCCAAGGGCACGGCAACCAATCCCGTAAGAAAGTCGGCTATCGATAAGGCAAAAATATTATAGTTGTTGACTTTGCGCACTTTCTTGAAGCGAATAAATGTCGTCATCGCCAAAGCATTGCCCAACACACACAACAATATTATGGGAATGTGCACAGACACGTATATAATGCTTCCAGTAATAGACACTCTCAGGGATACAGACTGACCCTCCATATGCGAAGTATTATTTGCGAAATTCATCATTTTCCGAACTCCTTTTTAATTTGGAAAACAAATTGCAACCAATGAGTTTCTGTTAAAACACAATGCGAGTTTTACATGTGTTATATTTTAATCTTCGACAAATATATATTCCCGAAAACATCCCGTACTTTTTACTCCCACAAATTGAATGACCACATAAGCCCTACTCGCAACGAGGGAGAATGTGCTTCATTTCTTATGGTAATCTGCAACGTATATATTCCACTTACATGTACTTTGTTTTACAGTCTAGTAAATTATCGTATACATTCTCTATGCCTTGTGTGTTTTAACCTGGTTAAGCTAGGGGTTGACTTGATTGAGTTGCACTTTTTAGGGTCAATACATGTCACAAGAAATAGCAATTCGTTTTCTACTTTAAAAGCCAATAGCTAATATAATATAGTTTTTCATTATAATTATAAACTATAGTTAATTGCTGTGACAAGTGAAAGGTGACACTTCTCCTGTACACGAAAAACATCATGATGATAATGTTATGTATCATATCTAGTGTGTGAATGTGTATGTTTGTGATGCCTAGCTTGTAAACACGATATCTCAAGAAGCGTATAACTTTGATGAACCTCATACTTGGCATATGGATGTCCCGTGTTGAGTAGCAGAAACGATCTGTTTTTGGTGGAGGTCAAAGGTCATTTGAGGTCAAATTGTAGAAACCTTGTACACACGATATCTCAAAATGGGAAGTTTCATGAATCACATACTATCATGTGCATGTCCCATATTTAGTAGGAAAACCCTCTTGTTTTTGGTGGAGGTCAAAGGTCATTTGAGGTCTAAAGTGGTCAAATTGTGACATCCTTGTTAATATGATAGTTCAAGGAGGGAAACTTTCGTGAATCATAATTGGAATGCGGATATACCATATGCAGTAGAAAAACCATAGATTTTGTGGAAAAGGTGATGTCGGCAGAGGTCAACTGTGAAAAGTTTGTAAACATGATATTTCAAAAATGGTAACAGGGCACACTTCTTGACATGTAGATGCCCCACATTGAGTACATGCAAGAAAGCTACTGTCAGTCTTCATTGTCGCCTCTGAATAGTTTAATCTAGGGTAGAACAACACATTATTATGTTTGTTATTATCATCATATATATCACAGATATAGGGGGTCAGGGTTAGATATTTTGTATTCTATGAGTCGTCTACGGTGTTCAAAGCATTTTGACTCATCGAAACCTTAATATGCATCATTTGCATTCTGGTTTTTAGTGCTGCACTGAGGAAGTGACATCATCATCAGTTTAGGCTTAAAGGAGCATTTCAAAATTAGAATTCTACGAATATTTGTATAGAAAGAAAAAAGCGTTAAATTGTTATCGCCAGATCACCAACATACTGAGAAGATATAGCAGATAATTACAGCTCTACTGGATGTAAACTCTATGTCCAAGTTTCTTACAAGATTGAGCAATTTTGAAGCGCTTTTAAAGAAATGGTGTAGGTTTCTCCATCTGTTCCTGGGGCTTGCGAAGCCATACTTTTGCATGTAATACAAGGATATCTCTAACTTGAAGCTACAGATTAGACTGAGGAGCAGACGATATCATTAAAGCCCATGACATCTGCTACTGTAAAATAATTGAAAATAGTTAAAACTGTTAGAAAGTCCAGAAAGACGACAAACAGTCTAAATTTGATGTACCATGCTGCAGAACTTTTTGGATAAACAAAAATTGTACTATAACAATATACCATCATAACAAAAATCCAAATGGAAGTAATCTCTCTGGCAACTATAAATTTTTGTAAAATGAAGTAAACTAAATACCCTACTTTATTTTGTCCTGCTGACAATTTGTGTGGTTAAATTTTCTGAAAATTATATTTCGTAAATAGTGTTCACCGGTTTTTAATATAGATTTAATGGAACTTTTTTGTGTCGAGAATCTTTCTAACCTCACAAATATGTCAAGTATTGCATGAAAATAAAACTGTACATTGATTACGTTTGGACAAACGACAAGAACATCTGCCGCAGGAAAGTTAATAAATGAGTTATAAATTAATGTGACGGAATAAACCTACCGGGTACAATTTTACACATATCTATTTCAGCCATTTTCGGTACTTTATCGGTACTTTCGACGTCACCTCTCTTTACACTAACATCCCTCATGCTGAAGGTATCGCAGTCACATGTGCAGCCCTGTCTAAGAAGGTCCACCCTTGTCCACCCATCTCTGACATCAAAGTTCTCATGCAACAGGTTCTCACCAAAAACAACTTCACATTCATGGACAAACATTACCTTCAAAGACACGGGACTGCCATGGGAACCAGGATGGCTCCTTCCTATGCATGCCTGTTTATGTCTAGCTTTGAAGAACGCATGCTCAGTACAGCTCCCTGCCGTCCCCTTATATGGTGGCGCTACATTGATGACATCTTCTTCATTTGGACCAGTGATGAGGATAGCCTGCTCACCTTCATCAATAACATCAATTTTTTTCCACAGCACCATCAAATTCACCTCTGATTACTCTCACCAACAGGTTAACTTTCTCGATGTGACTGTTCGCAAGGAACACGGTTCTCTCTCTGCAGACTTATACACCAAGCCCACAGACACACACCAGTATCTCCATTCTTCAAGCTGCCATCCCCGTCACTGCAAGTCTGGAATTGCCTACAGTCAAGCACTTCGTCTTCGTCGCATTTGCTCTCACAATTCCTCTTTCATTCGCCATACAGATGCTTTGGAAAAACACCTTACTGCCAGGGGCCAAAGTGCCAGAAGGTCGCGTGAAGCCATTCAGAGAGTCCGCTCCCTTTCCAGATCATCTACTTTGGCAGTGAAGGACAAAAAGGGACGAGATTGCGACAACAAGCTGCCCCTGGCTGTTACTTTCCACCCAAACCTTTCTCCTCTTCAGAAAATCACCTCTAACAACTACAACATTCTCCTCACTTCAGATAGACTCCAACGAGCCGTCCCTGAAAAACCCATCATCGCCTACAGACGACCACGCAACCTACGAGACCTTCTTGTGCGTGCTCCTGTTCCACCTCTAACTTCTATTACTACACCCATTCAGCATGGTACTTTCAAATGTGATCGTACTTCGAGATGCATCGTCTGCAGCCACCACATTGTTGAATCTAACTCCATCACCAGCCATAGCATGCAACTCACACACAAGACTAAGGGTCACATCACTTGCACTACCACCAATGTCATCTATCTGATCTCTTGTAGGGTTTGCGGCATCCAGTATGTTGGCGAAACCAAAACCACCCTCAAGAAGCGATTCTATGGTCACAGATCCACAGTCAAAACCATGAAGACTGAGACCCCAGTTGGAGAACATTTTAACCTTCCCAACCATACCATTAACGACATGTCCCTACAGGGGATTGAATCCTTAGGTAGCCGTCCTGACCTAGTACGAATCAGCAGAGAGAGGCTGTGGATGCAACGCCTTCGCACCATTCAACCTCATGGGCTAAACATTCAGGACATGACTAACTTTTCTTCTGTCCCCCACTCCTTCTCCCCTTGTTTCCTCTCCCCCCCCCCCTTCACTCATCTTCTCATAGCTCTCTTCCCCTCCTTTTTTTTCTCCACACCTTTCTGTCTTTGTCCCTCTCCAGTTTATTCCCTACCATGTTCCTTTAATCCTCTCTTTGTCCCTCCACTGTTTATCTCCTACCCCTCCTCTTCCCCTGCTGCTTTCTTCTCACCATCCCTTGTCCACTTATAATCCCCTTTCATCCATCTCTTTGTGTTCACCGTGCTCATTAACCTGTCTGTATTCTGTGCTTGTTTTTGTCCCTTCTGTTACTGTTACTTGTCATTTAGCCTCTGAAGAAGATCCTGCTAGGATCGAAACGTCAGGCCAACTTACTTTTATACATATCTATTTCTTGTGTAAAAGTAAGTTGGCCTGACGTTTCGATTCTAGCAGGATCTTCTTCAAAGGCTAAAATGAAGGATCTTCTTCAAAGGTAAAATATATATTTCTTATTCAATATTATTTACATTCACTGATGTCATGGATCGTGTCAGGTTGATACTTCAGGTGTCATCTTTTATCGGGACTGGCAAGGTGCTTCTCAGGTTAGTTGCCTTGAACACTACCCGTACATTTTTTCTGCCAAAGGTAAGTGATGTACCATCGTTTTTCCAACGAAAATAACTTAACATCTACTATAGTGTATGGCCTGTTCAAGAACGTTCTTGACTTTCTGAAACACAAAGCTTTGGAAGCAAAAGTTCTGACGCGTTGGCGCCAATCCTTTTAACGATGTTGAAAACAAAATGAATATTTTATGGTAAATTAATAACTTATTTCATTATGTAAACGTTAGTGCAGAGTAAGCGACGGACAATAATCAGGATGATGGATATATATATATATATATATATGTATATATATATATATATATATATATATATATATATATATATATATATATATATATATATATACATATATAAGTTCATAAGATTGTGGGCCAATTGCTTTCGCGGGTCCTGTCTTTTGGCAAATCATTCCATAGCTTTGGACCAATTAAACTGAATGCTTGTTCGCCAATTTTCTTCCTTGCTGGTGGTACACGAAGTAAGGATTTGTCAGAAGAAGAACATACCAAGCGCCGGGGTTTGTAAATGGTAAGGAATTCCGGAAGATACACTGTCGCAAGATAGTGAACACACTTGTAAACATACATGAGAATACGAAATCTTATCCGCATGTGACATGGAAGCCAGTGCAACTCATTAAGAATTGGAGTTTTATGGTCAGGTCTCGACGTTCTGGACACAATCAACGCAGCCATATTCTGCACCCGTTGGGGTCTCCTGACCTAGGTCTTTGATATACCACCCAGAAGAGTTCTGCAGTAGTCGATTCTCGAAGTGATGAGGCACTGTACAGCGAGTTTATAAGCTTGTGTTGAGAGATATTTTCTAACTTTGCCAATGTTTCTGATGTGGTTCGAGCAGGATTTAACTACACTAGCCACCTGGTTTTACCCATGGTGAGGTGTTGATCAAAAAAGGCACCAAGGTTCTTGACAAATGGTGCCGGTTGTACAATAATGTCGTCTATATCGATGGAATAACATCCGTGAGTAGAGAAATGACGTGGCGACATTAGATTTAAAAAATCAGCTTTCTCTTTATTAAGTTGAAGATAGTTTAACGACATCCATAATTTTATATCCACTATGCACTTCTGTAGATCATCTATGGCAGATGCAGTGTGTTCGTGGTCGTTAGGATTATACGAAATATATAACTGAAGATCGTCTGCGTACTTATGGTAGCTAACTTTATACTTATCGGCTATGTCTTTGGTGGGCATTGTGTAGATTGGAAAAAGAACTGGTCCTAGCACGGATCCCTTGTGGTACACCTTCAGTAATAGATTTACTTGTAGAGCGCAATCCCATGTAAGCTGATATATTGGGTCCGGCCTTGTAGGTAAGATTTGAACCATCCAAGTGCTGTTCCTCTGATTCCAATTTTAGAATGGAGGATGTCAATTAAGCGATCATGATGTATAGTGTCGAAAGCAGCACTGAGGTCAAGGAGGGCTAGAAGTACAGCTTGCTTTTTATCAAGAAATCCTGATATATCATTATGTACTTTAAGGAGAGCGGTCTTACTGGAGTGGATTTCTTGTAAGCAGATTGTAAGATCTCGTCCAAACCATTACGTTTCAAGTGATTGTTCAATTGCTTGAGGACGACACGTTCTACGGTCTTCCCAAAACAACAAATTTGACACCGGGCGATAGTTCTTTATCACCAGAGGATTGAGAGATATTTTCTTTAGGAGAGCGATTTAGATGAAGATAGCACAGTTCCAGACGAAATCGAAGAGTTGACAATTAATGTCAAAATTTGGCAGATGAATTGGCAATGATTCTTTGAGCAATCAAGTTGGCAGTGTATCAAGTGGACATGACTTTGAGGGTGAAGCACGAATAACTTTATTTAATTCCTTATCAGTGACAGGATATAGTTCGTTTAATAATACTTTATCTCTCTTCTGACCAGTTTGCGGCAGATTGAGTGTAGATGAATTAACTGGCACCCCCTCGATATTCTGCACAATTTTGTCTCTTTTTTGAATAAAATAGTTCGAAAAATCATTACATATTTTGCGAAGTTCATCAGATGCAAACCCAATTAATGAGGGTTCTTTAATTAAACTGTTTATTACAGCATAGTATATATCTTTTCCTTATCATTGAACTGGTTTTGGTAGTATTGGATCTTACATTCAGTAACATAATGATTTACTTCACTACGATTGTCTTCAAGTAACTGTCCATGAACATGAAATCCAGACTTTCTCCAGCGACGTTCACAGATTCTTCTTTCGCGACGGTTTCCGAGACGGTTGTTGTACCATGGGTGTCCACTTATTTGTTTTCCGCTTGCGTGTTACAACATGAGCAAGATTGTCTAGAACACCCTTCAATGCCACATTATAGTTGTCAAACAGCACGTTAACAGATACATCATCATCATCTGATGTAAGTTGCTGAATGGCGAGTTAGTCCGTAATTAGCAACATTAGTGAATTAGCCTAGGTCAGCTATCAGAGAGATACATTACTCCCATTTAGTCCACATATTGTTTCTTAGTGTATTTACATTGGTTAACGGCATTGTAGACATCGTTACGTTAACTCTGTAACCTTGAAGCTGGTTTCATATTTGGACGCGGCGTTTGGCACTGCGTTTAGCGCCAAGTTATACGTTGTGTTATACGCTGCGTGTGGCACCGCGTTGGACACTGCGTTTGGCGTCGCGTTGGATATTGCGTTAAACGCTGCGTGTGGCGCCGCGTTAGACGTTGGCGCCGCGTTGGACGTTGTGTTATACGCTGCGTGTGGCGCCGCGCTGGACGCTGCGATTAGCGCCGTGTTGTACGCTGCGTTTAGACGCCGCGTTGAGGAATTGCGCTAACAGTAACATCGTGCGTAATGCATGGATAACTGTAAGCCGTATACTATAAGAACAATATTTTATGAGCCTTGTTAGCCAAAGAAGGTCAGAATAAATGGTACCATTGTGCCACGGGCACTTGAACGTCTTCTCCATTGCAATCTTTTTTTCGAGACTCTCTTTCGCCAACCCCACTTTAAAAGACTACCCCACCAGACAGGGAAGTGACGTTACAATATCATCACTGCATTAGTGTTGAAAATGTCTTTGTTGCTCTTACAATAATTTTTATCAAGTTTCCACAGGGAAAACAAAAATTAATAAAGGGAGTATCAATTTTATGAAATTCTGTAACTGCAGAGAAAGGTGACAGCTATGCTCACAAGTTTAAATTTATTGGGTTTCTAGGAAAACTAAATAAAAGAGATTTTTTTTTTTTTTTAGAAATACGATGTATATTGTGTACTTTCTTCACTCTGATTACATGCTGCACAACGTTATCTAAAACTATCTATACAATACTGAACTATGATTTAATACTAAGAAACAAATCATTGAAGCATTGCAACTAAAAGACAGTTGTGTTAGTAACTATTTAATGCTCAACCTGTACATTGAGGAGAAACAAATAAATGAAAGAAAATCGAGTGTATAGATGAGTGAGCAAGCACCAAAATAATACATCAAAGGCATGCACGTACAACGAAAAATCAATCAACAAATTGTATATATATTTATATTTATATATATATATATATATATATATAGGCAAAAATATGTCACCAAAACAGAACTAGTATTGTTCGATATATATAAAACATCGGACACAAGTGTTCTGAAGAGGGCGCTCGATGAGTTCGAAGTATGTTTTCTACCGCTGTTTCACCCTCTCACTCCTTTGATCCTAGGTTTAGAGCAGCATGCCATGGTGTAGATAACTTGCACTGGCGATAACATAACTTCAAAGTAACTTAGTTTGGTAATACATAAAGAAAGTAAGAATTAATAAGTCTACTGTTTGTGTATTGAATGCACCACGATATATGTACAGGAGAACAGGGCACCTGATTCCGAAACAAGACATATCGTGTCCGTGTCTATTTAGAATCCAAAGAGGAATTGATTCGAGTTCATGGGATCCTCAATAATAGTTTTATAATTACCGCTATTTTGAGAGAGTCCATCTTCTTACAATTTTTTGCAGCAGTTATCTTTAAGCAGCTTCCCGATGCTATTTGACATTTAATTTTAAATAAAATTCAAATTTGATAATATGTCAACAAAACATCGTATTAGTAGCACAGTCTCGTAAATCTTCATTCAAATTTATGACGAGGAAGAATGTTTACCGATTGCTATTTTCATGTGATTGCATATTAATATGGAGATGGATCTTGGCGACGAAATATTGCGAATCGGATAGAATCAAATCTAATACAATAAGATTTGAAAAGAAACTGGAAACTCAACATAACCATTAGGTTCCCGGTCCAACGCATAATTACTGCAATATACGTTGTCGACGTTGTGGAACAGACTATAGTTTGTCTCTTTCGCGCATTTTCACACGGAACGGGAACGCAATATGCGTCTTGCCCTGAGTCCTGTACCTGGTACTTAAGTATATAGGCTGAATTTGGATGAAATGCCAAATTTTGACACTCGTTTGTTGTATTAATTCATCTGAGTTACAGATGGGCGTCGATTCGACCACTCTAATTTTCGTTTGTTCCCGTTTACAAAGATACACCGTGGTACAACGTACGCATGTCCTCTGTATCTCGAGACCTTCCTGTGCCCTAAAACTTACGGTCAATTTCACCATGTTTTGGCAAAGTCCGCAGCCACAGTTCGATATATTTAGGAGCACAAAATGTTGATTAATGTCCGTCCTGACGGGAGGGGGGGGGGGTTGAGAAGGGGCTCCCGTTACCCTTTTATTAAAGTTTAGTTTGTGCCTGAAGGGATCTTAGATGCTATAATGTGTTGCAGTTTCTATTATTTTCACCACAATGGTGTAAAACAAGTTTAAATGTTGACAGTGAAAACGACTTTGCACGACCAGCCGTTCCCGACCCAACTTCCCCCACGGCTGTGTCCCTGGTTCGCATCGACCGCACATTAGGCATTTTTTGGTATGACCATTGCTATTAGCCATTCACTCACTATGTTAAAAATTTCTAATGCGTGAAATTCTGAACAGCGCCACCTTTTTCCCCACTTACAGCTCTTCCGCGAAACGACTGGATTACCAAGATTACTAATTATTTTTCTGTCACTTATTTACGTTCTACAACCAACTGACAATGCATTGGATCATTTTATTCATATTGTAATATTGTGTACGATGCTTACACAGTAAGTGTGTATTATTCACAACAATCGAGTTAGACACGCGACGTTCGCGAGCTACGTTAGGCCACAGGAGGCCACACCAAAGGATAGCTTTCATCGTTTTTTATCTATCACGGACTTTAAGATGGCATTAATGATTACAGTTTCCATTTCCGTTCTTTTTACATTGCTTTCGTGGACAAGTGCGTCTTACGTTGAGGTAAATGCAGAGAAAAAATATTATGAAATTATTTGCAATGCTAGTTTAATGGATGCCGCACCTTACTCTGTGCTAAACTGAGTGTGCATAAATTTTCTCCGTTTGTCAAGAATTGAGAGCATAGGCTAGGCCTAGGCTGGATTAACTAGCCCCATAGAAAAGTATGGACATTAACCTAATCTTAGTCATTGGCAGGATTAGGCTACGGTACATATACTGTAGCATTCATATAATGGATAATGTGCCCCAATGCAAAACAGCTGGCCCAAGTTGGTGTTATTTTATTAGGCCTAGTCTAAGCCCATGCAAGGCCCTATATAATGTGCCTCCAGAAGGTTTAGGCTAGTCCTAAGTCTAATTCCTAGAAACTGAAGATTTTACATTATTTTCCTTTTTGAAACGTCATCTTTCTTTTTGTCTTGGTTTATGGTAACCTATTGTATCTTCCCAATTCTCGTAGATATTGACCAAAAATGAATATGATGTTTTGTTTCATTACAGTCCTTTGTGCCATTCATCATTGTATTTGTAGCCAAGATTAAGCTAGCCAATTTTTATGATCAGTCAGTGATGTATACTCTTGAAGAAGAACCTTGGTCTAGTCATAACTGTTGTTCTTCACCAAACAATCTGAGTTGTCTTGCATGAGACATTAGATCAGATAACAGATTTAAGGGCATCCTTAACTAACACTGTGTACTTTCAAGTTTCAGCTTCTTGCTGGGAAAGATGGTTCAATATTACTACTCTACTTCTATTTATAAGTATAACATGATGTAGGAATATATGTGTACTAATACTATACAGTACATCCCAATACCATAGCCTGAAGTAATGGTACACCTATACTGTAGGCCCAGGTACATACACTCTCACAACCCCAAAATACCAGATCAGAACAATGTTGAAAATAATTTGCTCTGATTTCAAATTAACAAGATTGAGTGTCTACAGTAACACAGATTCAAGGCTTGTATTAGTAGTTCATTGAGTTTGTGTTCTGTACACAGCAAAGGTTTTTCCCATATGATGTATTCATTTCTGTTAGTGCTACAAGTGGCTAGGTTCAGGTTGTTTAAAGGGTGTAAAGACTCGCAAAAAAAGAAACGTCTAATGCCGGTAATCTGACCTAGTTTCGAATGAGGTGTAATAGAAGTGTTAAACACCACCATCTTGCTACCGTTGGTAATTAGACACTAGGGTCAGATCCAAAACCTGTCAACCTCAGGGCTAAAATTTAGATGATCATAGTTATCAATTTTGATAGTTTTGTCCAAAAGAAGAACAATTTAAGCTTGCTTGGCAAAAAAATTAAATTTGTATGTTTCTTTGTTAACGAGTACTGCTTAATTATATCAACAATGCACTTAAACCAGCGTTATGGACGGAAACAGCAAATTGTGCCACTGAACTGCAAGGAATGATGGAATTCACAGGAATCTGCACCTGAATAATTGTTTATGGTACTGATCTCTCCAAAATAGTTTTTGAAAAAATTAAGTAGGGCATCCCTAATTAAGATGCTAATCGAGAAGAAAATCATTAATTCCGTCCATAACGCTACCTGATGTCATTAATCTCCTGGCAATTTTCAAGTTCACTTCAGTGATAAAATTTGCATGTAATCTTCTGAAGGTTATCAATGCCATTAAGGATGAAGTGAAAAATTACCAGATTCCTGCATATTGATAAGCTTGGGTTCAATGAAACATCTGTGTTATGGATGGAATTAGGAAAACGTTATGGACGGAATGTGAATGTTATGGATGGAAATTACTTTCTTTGGAAAAACTATGCAGAATGTTTTTTATTAAGTTAAATCAAAGCAATCAAATGTGAATGAATGTTATTTAGGATGGAAAAGCTTTTTTTACATGTACATTACAGTATTTTTCTAGGCTTTCAGGTGATGTTTTCCCTAATTTAAAAAAAAAAAGATAAGAAGAAATTTCTGTAAAAATCCCAAACTTTGAGGATTTTTCATTTCAAAATAAGGCAAAACACCCTCCTGAAATTTTTTGTACAAACAGGGTGGTACTATATCTCTTCCAGAAAAAATTATCAGATTTTTTCAACATTACGCATTTTGAGTTATTGGCCGTCAAAGATGACCTCTTTTGTACATCGGAGCAGCTTAACAACTTACTGTACTTCTTAAATTATTATTGAGAACAGCTAGAACCCTGAAATTTGTTTAGGGGTAAGAACTTTATACTTATAGTTGAAGTATAAAACCCTGACAGCTCTAACATGGTTACTTTGGTAAAAAATTGGCATCAAAACTCCTACCTCATGCTGAATCGCAGCATGAAATTGCAACTTCAGAGTTGCACAACTTGCAAACATATCATAGGAAAGCATTGTAATCATTATTTTGTAATGTTTGTACCAGACATAATAACCTCTGAAAGAATCAAGTACCCTGAAGCAATGGTCTAGGAGCAATTCATCACTAAAAATAGCACATTTTTTAGTGAAAAGTACAAAAGTCGTATATTTTGACACTTTTAAGTGGACTTAACTCCACAAGACAATATTTTTGTAGCCTAATTTTTTATTTTTCTATTCTATGGGATAGACTCTATAGGCATCTGTAATAGAAAGGTAGTAGAATGGTTAATTGCTGAGAAATGAGACCTCAAAAGTCAAGAAAATGCCATGGTGGCGACAAATTGCGGAATTTCAAAGTGTGATAAATCGGCTGGAAAGCAATGCAACTGAAATTTTCAGAATATGCTTATTTCATGATGGTCCAATCATACAAAAAATTTGGGAATTTTTGGAGAGGGTGCAGCAACAGCCATTCTTGATTTGACACGGAATGACCCTTATAAATCCAAGTTGTCATCCTTATGCAACGTGGTTTTTGTGTATGAAGGAGACTGGTGGTTGGAAAAGGTGGACCAAATATCAGTTGACAGTAATGATGTCTATGTCTCCTTCCTACACCCTAAGGGCCCTACCAATACTTTCTTCTGGCCATCACCTGAGACAAATATCCCACTAAGAATGATCATGGGGAAACTAGAACAGCCTGTCCTCCTAATTTCAAGTAGCAAAGTGGGAATTGCAACAAAGGTGGTTGAATATATTAGGGACAAGTTTCAAAGAGATTGTGAGTCGTGATGGTGACGAAAAATTTTTGACAAATATGAATCGATGTATTTTGTTGAGATTGAAAAGTCTATTTCAAATTTTCATGACTGTTCAACCATACAGGCCTCCCATGTCCACAGTTTTATTTGCATGTGTTGTTTTCTTTCATACATGCTTTGCAGACTGGTGAAACTTTGATTGCATTGGCATTGTTTGAAGGAGGTGAAGCCACAAAAGTGAAAAAAACAAATGGGAAAAGTACTGACAGCCTCTGCTTATAGTGCTGAAAGCCACCTGATGAGTACCTTCAGCAAGAGTGAAACTTTTCATGTGCTGTAGCAATTCATTTCAGGCTAATTCAATACTTTCCGTCCATAACATTCCGTCCATAACAATTCCTATTTCAGGACTAGCTCTTTCCCTTCTTATAATAAATTCAATTTTATTTGATATTATTACACATATTGGCCATAAGTATTAACTTATAACACACACTTCACAATTCAAGAGTTGATCCTAAATCAGGACAAAACCTTCCGTCCATAACGTTGTACATTCCGTCCATAACACAGAATTTTGGTTTGGGGTAGTGGGTTAATAGAGGTACATTGAAGATTATGAGTGGGAGTATGATAAAGCTAAGGTACCAGGCCTGTGATGAAAAGTACCTGATACTTTGAAATCCTGAACACTTCACAGAGTTTTGACCCACTATGAAGGTTGGTGGATATCGATCATTTTTCTGATTCCGTCCATAACGAACACCTAATTTGCATATTCAGACTAATATTGCACTACCCAATTAATTTTTTTCCGTTATATGGTAGAGGTATCCCAACTTAGATCAATCATGCATACCTTAACAAATACTAACTCTCACACTATTTTTGATGGGACTTTATCTCTGTGAATTCCGTCCATAACATTGGCAGAGGTTTTGGATCTGACCCACTAGTGTACAGTCAGTACATACAGCTGCGGTCAATACCCACAGCACAGTATACAAACGATACAGCGATGGACATCTCAGGTCCAGCTAAAGATAACAATTAAGGTATCACGTTTCATTACTGTATGCATTTTGTACTGTAGCGACACAAACAAAACGTCACTTGCAAGCAACAGAAAGTTAACTTTTTCAGATGGCCGCACGCGGTTTGGGGCGAGTCTTAAATTTGCCTTTAAGATGCTCACTATGATGTATGGTCTACATATAATACTGCAACTAAAATCACAAAATTGATTTTGTGGCTTAAACTTTGAGTAGGACATCATGTCATGATGGAATGCTGAGAAAATAGGAAAGTGGCAGTACTAAACACTTATAATCACTTGTACTGTTTGGTTATTGTTATAATCCATAGCATGCATTATTTTATTATTTTATTTTTCGGGCATGTTGTATTTTGTAAGTCAAGGTCAGAAGCTCTTAAAGACATTTCAAATGTTATGACATCGTCATGGTGTAATTAACGTAGGAAAATGGGAGTCTGGGTTTTAAATTTGCAGAACACAGGTACTGTATTAAACGGAGGTGGCTCCCGGACATTTAGGAAATTCCCTTTTTGGTTGAGAGAGCAAAATAGTGGCATCTTTACTTTACAAAGACTGTGCTTACAGTATCTATGGAAATTACTAAAATGTAAACATGTTTGTACTTTTTCATTTTGAGAAAATGTTTGTTGATCAATGTTACATAAATACAAAATTCTTACAACCATGACTGTACAGTGCGCACTGTAATTGGTAACTGATTATTTAGTCAAATTAAGCTTGATAATTTCAATTTCATGATATTAAAGTGGATTAAATTAAAAAATGGTGAGAATTTCTCATTTGCTTTGTACTGTACAGTACCAACCTTTTCGTAGTGTGGGTAATAATAATATCTGTAGTAGAGATTGTTCCATGCAATGAAACATTGATCACCCTCCAATTAGATTCATTGATTACCCCCAAGTAAATTGTACATACTGTAGTCTACCCCAGGGAAAAATTTGTCCGGTATCACATCGCAAAATGCTTTGCAAAATGTGCAAACTGCTATGCAAAATGAGCAAACTGCTATGCAAAATGAGCAAACTGCTATGCAAAATGAGCAAACTGCTATGCAAAATGAGCAAACTGCTATGCAAAATGAGCAAACTGCTACAGTATGCAAAATGAGCAAACTGCTATGCAAAATGAGCAAACTGCTATGCAAAATGAGAAAATTGCTACACATATACGTGTATGTATGCAAAGACCTGTGTACTGTACACTTTTGAACACAGGTACTGTACCATAGTATTTTGTAAGGATATTTTTGGAACCTTTAAACTGCAATTTACAAAATTTGAGCACTGGTGAAGAAGGTATTATTAGTTTGGTCAATTACAGTCATGACTTGAGTAATTAATATCCAACTACAAAGTAATTTGAATTTGATGTTTACAAAGAATTACTCCACAGCTGTTTTTGGTTGTCCTTTGCAGAAATCTGCCCAGGTCACTCATTATATTCAAACTTGAGAATGCGCTATAAATTCGGTACCCCTTAATTGCATCAAAGGGAAGTTGTTGTTTTAAATGAATAAATCTGACAATTTTGATTTCGATACGACTATTTTTTTCTAAATAATACACCGATAATCTGAAATTTGGCCATTTCGGCAATTTACATTCTCACCATCATTAATTAGCAATTTACCAAGTATATAACTTAACAAAGTTCTGTGTCGGTTTTGAACTTTACCTAGCAGCTAATGTACACATACTCTACTGTACATACAATCCCCAGTTCTTTACAAACATCTTGAACACCCACTGAAAAAATTTGGCAAATTCTTTTTGAGTTGATTATATTTATTTAAATTACAGTACATGTTGTACAAACAGCACTGACAGTAGTCTGCCTGTGTGAGAAAAATCATTCAAAATAAAGATTGTTATCTTGCCACATAAAATTTGCCAGCTTTCTCTCAGATCTGAAAGTCTTTGCCATCCCTAAGTGGTTCACCCAGCCACTGTCTCTCATAGTATGTACAGTATACTAGTACAGTGCTAATTAAATCCAAATGAAACCATGTAAATGTTTGCATTGGTTATTCTGTACAGTACCATACTTCAGAAATCACACAGTAGCTTCTGTTTTCTCGTCCAGGTCGATAGTTATGACACTCGTTCATTCTGGTCCAAAGTAATTTGCAGTCATAACTTGATTGGCTTGGATCGTTTTAGGAAATTAAAAAAATTTCTGATTGATCAACGACGTGAGGAATATCTGTTTTCTGGAGTTGTAGCTAAGAGGAAGTCATTGATTAAAACTGTAGTGCCAGTAATTACTGGCTTCCCACCATCCTGACATGACAGCAACTCAGGGATGTGTACATACATGTACAGACTACAGAGAGTAAATTGTTTGAATTCAATGCAGAGCTCCTCCAGGGATGGTTTAAAGGATCATCAGACCCCCTCCAGGGATGGTTAAAGGGATCATCCAAGCTCATCCAGGGATGGCTAAAAGGAATCATCAGAGCTCATCCTGGGATGGTTAGAAGGATCCTCAGTGCTCATGCAGGGATGGTTATAGGGATTATCAGAGCTCATCCTGGGATGGTTAAATGGATCATCAGAGCTCATCCAGGGGTGGTTAATGCAATGCAGAGCTCCTCCAGGGATGGTTAAAGGATCATCAGAGCTCATGTCTGCTCATCCAGGGATGGTTATAGGGATTATCAGAGCTCATCCTGGGATGGTTAAAGGGATCATCAGAGCTCATCCAGGGGTGGTTAATGCAATGCAGAGCTCCTCCAGGGATGGTTAAAGGATCATCAGAGCTCATGTCTGCTCATTCAGGGATGGTTATAGGGATTATCAGAGCTCATCCTGGGATGGTTTAAAAGGATCATCAGAGCTCATCCAGGGATGGTTTAATGGATCATCAATCCAGGGATGGCTAAAAGGATCATCAGAGCCCATCCAGGGATGGTTAAAATGAACTTCAGACTTTTGTTAACAAGCAATTATAATTAACTATGGAGAGTTGCATCCATTGGTGCTGCACAAAATTTTCCAAAATTAAGGGTTTCTTTTTTTTGTGAGGGGGGGGTATTGATTTCTTTAATTTTGTACTGAAATGCATTGTATGTGAATAGCCTCAATTTATTGTACATTGACTACACTCATCTAACCGCTGCCTAAATTCAAATCACCCACTCCTGGAACATTCCTACAGTATGTAGCTTGCAAAAAATTGTATAAACAAAGTTAGCAAACCCTTTAACTCCCCACCCCCCCTTTCCATCCCTCCTGCCCTATAAGTATTGTCACTCATACACTTACATGTACCAGTGAGTTTTGGAGCATGGTATGCAATTAATTCCATTGTAGGTATGCAAACGATGAAATTGTGTCCAGTTCTTGAAAAACTGGTGATGTACTGTAACTTGCACTTCAAACGTACCAGGGCTGTCTTACTGTGCTGCACCTGTCTTGGCTATACATACTCTATGCACTACAAACAACAGTATTTCCCTTTAGAAGTTCTGATCAATTGGTAAGAATTTACACCCTAGCCGACCCACTGTTGGGTCACTGCCCATTTGATCATCTATCTAAAGTTACTGTACTATTCTGAAAACTATGACAGTCACATTTCTCCACCCACCCCCCCTTCTACCCCTCCCCATTTCCTTACCTTACTTCCTAACATTTCCTTTTCTTCTTATTTCTTCCCTCTCTCTCTTACCATGGTGTTCTTCTAACTCCATGCTCTTCCCTCTTTCCATCTTTCCCCCCTCTCTCTCCTCTGTTTCATTCTGTCCCTTTGTTCCTTTGCTTGTCTCATGTGTCATCTCTCAGCCCTTTCCATGTATCCTCTTTCCCTTAGCTGGTTCCATTCCTCCTATTGTACTAATTGCTTCTTCCTCGCTGACCCCTTCCCCCTAAAGTCATTTTCAAAAGCAGATGTAACTTCTAGATAAAATTGCAAACCCAGTGTGGTGCCATAATTTCAACTTGACATGTTTAGTTCAGGACTCTTGAAAGCAATTCTTAACTGACTGGCTTTTATCAAATCCCAGAACATTGCTGGCCATGCAGAGACGTTATAGTATAAAAAAGACAGTTGCGTGTGAATGTGTTTCTCCAATTGACAAGCTTTGTTTAGATCATAACAACTGTTCAGGCGCCTGCATACATACTGTAATTAATTGCAGTTGGAGGGAAGCCAAAACCATTAGGTGTGGTATTGGTCAATTTGGCTTGCCATAGTAGTACATCTGTTGTACAGTACAAGCTAAACACATTTCATATAACTTGCTTGGTGGCATACCGTAGTTAGACAAGAGAAAATAATTGTACACCCCCTTCCTTCTCCCCCCTCCCCCACCAGAAAAAAAGAGAAGAAAAAAAGACTAATAAATCCTTAAACAGTGTTGCATAGTCATGCCATACCAGTAACCCAGATGACCCTGAAAATGCAACCCATGGGAAAATTAGGAGGGGTGGGTGGAGCTACTGTAAATTTAGACATGTATATAAATGCTAAGTGTTCAAACTGTACTTTCGTTAGATTGCATATACTGTACCATGATTGCACAGACATGTACATAATTAGTTCTAGAGTAATTTAATGTGCATATGGACTATTGTGCAGCTGTTTAATATCCATATCATGAATATTGTCTCAACACACAGTACAGTACATATTATGTTTGTTAAAGTATGAATTTATGACAGTAATCTAATACTGTCAAGATAGTAACAGATTGGAAATGATATTGTAATTGTGTTCAACTGCTGATAGAAATCTTTTATTTAGCAAAGCCAATAATTATGTTATATTTATATATATTATTATATTACCTGTATGCAATTATTATTCCACCATCATAGGTACTGGGTGCAGTATATATATGCACAGTATACATCATCAATGCACATGACACTATAGATATATATGAGGATAGGTTATCCAAGCCATTTATTTCATGATATTTAATGATATTTAAGGAACAATTTAACTTGTCAACGATCTACATGTCATCCCAGCTTATATACTTGAGCATGGTCATCACATACATTACTGTACTGTATATACACTGTGGATACGCTACGGTCAAAATTAGGCAAGAAGAGAAGAGATTTGTCTCCATTTATATCCCTCGCTTTCTGATAATCTGTATATTTTGTTGTTCCGTTGATGTTTACTGGACATAGCAAAAGGACTTTTCATATCCTTCTCCCTTCTCCCTTCCCCACTCCCCCCCCCCCCCTCCCATCTCACTTCACAGGTTTACATATAGCCCATCTCTGCACTAGACTTATATGCAGCTCACTGTACATAATGTACTGTATACCACACCCTGACCATGTCTTAGAAACTCTTACTCAGTATATAATTAATGTTCTCATGAGCTACTGTACCTAATGCACCTAATTTCAAGCCTGATGACTTCAATGTCTGTCATAATCGACTCCATGATGTACTGTAGTACTGTACATAATTGTGTTTGTTTTTGGTGCATCCTTTTTATGTACTTATGTTTTGAATGTACTCATACAATGCTTTGTATGTACGGTAAATACATATGCAGACTGGTTTGCGGGCAAGTTTCATGACCGTCGGTTTAAGTGTGTGACATAGATGCATATACTGTTGCTGTTACATGTTAGTGATTGATGTGTAGAGCTTTGCTGAGTGCTGAGTCATCAATCCCAGCAGTGATAAATGTAGTAGGTCTTGGCTGATGTTACTATGTACTGTAGTAGGTAGGATTTAAGTGAAGGATAGCATATATTCAGACATATAGTTGCTGCTGCCAAGTGCGGAGAACATTATGGCAGTACTGTAATTAATGCCTGTAAAAAATGTGTCTGTAGATCTGTGTATAATTGGGAGTAATCTGTTGCTTGCAGGTGCTGTACAGCTGTAGGTGTCCTAATACGTGGTTGTAGAGCTATGTACTGTGGTGTGAACAGGTTCATACTATATATACTGTGGTCAATAATATTTTAGTGTAGAGTACCGCTCACGTGTAACTGGACTGTATGTATAAGCGCAGTGCGCACAGGATCGTATAAAGACGTATAAACAAGTATAACCGCGCATAAACAGGTTGACGTAGACACACAGACATACAGAGCGAGTCCAATATGTGAGATATATATATCTACAGTTGAGGAGGGATTCATCAAGCTTAACACATCTTACTTTGTTAGTTCTGTGAGCTGTGGTTAGGATTAAGGAATGACTTTATTGACATTCTGTAGTCAATGTTGATATTCATCCATCAAATGTACAACATGAAGTCCTACAGATGTCTACAGGTGAAGACACACTGTTGTACATGTGTGTGTACAAGTAATGTATGGGTAGCAGCTGTAGGACTTCAGAATGTCAGATTGAGAAGAAAGAGAAAGTGTGTGTAGTGACTTACTAAGTAGATGGGAGAGGGGGAGGGGGGATAGAAGCTAGGGTACACAGTGCTAACATTGTTAGTGATAGTTGCTGTTAAGTACTGTTGGTTGTAATCTATTAACTGTACTGTAGGTTGTGTAGAAGGAAAAAGTGTAGGATATGAGTGGAGACAAGTACAGTATGTCAGTACTGTTAGTGTCAACATTGGGAAATTTATGCTCAAGCCATTACTAAGTCAAGTATGTTATACAGTACCCTACTGCATTGCATGTTCTAGTAAGTTGTATAATTTACATTATAGTCAATAGTGTACAGTATCTCCAGTGAAGTGTACAGTACTAATTCATCTTGGAGATGATAGTTATGTATCAGAGTGACAGCTGGACTAATGTGCATTCTGATTCTGTGCCAAGATTTCGTGGGAGTGGGGAGAAAGACAATTAAGTGTTCGGTGGTTACAGGACTTAGCTACAGTACAGTACTGTACATTTTGAGTTTGTATACATATATAGGCTAATTAATAGAGCAAGGACATGATGAGTACTGTGCCAATAGAGCTTGCATGCAATGAAAGGTTTGCATGGGTTGGAACTGCTGTGTACATCTACAGCAGTACTGATGGAGAAAGCAGTTGGGGAGTTGGGAGGGGGAAGGTGACAAAGGGTTTTCTATTTAATGGTCTGACATGTTAAGTGCGATTTCAGATGAAAAACTGACGTCTTTCTTGACATTAAGTCCAACGAAAATTTAAACTCTGTGGTATACATAATTAAAACTCATCATTATATTGATTTAGGTTAAAATTCAACATCATCACCATCATAATATGGATTGGTGCAACATGTCTGGACTGATCTTGAAAGGTTAAGTGTGTCCATATTAAAGTCAGCTCTTCCGTCATCAAGTTTTAATCGTTATCGTCAATTTATTGTTCCATAAATTCTAATTCTTACAGAAAGCGTTTTGTATGTTTGATGTAAACAACCAAATACTGAATGATGACATCCAACACTGTATCCAATTAAGTTTGTAGTTTGCAATGTAAACATGTTATTAGCACAATGTAGCGAGGTGTGAGCTAGTACACAGTGTAGTTAGTACAGTGTAGTAGAGTAGCATAGAGTACAGTGCATTGCAGTAGAGTACAGTACAATGCAGTATAGTACAGGACAGTACTGCAGTACAGTATAGTACAGTGCAGTATAGTACAGGACAGTATAGTACAGTAAGGTAGAGAAGAGTATAACTGCCTGCAGTCTGTACAGTGCAGTAGAGTACATTGCAGTGCAGTATAGTACAGTACAGTACAGGACAGTACTGCAGTACAGTATAGGACAGTACAGTATAGCTACAGGACAGTATAGTACAGTAGAGAAGAGTAGAGTAGAGTAGGCCTACAGTACAGTATTGTACAGTACAGTATAGGACAGTACAGGACAATACTGCAGTACAGTATAGGACAGTACAGTATAGTACAGGACAGAATAGTACAGTAGAGTACAGTAGAGAAGATTACAGTAGAGTAGGCCTACAGTACAGTATAGGACAGTACAGTACAGTATTGTACAGTATAGGACAGTAGAGTAGAATTAAGTAGAATAGTGTAGAGAAGAGTACAGTATAGTCATTACAGTGACAGTATGCAGTGCAGTCTAAAACATTTCTTTTGGGATATTTGGACGTTGTAGTCAAATTACAGATGATTACAGACTGATCAACCAGTGAACATGAAATGCAGCACAGGACTCAATAGATAACAATTCTACTCTTTGTCTCGTTACCATGGCATCATGCATGTATTCAGCAGTTCTTTAATGAATTTGGAGATTGCATCTAGACCTGTTGCAAACTTGTAGTAGTTGAAAGTGAAGCCTTACAGAGTTGCAGGCTACTCCATTGGTGATTAATCACAGCTTTACTTATCCGTTATTTACATGAATTTGCAGTGTAAGATAAATTTATATGACAACATGTCTACTTGTTACTATGGAAGCATGCATGCAGTATTCAACAGCCTACTGTATTCTGATTTCAGCCTATACTGTTGGTTAAATTCAAGCCCGTGCAGGCTATTCAGTTGGCGATTATTACTTCTTTACTGATCTGTGTAACATGAATTGCAGCGCAATATAAATGTACAAGAAATCTGTTCTACTCGTTACCATGGGAGCATGTGTGTTCAACAGCGCTACAGTATACAGCTAGGACTGATTTTTAAATTGCAGCCAGGTTACTCAGTTGGCGATTAAATCACTGCTTCAGTGAATCTGTGTAACATGAACTGCAGGACGCTTGCACAGTGGGATAAGTCGACAAGAAATCAAATTTTAATTTGTTACCATGGATACATGGTTTGACAGAGTCACTTCAACATAAGGACTGATGTGTAAATTGAAGCTTCGCTGTTCTAAGGAAGAATAGTTGATCTCATCTTGGTCTACCTAAATTTCGGTGTGATCGTACAGAGCAATATTCGCATACATACTGTAGGAAGTTTCTATCTAATATTTGATCCCCAAAATATGATGTAAAATCAATAATGCAGCAACAGTCTTAAAGATTTAGGTCAGGGACCGGTGACCATTATTTAACCAACTTGGTAGTTCAAAGGAATTAGTACTGTACTGTAGGCACTACCATAATAGCTAGGCTTCAAATCCCAGTGAGAGTTCAAAGCCTTTCTACAAATTTGTAAGATTTTAGGGCTTTTTGTTGACCACATACTTCTGTGGAGAAACTTATAATCTTATGAGCTGTTATACAGTTCTCCCTAATCCATTTGTCCTTAATTCCCCCAAATGACTCATCAATCACACAATCGTTCCAAGAACAGGTAAAAATTTGTCATGCCTCGCCGTTTGTTTGTTCCATCATCCGCCTCCTCCATGTTTTTCAGAGCAAAATTTGAGAAAACTTCCATTTTCTCTTTCTTCTCATAAAGCGCTCACTTTTAACTTCAACTCTATTGATGGCGATGGTGTATAGTTTGATGCTAAGCAGCTTATTGGTTGTAATCCCACAAATCAGCCTGACAAACAGCAGTCAGTAAATACTGCTCCTTATGGATAAAGGATTCACAAGTTTCTCTCTCTCTCTCTGGAGAGGAGTTTTTGCTTATATATAATCCTACTTTTGTGGATATATATATATAGCCACAAGCTGACCCTCCACTTTAGAGATAAAACTCATCAGAACTTTTGCACCACAGGTATTTAACGAGCTAAAATTTGGGCAAGCCTTTTGGTGTCTTGACATACATGTCTAAACTGAAGCTGTGTAATCCCCCAAATTTGTTTAGAAATTTTGAGTCACGTGGATCTTAAAGCCGTACGTATCACCTGAGTGGTTTTAAATACTAAAGTACTGTACTAGGGTATTACAGGAGTGCTATTGTTCTCAAAAGAATACTTTTTATGCCGTTTTGCCTAGAATATAAAGGGAACGACGAGATGAAATGGAAAGTTGAAAAGTCTGTAACATTCGTTCCCTGCAATTTTGTCATATACAGTAGTTCTCAGATATACAGTGACTCTCTCACTGTGTACAGCAAATGTATCATTCCCATCATGCATTGCACATCACTTGAAACTCCTTATCCATACCATGGCAGCGTGTGCAGTACTGTATATAAACATGGAGCAATAATATGTGCATATGAATGTATGCAGTAACGTAGTAGTGTTACATACACATGATTTACTGTATACTTGTGACAGGTTCTGTCGTCAAAGCTAAATATAGTCCCAGAATATATGTTTCATTCATGCATTCATTCACCAACATATTAAAGCAGATTTTGTACAGTAATCGTGTGGAATTTAATCCCTGACATAGCAGTCTGTTTGTAAAAAATACAGTAAAAGTCAGTGTGAAGCAATCAAAGTTAATGAATTTGTGAATATTAATTAAATCAGATTCGTTCAATCTCATTTGTGGTTGATACAGACCAGTCGGAAATTCCAGGTGTGATCTTACATAATTTACAAAAGGTGGATATTTTCATGAAATGACACAATTTTAGGTGATGCTCGTTGTGTTCATCAGTCCCCTTCCCCCCCCTCTCTCTCCCCCAAAAGCAACACAATACAGCCATGATAAAGTTTACAACTTGTTTCATCTTCAGATAATATCTATGTACATGTATGTACAGGCTTATATGCAGTGTATACAATTTAATACTTTAAAGTGTTGTACATTAATCAAACTTTTAAGGTATACGACAGTAAATTATATATCATACACACTAGTCATTCGTCACTTACAACTGTAAGATGTTGGAAATCACACAAGAATCTGAATCAATGACTCTCACACTATTCATCATTCCCATCATGCACTGTACATCAATTCATCTTCCTTTTCCTTGATGATCCTCACCGAGCCTCCCCCGCATCTCATGAAAGTCAGTTCTTTCTCCGGCCACCCGGTAAGATTTTTCTTTTTTTGCCCGCCTGAGCGGAGAGCAGAATTTATGCAATCTTTGACAAACACTTTCGCTCCGTCTTCATAAAGCAGTCGTGAGTCACGCTTTGTCAGGCATTGCGTAAAAAATGTGGGGCACAATCGAGATTCTGCAAACTGCGGTATATATTGCCACATTGCACGTCATCGTCATGCAGATGCTATCATGTATTCCTTAAGAGGTTTTAATCATGGTATGCCTTGCATAGAGTTAATATTGACCGAGTCGTTTTACCAGCAAGGTCGCTGGAGTCTCCGGTCTGGTAATTATTTTGCAAGAGTGTGTCGAAACTTTGGCAGATTCAGCATTAAATTAATGTTTAATGAGGTTTGTTAATTTTAAAGTGTTTTGGTGTGGTGCTTTGATTACGGTCGTCGAGAGTATTATGTAGATTGCATCATTCATAAAGTAGAAAATTGCAAAATGATAACATTCTAAGTAGATACAGCTTTTGTTGCATTTAAAAGAGCAGTTTGACGATGACAAGGATTTCAAAATAATTTTTCAAGAGCTGGCAAACAAGAACCTTAGCCATCTATGTCAGCAGAACATTGTGTCATTTTACTTACCATGACATTTTATACTATATTTAATTTTTTTTTTTTTGGCAACAATATATGTATATATTTTGTAATTTTAAAGGAATTTGAACTGTTGTTATACTCTTTATTGAAAATGAATCAAACGACAAGGCTATAGCCTTACAAAGGTATTAATTTAAGGCAAAACATCCTGTTTAACAAAATTTTTACGGATTCTAAATATACAGCATGCATACTGTACTGGTTGTGATCTATAGGGAGTGCATTCAAAAGCCCCATGGATGGCTTAACAAACAAAAAATCACTCCCATGAAAGAAAGGATGAAAGAAAGAGAGATAAAATGAGGATGCAAGAAGATGAAACAGGGATATAGGATCAAAATGTGTGTACATTGTGTACATATATACATCAGATTCCAAGTGCAACACTTCTCTACTCAAACAGCTTTCAGAAATGGTAAAGATTAAAACTATACTATACAGTAGCTGCTCTCTCCGTCCCTCCCTCTCTCATTCTTTCACATCCATTTTAGCTGAAAATTCTAGATGAAAGATTGCAAATAATTTAGTGACTCAGTAAAATATTTCCTTTATTTGAAGAAAAAAAAAACAATTACTCATTTATTTTAACAATGAATTTAATCAAGAAAGATGGTTGTAAATAAAATAGTTAATTTAATGAGCAGTTGCTTTCACATCCATTATGGATGGATGTTTTGGATGAAAGATTGAACAAGGTTTCATGCAAAAAAAATTAGTGACTCAGTATATATGCTTTATTTAAAGAAAAAAGACAATACAGTACTCATTTATTGTAACAATGAAATTAATCAAGAAAGATGGTTGTAAATAAAATAGTTAATTTAATGAGCAGTTGCTTTCACATCCATTTTGGATGGAAGTTTTGGATGAAAGATTGAACAAGGTTTCATGCAAAAAAAATTAGTGACTCAGTATATATGCTTTATTTAAAGAAAAAAGACAATACAGTACTCATTTATTGTAACAATGAAATTAATCAAGAAAGATGGTTGTAAATAAAATAGTTAATTTAATGAGCAGTGAAAAATTCCATGTTTCCATGGATACAAACATTTATGCAGTATTGTTTCCATCTAGATAGCCAATTGATAAAACATACTATCAAAACAAGGTAAAATAAAAACTAAAATAATACATGTATGTATGCATGTAATATCTTGCTGATCAATGCACAAAACAGCAACTTCATTGATAAGAGCCAGGATTTTGTTATCTTGAAGATTAATTTTTATCCCCCATATCTGGGTCGGTTAAATACACCTGGTCGAAGTTGCCGTGTGTTTTTTTGCAGAGAGAATTTATTTTTCCTTTTTGCTGGAATCATTCCTGTAGTATACATAAAGGGTCTCTCCTCCTGGGTACAAGTTTAAAGTTGGTCATTTCCTTTGAGAAATCAATCTGAAAGATCGGAATCAACCGTAAAATGTCAGAGGGTGACTGGAAGGTAATTTTATAAATGTCTTATAGAGACGGTTTGGTGGAGACAGCTCATCATTTATCGAATTTTGGATAAATCTCGTAGCTGAATGGATAAACTCTTTACGTAGATTATGTTAGAGAAAACAGTTCGCTTACATTATAGGCCTACTGTAAGCTGAACTACTAGATAATTTAAGCAAAGTTTTCCATTCTGTAGAATTGGAAAGAGAAGGTCAAAATCAACTCAAAGAGCAGCTGCCATAACACTGATTTTAAAACTCTGTGACAATCTGGTCGTACCGTCTTCAGTTGTGAAAGGAAATACAGTATGGAAATAAGAGCACCTTCTTATTAAAAATAGTTTGTACATAATGTCCCAAAAACCAGTAAGTTTTGCAGTGTTTCAATTAGTCTGGACATAAAAATCATTTCAGTGACACGAATAACAAAATTATACAATACCTTGATTGAAAGGTCTGTCATATGCCATGGGATAATAAGAATTTGTGTGGGACACAGAATTCTCTGTACATAGTAATTGTGCAAGTGATGTATTTATTACAACTAATACTGAGTTAATAGGAACAAACAAAACTACATAGATTTCTTAGTTACTGTACAGTAGCTATACTGTAGAGGGGTACAGTACATAGTAAAATCCAGTTAAAATGTATGACTGTGTGTGAATTAAAGTTCTGCGAGTGGTTTTGTTCACAGTGACCTGAGCTACATTCGACATTAGATGCACCCCACAAAATTCAAACTACTTTAAAAAACAAATATGAGAAAAAAACGTATAAAGCACCATTATCAAGAAAAAGGCTGTACAAAGAAATGGGCCTACGGATCAATTTAAAAAGCAAAAGTTTGCAAAGAGGAGTCTGTTAGTATTTCTCACATGGTTTTCTGGAAAATAAATATATACATTGACAATTTATGTTAAATGAATAACAAAAACTGTGAAGTAATGTGTCATTCTACTGCACAGCACTGTACAGAACATGTATACCTCAGGGCTATTCAGAAATTGGCAGGAAGCGAGGGAAATAGATCCAATTTTCAACTTCTTCCCCATCTTCAGATAAATGATTGAGAGCCAACTCATCATTTGTAAGAGTCAATGAGTGTTCCTTGTTATAATTTGCCAGCTCACTGGATCATCTATGTACAGAACAGTAGAGCTGGGTTGATTCTTGAATGTGTCAGACGACATCTTCGTTCAGCAAAGTTGTTTAATTCTTACACGGTCTATATTAATTAATGCGCAAGTCATAACTCTGTTTTTGTTTTTCTTCTTTTGTGTTTCTGTAAATGAATGGATTGTCCCTGAGACACACCCTCTACTGTAGGATTAATGGTCTCTGTCACATTCCTAAGAGGTCCATAAAATACAAAGGTTTGAGCAAACAGGGCCAAAGAGAATCTATCATCTTACTGTACATGTACTGTAAAGTAGGTTGAACAATT
This sequence comes from Apostichopus japonicus, assembly GCF_037975245.1. Lineage (NCBI taxonomy): Eukaryota > Metazoa > Echinodermata > Holothuroidea > Aspidochirotida > Stichopodidae > Apostichopus > Apostichopus japonicus. The sequence goes on from NC_092572.1 coordinate 18,082,791, forward strand.
TGCATGGTAGGCAGGTAGGGAGGGTGAACATAACATTTGAGGCTCCCACATCATCCTGATTCTAAACTGCAATTGCTGCCTGATTTAAAAAAAAAAATTCTCGTACGTTGGACTAGAATCTTTCATGGGCCAGATTTGGCCAACAGGCCATTTATTGGGAATACAGGTCTATTTTAGGATATTTGGGTTGTCAAGTTTGATATGACAGTTACTAGAAGTTTCATTGATATTAAGAGTAATGTGAGGGGACATCTTCCGTTGTGAAGTTTGCAAATTTTAAAAAGATGGAAAATTGCAAAATGCCTGCGTAGGTATGAAATGACCACGTATAGATAGTGAGAGAGCCTGACGTTTCCATCATAGCAGGATGTTCTTCATCCATGTTCAGGCAAAGTTGAACAAAAACAGACTTAATTTTAACGAGGACAGTTGGCCAGACAACTAGATTGGACTGTAAAGAAATTAAAGTTAGAACTAAGGGCAGGGATCTAGAGAGGTGAAAGGAGATGAATTTACAAATTTGTTAATAATATCTCTTTCCCTCTTTTATTTTGTATCTTATTTTTAGGCAGTGGCTGGAGCATATGACAACAGTCAAACCAGACAGAACCTCCAGGTTGCTATGGCCTGTGGCCATTTTAACAAATTCCTGGACCCAGCTACCAGACACTGGACCGATGACCTGACGTCGACCTGCCTCGTGGAGAAGAGTGACGTTCTCACCTACTGCCAAAAGGTAAGATTGATTCATTTTTTTGGTCAACTCTGGACGTTTCTAGACCCCGGTCCACCAGACCCAGCCCAATCCATTCGGAATCTATGCTCAGAATACATGAAAGCTATAAAGTTCTTGATGCATTCAAAGTATAAACTTAATCAATCTCCGTTGGCAAGCTCCGAAAACTCTAGGTCAGATTTTCCGAGGCTTGGAGAAATCTCACAACCCACCAATAGTCTTTAATCACACACTTTGGGACGCACCGCATCTAGTTTGTCTACCATCATATTAAAAGAAGTGTAGCAAATGGGGTAACTGAGCTCTACATTGTAATTTCTTTTCACGTTAGACGTAAATCTTTGAATTAAAGGAGGGGAAAGTGAAGTCTATCATAAATTGATATTGATCCTTGTGAATCGCAGTTTTTGGTAAGGAGCTTTTTGTCTTTATGACAGATTTGACTTCAAACCACTTGAGAAATTGATAGCACCACTCCCTCAGGCTTGACTCAATCGCTCACTAAATTGGCTTCAATATTGGACAAGTTCAGTATGACCGTTGCATGCTTAAACATGTACTTGGCTCCTAGCTGACATGTCTCCCCACAACCTTAGCACTCTCATTCTACTGTGTCTAGAATGAACTAGTAACCTTGTAACACTGTGCACCCTCTGTGGACCCTCTCCGGTCAATGCCCTTCTCATTCTACCACCAAAGTGTCTAGACAACCAGTTTGTGTTTTGATTTCTTCTCATTAATTGGTAAGTTAATTTTAACAGGGTTATTGACAACAAATTAAAACTTGCAGAAAGCATTAAATGAGACAAATTGTACATTTTCCTTTTTCATTTACCATCTCAATTTAGATACAGTATATTCAGGGATTTACTTCGCTCCTTGATTACCTGTCTCCCCACAACCTTAGCACTGTTTTCTGGGATTGCGTTATTGTGTCACTGATATACTGTTGACTTCATTGATATCATAGCATGTGTTTCACCTTGACCTACTGCATGCTGCCGGTCATCTTCAAGTGTAGGGTAAATACCATACCTACTGTAAGTGCGATGAAACGTTGAGCATTTTCTGTTCGTTCTGTATCTTCAAACTTGATATTCAATTAAAAATAAATGACCAATAAGTGATGCCCTATGAGGCGTAGTAAGTAAGAAGTTTTTTTGATCAAGTTTAAAACTTAAAAAACCTAAAACTTGCTCGCGGGCCATTTCCAGCATTTTCCTCACCACTACCGAAGGATTCTGTCACTCAAACCATGCAATTGCCTCCCTCACTCATTCACTTCAGCTAAACTCCTTCATTGATTCCATGATCCAATTCATTTACCCCTTGAGCCCTTTTACAGTGGCAAACCACAGTGGCATTGTGCCTAACCATAACAACACAATCTCTTTTACAAATGGACACACCACAGGACAACAAGTTTTCACACAATGGAGTCTACATTAACCCATGCTCATCTAAATGGTATTGATTTTTGGATTTTTTGCAAACAATGATAGTACTTAAACTTTGAAAATCGTGAGCTTTTTTAAGGGCGCCGTCCCCTCATGCAAACATTAACCTTTTGTCATCGGTGTTTTTCATCCAAATAGTATTTTGAAAGAGCTCTTTGGGCTGTTTTGTTGTCAGCTTGTTCGAGTTCCCTGAGAATTTTGCCTGAGTCACACTACGTCATAGTAAAAGAAGCTTTTTTTTTGTGTTAGGTCGCTTTTAAGATTACGATCATTTTTCACGAATCTTTTTTTCTTTTGCCAGAAAGGAGATACTGTATATTGCAAATTTGCAATTGATCGAAATAAGACGCTAAGAGCTCTAAGAGAAATCAAAATAGATATATAAATAATGTTAACTACCAAGTAACGAATAATTCTTTACAAGTCGTAACATTTCTTCACTCGAGACACTTTTGCAAAGTTGTAAGTCACATGTGTAAGGCAAGAGGAATGCATCAAATTTGCGATATTTTTCTTCTAAATTTGAAAGGAGGGGAATGTTCATTGCTATAATTACACTGAAAGTGAATTCGGAGGGGTTTCCTGCATCACAGTGAACATAATGATTGTGTGTACATAGCATTTTTCAGGTTTAGGAATTTTTACTTGAAAAAAATTAAAAACTGCTCAAAAAAATATTTGCATAATTTGTATGTTAATTGCCATTTGCTCATTTTGTGTGCGCATTTAGCTCAGCTGTGTTTTGGAAAATTACAGTACAGTACATTACAGTACTTCCTAGCCTAGTTTGACATTCCATGATCTGGTTGTGAGTAACCTAACGGCTAGATTTAAACCTGTAGGAATGGTGATTTGGAAGTTTAGCAGTTTTTCATTAATTAGCAATCTGCAGCTACTGTACCACCTAATAAATCAAGGCCAGGCAGTGGCTTGACTGTGTGTAGCAATTACTACAGAGTTCTATAGGTGAACCTGTCATAATAGAGCCATTAGTGTCCAATACAGTGTCAATCCCTCCCCTTGTAAATCTATGATTTATGGGGATAAACTGTCCCCTGAAAGGCAAATTTATATGAAAGATTAAACTATAATCAGAGAGGACAGTGATCCAACAGGAGTTTAAACAATTCATCCAGTGTCCTTCAGGCATTAAAGCAGCCTTTTAAAGTTGATAGATTATCAATGCTGAATAATAAAATACTATCAAATGTTATGAAAAACTCTATTCTATTGACAAGTCACCTTCCAAAATTTAAGAAATCAAGACAATATATCAAACAGTTAAAAAATCTGCTGTTTACCAGGTAGTTAGCTAGGAGAGGGATCCCTTTTCTTTTCAACATTTAAACCCCCAGAGAGTGTGCAGAGTTTGTGTATATTCTATTGTTTGTAAAGGCTCTGGATTTTTTCTAGAACAATTATTAAATGGTTCCGGTGTAAGAAACTGCCCCTGTGTCAGATACAACTTTTGGAGTTTTGGACTTGTACTACAGTATATATAGCAATTTGACCATGATTTTGCAGGGAATTTTGTGATATGACACGTAAATTGTTTCCTGTTTCATAATTATTAAATCCAGATAATTACAGTGCAAGAGGAACAATTTAAACAATTGCAATTTCAAAGAAGAAAAAAGCTCTAGATATTATTAACTCAAATTGGATTTTCTCTGGGACCCAAATGGGATTTCTCCATTTTGCACTCTCTTCCTTTTTGTGACGTCATGTTGAAGATGTTTCCTAATATACAAATTACAGTAAGTGCATGAAAATGCACTTACTCCCTTGACTACTGTATACATACTCAAGTGATCTGAAAGTATTTTATCAAGTACTGCTTTAAACTACTGTTTGTCAACAGTTTTAGAATTTTTTCCAATTTTGCAAAATGTGTGTCATGATATGAATGTGCTATTGGTGATAAAATGTTTAGGATTATGATAAAATTCATTTTGTACTTTCTCAAGGGTTAGTTCAGTCATTTGTTGAGTAGGAAAAATCCTGTACAGGTACATGCATGTACACTACTGTAGCTTAAAGGGTGTGAAGGCTCGCGCAAAAAGAAACGTCTAATGCCGGTAATTTGACCTAGTTTCGAATGAGGTGTAACAGAAGTGTTAAACACCACCATCGATCCCAGAAAATACACACAGCTTGCTACCGTCGGTATTTAGACACTAGTTTACAGTCAGTACATACAGCTGCGGTCAATACCCACAGCACAGTGTATAAACATACAGCGATGGACATCTCAGGTCCAGCTAAAGATAACAAGGTATCACGTTTCATTACTGTCTGCATTTTGTAGCGACACAAACAAAATGTCACTTGCAAGCAACAGAAAGTAACTTTTTCAGATGGCCGCACGCGGTTTGGGGCAAGTCTTCAATGCCTTTAAGAAACCAGATATATATTGTTTGTTTTTCTTTCTCCGCTTTTTTGGTCATGACCTGTTTCATGTTTTGTTTATGATTACAGTTAGTTAAAAATCCTAAACATATCTTTGGTACAGGTAGGGTTGAAAGACTTTTCGTGCAACCAAACTCAAAAGTTATTTTATTTTTCTGACGAGCAGAACTAATGTTTGCATGAGCTAGCTTGAAAAATCTTTTTTTACAGATTCTGTGCAATAAACATGTGCTCCATAGACTTACATACTTACTTCACACACTGTAACCTTTGTGAGTGTGTACATACAGAATAACTGAAAAGCAGTGTTGTTTTTATTGTGTAAGTACTTTTTTTTCCTGCAGTGTGTCTGTGTGTGTGTTAAATAACAGCCAGGGGTACGAGATGGACAATAGAGTGAATGACAGCCCAGGCCCATCGCCCCTGGAAAGTTTGCTTTGTAAACATCTTTCTTTTTTTTTTTGAATAAGTGAAGCACCTGAACAGCTCTTCGAAGAATTCTGGTAATGCCATTCTCTCCGTGAAGGGCGGAATTAAACCTCTCCATTCTGTTTTGAAATTGGTTAAATGGAGGGTAGTTTTAGATTGTTCGATGAGGACAGACTTTTTTACAAATTTGTCTAATGTGACTCTTGAAGTGGTATACTTTGACGACACAAAGTCCTGGTAGAGTTCTTAGATTCAGCTGAATTATTTTGATCGAGTGAAATATTTTTAGACGACTTCCAATTAAGAGTGATCCAATAAAAACGGCAATTCAAGTAGTTTAAAATGCCTGGTCAAAGTTTGTTTTTTTGTTTGAGATTTGAAACAGTTGTTTTTCATTCTAAATCGTTTTGACCTTGGATCGAATTTACAGTTTCAACTCTTGTCACTATGTAAAGAGGTTGCATTGTGGAGTACTTACTGATCAACATGTGTTTGTTCACATTTCTAATTCATCCACTTTGAACAGGAATTGTTAGAGAAGTGCTACAAGGTCTAATAATGGTACAACAACAAGCAGTTTTCTCCATTCATCCTCATGGCATTTAAATCTACAGCATAGATCACTTTCCTCATCTAGACAAATTTACCGTACATAAATTATGTCTAAATGAACCACCCATTTAGGAATATTCTGGAGAGAGAGCATCTCCACGAAATATAGTTTTGAAAACAATATTTCATAAACTAAAAAATTAACTGGTAGAAACTTAAGATGTCAGAACTTTTGTTTACATGGGAATTTACTTCACTCTTAGCTGTCTCCTACTACACTAATGCACTTTCCTGATTTCCCGAAACGTCATCTACCAAAATAACATTTTTCTTTGTTAGCGGTGCTTCTACAGAACAGTACATGACATTACAGTTGTTTTATTCATATTCACCCCTGGTTACAGAAAACTAATGTAAACTTCACATGAGCATGTAAAAACAACATCTATTATATAGTAGGAAAATTAGGAATTGATTGGAGAATTCACCAAGTATGATAAAATCATGATCCTCTTCCACATACTACATGTTTGTCAAAATTAAGTTTACTCCTGAGCGTTTCTGTAAAAGTTTTAGACATCAACAGTACTGTACAGTAGCTTAGTTGTACAGTAGATGGTTTGTGGTCTAATTGGTAAACAACTATTATAGTCATTATTGTAATAATAAGTCAAGGTGAGGAAAGGTGCCCTATAATTACTTGAAAGCCTCTTTGTATAAATTTTGTTTGTTCATCAAGGGTCATTCACTAAATTGGTGAACAGAAAGAGCCAGAAGTAGATTAGTATTCACTTTACTGTATTAGACACAGGACTTACTCTATTGTCCGGGTGTTATTGAAACGTCATCAGTGTTAATTAATGGCCCCAGATTTTGGCCATGCTTAACACTTGCTTTCTTATGTGGGGGGGGGGGGGGGAGTGGGCTTTGATCCCCTAATCTATTCCCAGCTAATGAGGAATTGTTAAAATAAACTTTAAAATGTCCCAGAGTGGATGTTGAGTGAACACTTTTAGAGTGGGGGTAAAATTAATGTTTGAATTTGAGCACGGGTGACCAATGACCATTATAGATCTGTGTTTCAAGTGTATTTATAGCCCGGGCAAAACTGATTGTCTTTTAGCAGCTTCCTTAATTTGGTTGATCATCAATTATTTTATCAATCATAGTTGAAAGAAAAAATGCAAAGAAATATTTGCCTAGAATGAGATAAAACACAGTTGAGTCACCTCAGGGTTGTTTAGTTTTATTCAAAACAAGATTGGGATGGAACAGGGATCACACCAAGTGATTCATGTTAATGAGTGAGTGTTAATTAGTGAGTGATTCATGTTAATGAGCGAGGGATTCATGTTATTGAGCAAGTGATTCATGTTAGTGAGTGAGTGAGTGAGTGATTCTATGAACGGACACGATTCCAACCTGAAAAGTGAAAAAGTCTGGAAGTGTTGGTTAAAAACAAGTTTTCGACTAACTTATTGATTTAATAATTTGAGATCATAATAACAGGATGCCAACTGTATTAAACAGCATTGAACAAAATTGGAATGAAAAGTCTTGACACTTAAAACTGCTCTGTCCTTGGAATAAATTGAACGATCTTCTACAGTAAGATTTACATGCTTTTAAAATGAATAAATTGCTTATTTCATCAATTCAATTTTTTCGCCTATGTCATTTCACACCTGAAAAGTATGACCTTGAGTGGTAACAGAATGTAGACAAGTTTGAATAGCTTTACAGGCAAATTGCCAGATACAAAAGACACAAAGAAGGAAGATTTTGAAATTGTACTAATTTTATGTAGTATTGTACTATATTTATGTAGTGTATATTGTACTATGAGTAACTTCCGTGTTGTGGTCCTGGAAAACTTTAGATTAGAATTAGGTAGCTTGAGACTAGAAATAAAAACAACCTTTTTTGACCTGGGTTATTTTGATATATTTAGTAGCCTTTAGGTAATAATGCAAGGATGCTTTCAGCATTAAATTTAATTGCTTAATTCACAATAATTGTGTTGGCTACGTGATGAGAATATTTTAAAGATGTGGTGAATTTAAATTTTTAAATTCTAAATTTACAACAAATATAAAAATTCACAACTGGCATCTTCGTCCGTCTTCTCACAACAGCAGGTTGTGAGAATAATAGACAGGAAGGCTAATTCACTCTTAAACAGCCAAATTTACTTTGCTCCTCTCACCTGTCTCCTACTACACATAGATCTGCATCTTCCTATCTACCTAACTACACATTGGAAACGTTTTCTCACTGCGCCCTTGCTCCCAAGGCACTGCCCACTTACACTTCCTTACGAAATCTACGAATCTACCACGTAATCTTGAAGAAACTAGATGGATTTGCTAGCGAACCTTCTGTAGCAAATTTCATCCGTTTCTTAGCAGTTTTTGGAAATCCAGCTTGGAACGACGACCGTTGGAACAGGTCTTTACAAACAGAACCTGGTACTAAGATTTGATATTAATTCTAGAAAAAGATACAGATACTTACTTCAGATGTAATTATATCATTGAAATGAACAAGTGACCAAGCACTGTAACTATTTGAAATGATTTAGTGTATAGAACACTGTCATATAGGCACATTGGCTGCATAAGTTTACCATGTTTGAGAGGGAATAGACCTGAGTAACTATAGATGTACTGTAGGCCTCCAAATGTCTCAGCCTGGCCAGAGGTATTTTACTTGAATAATTCATAGCTGAGGCAGTGATGGTCCCAATATGTGGGTAGCTTCTTTACTAATTGTAACCGTACTGTTATGTACACGTAAGCTATCATTTTATCCTGAGCCTAGAAGATAATGATCAAAGGTGCGGCAGTAGTCACTGCCGTTGGGAGCTTACAAACCAAAGCTGAAGTTACACGAATGAGGTACTTTTCAGTGTACATATGCACAGTTGAGCTGTGTCATTTTGAACAGCCAGTATGAATCTAATTTTAATTTATTTGAAACTGCTTGAATTTAAAATGGTAGTTATTTCGTCTTGGATTCCAGACAGCTCTTCTTTATTTTGTCTGTTTTAAATGAGTTTCACAATTTGCCATCTCTCCCTTCCCCCTTCTTTTCTCTTGAATCCCCCTTCCTCTCTCTCTATTTCCCCTTCCTCTCTTTCGATACCCCCTTCCTCTCTCTCTATTTCCCCTTCCTCTCTTTCGATACCCCCTTCCTCTCTTTCGATACCCCCTTCCTCTCTTTCGATACCCCCTTCCTCTCTTTCGATACCCCCTTCCTCTCTCTCTATTTCCCCTTCCTCTCTTTCGATACCCCCTTCCTCTCTTTCGATACCCCCTTCCTCTCTTTCGATACCCCCTTCCTCTCTTTCGATACCCCCTTCCTCTCTTTCGATACCCCCTTCCTCTCTCTCGATACCCCCTTCCTCTCTTTGGATACCCCCTTCCTCTCTTTGGATACCCCCTTCCTCTCTTTCGATACCCCCTTCCTCTCTTTGGATATCCCCTTCCTCTCTTTCGATACCCCCTTCCTCTCTTTGGATATCCCCTTCCTCTCTTTCGATACCCCCTTCCTCTCTTTGGATATCCCCTTCCTCTCTTTCGATACCCCCTTCCTCTCTTTCGATACCCCCTTCCTCTCTTTCGATACCCCCTTCCTCTCTCTCGATACCCCCTTCCTCTCTCTCGATTCCCCCTTCCTATCTCTCGTTCCCCCCTTGTTATTCAAACATACATACAGTACAGTTTGGCTTAATAAGTTTAACCTTTCAAGCCAACTAATTCTAAACTTGCATAAATTCTTCCTTGCTTCCTGTATTTGTCTTTCAGTCTTTCCTTGTATTCTTCAATGTATTGTTTGACTTTCTGAAAATTATAATTTTGAAAATATAAAGTTCACATCGACAATGACGACAAAACGGGAAGTAGAACACATCCTGTCCATACAAAATAAAAAATGTACAGTAGCAATCACCATGATGTGACTCAGATCCAAACAATGACTTTCCTGTTAAAAGTACAATTTGAATTTACTTAGTTCCTCATTTAGCTGTCTCCCCACAACAATGACATCATCAATTTGGAAAAATCAAAAAAATTGCAGATTCTTTATCCAACCAAGAAAATCTTAATTTGCAAAATATGTGACAAATTAATGAAAGTTTTGGCTACTTGGAAGCGTACAGGATGAGTATGGTATGTGTTAAAAGCAATTATTCCTAATTTTTTCTAATAAATTAATCAAAAAGATGTTGGAAGTAAAAGGAAAGATTCAAATATTAATAATACAAGTAAGGTTAGATCTATGGAATAAATAAATAAAACAAAATTAGAAAGAATTAAGGCGCCATATGTATGTATGGTACAGTACATGCCAATGTTGGAAATTGGGAAGCAAATTAATCTCTTCGTTCCGTTTTAAGTTATGTGTTATGCAGTATCGAGGTTATTGCACATGTATGGAGAATTATCCAAGTTCCAGTTATTATTATTACCAGATCTTGCTTCACTTCTGTGCCTGAGGGGTACAGCTGTGAGAGCTGTGACTCATACAGTAGGCCTATGTAGTATTATTAGCAACACAGAACAATATAGAGGCTAGGAGTTCAGACTCCAATTTAATGGGTCAAACAAGCGATAATTTGTTTGATAAAGTTTTCCAGATGTAAAACATTCTCCTTTTGAAAATTAAAAAATTATGCAAAATGGAAATTGCGTTTTTGGTATTGAAGCCTATAGATGTACAGTACTGCATGATAGCTAGCACTTGGCATGGACAATTCAATCATTTTGCTTTGTAAAACCAGTCAGTTTAAAGTCTTTTCCTCAAACTTGATTGAAGAATTAAGATTGGCACATATACTGTATCATGTTCAAATAGGAATAGCTCTAATGTCTTTCTTTTAAACACATTAATGTACAGTGTAGCTGTGTGCGCAACTTTTTAGCTTTATTTACTATATATAGTTAAATAACCATAAATAAGTAAGTTACAAATTTACTTCGCTCCTCGCTTACCTGTCTCCCCACAACCTTAGCACCCTCCTTCTACCGTGCGTAGAATGCCCTGGTCACCTTTTTAACACTGTGCGCCCTCTATGTCCGGCCCCACTGGTCAATAAGTAAGTACGGTAAGTTACAAATTTCCCTCTTTAGTGATAACAATTATGAACCAAATTGTTCTTGTTTTTTCAGTGGTTGTTTTTCTAGTTTCCATTTTTAATTGTACAAGTTTGTTGTTCTGTGTATTGTGACATACATATTAGCTTAAATATTTGTGCAGTAATACAGGGACTGGTAGGTAGAATACAATGACCTTACTATCTGGCCTACTGTATACAGTTGCAGGTACTGTACGTGCAACATGTCATCACTGAATATTCCTAGATGTTCCTTTATTAAAGTTAACCAGAGTTTGAAATTGCTACTTTGCGATTCAATCATTCATAGCGCTGATACACTAGCGGGGGTGTATTGTACAGGTATTTTATTGATATATAATCTGTACTAATATTTGTAACACACAATTAAGTTGTTTGTAATCATAGAATAAGCCAATCTTTTGTTGCTAAAAGTTGATTCATGGCAGTCACGCGATGTATTGCAGTATTAATAGAGCGGCATGCAGTGAACCAGTGAACCAGCTTGGCTTTGACTTTCAGTGTGCACAATTACTTTATGCTTGCACCTGTAGGTTATTCTCTGAATGGCCTTTGTGAGCCTTTTGTGGAATGTGTCACAATTTCTTCTGATAAAATCTTGAAGAATAAAGTTTGTTGTAAAACATACATGTATGTATATATTTACATATTGCGTGGGCATATTCATTGTGTATACATTTTCAGAAATAATGTTCAGTTTCGGTTTTGTTTGCAAATTTCAGACAGTAATTACTTTAGGATACCATGCACTGTTTGCCTGCAATTTATTTCCAGCAATATTAGTAATGTTGTTCTCAGATTAAGAATAAACAAGTAGCTTAATTTTGCTGCACAGTGAAATTTCTAAAAAGACACAATGAATGCATGCATACACATATGTGCAACACAGCGAATGTAATGCCCATGGATATTTAACATGTAGGCCTCATGTATACGGTACAACATGAACAAGGGCTGTGAGCGAAGCAAGTTTGACATTTTTGACATTTCCTAAAAGCCCTGAGGATATATGTGAGACCTTAAATTTGTATCCCCTTGTTGCTCCTTAAGAGCATGCTGTGCAGTGCAGTATATATCGTTGGAATGAGTACTGTATATAACTCTAGCATGCATACAGTGCACATCTTTACTTCTTTTCTCTCTACATAAAGTAGAAATTCTGTGTCCAGCTGAGAGACTTTAATAATTGCTGACTTGTTTTCATAGCAATGATTGATGGAAGTACTCTACTGTGCAACCTTTGTCGTGTTGTTGTAGTGAGGATTGACGATTTACTCCCCTTGTTCTCTCTTGTAAACCTGACAAAGTTGAGGGCACTGTAGAATTTAGTTAGCTCCTTGCTTACCTGTCTCCTCACAACCTTAGCACCCATATTCTACTGTGTCAAGCATGTCGTTGGTAACCTTTTAACACTGTTTGCCCTCTATGACTGGGCTCCCAGGTCATTGCCCTTCTCATTCTACTATTCTAAGTGCCTGCACCCGTGTTTTTTTCGATCGGAACATTTGCTTCAGATTTCGTCCTTGCGGTATTTGCTGAGGATTCAGGAGTTTTTGCTTCCATCGAATTCTATATATCTTAAAGACGTCCTTTCCAGCCTGATAAGTATCCTTTTTTTTTGTGTAGGGAGGGATTTTGAGGGTAATGTTGATTCCGAAGGAAGAGGTGATGGGCATACAAGTGCTAAAATGTTAACCAGTTGTTAGGTTATAGGTAGAATGGAGACCTGTGCAATTGTAGAGTCGGGACAGGAAAGTATCGTCGATGGTAATTATCCAAACCGTGGGAGTTTTGGGGTAACAGTGAGGGCGATAGGTAAATTTGGGGCTAGTAAATATCCAAACCAGGTGAGTGTTGGACTTTTTACGTCCGTACCAGATTAGCTAATTTGGAAATGGCATAGAGTTGTAACTAATTCAAGTGTACAGCAACGTTCCCACTGTACATTTCAAGGTACAGTATACCTACATGTGTTATCTCCTATGCATACAGTAACATGTAATTTTTGCATTCATGCCCATTGGATCTACAGACTATACTTAACCTATTTTGGCATCCACACTTCATTTATTGATTTAACTTCTTACCCACTCTAAACTACGGTTGTACAATAATTGTGTTAAATTTAAGATCCTGCTCAAGGGTGCAATCACTATGTATGTTTGTTCAAGTACATTGGTGACAAACATTGAGCTGTACAGTAATATATTGTAACTGAAATACTGTGTACTGTAAGTAATAGTACTGTGGCAGACACTTCCTGTATCTTTTATGTGCACTTTCTGCAAACTGGTTGAGTCTCCTTGGTTTTAAAGGTAGTCAGTATTAGGCCCCAAATTATAGCACGCTATAATTGCTAGTTCAAGTTTTCAAAAAATACTTTCCTGGAGGTCTTTACTCTCCAAATTGGTCTCAGACATTTATTAAGGTACACACAAGATGACTGAATGTCCCAGTGAGGAAAATTTCCTCAAAGGTTGTACTAAAAACAGTTCAAGAATCTTGAGCGAAGGTGACCATATTTTAATATCTAGCATATTTGGGTCCAATACAGCATACCTTTAAGTACATACATAGCAGGTGGTGTTAATATGCTTTGTTCCAAACCTGTTAACTTGTGGTGTAAAGTTTAGCAGCCCTGAGCATGCAGTATATTGGCATTGTTCATACTGTAAGAATAAACGTGACACTGAGCTGTGTATAGATACAGTCATTCATACATTTTGACTATTCCATTTGTATGTGTGTGTGTGTACATGCACTCGAGAGCAGTCCGTAGAGGGCAGTGTCACGCAGAATGGACGGTGGGCTCACCCAAACGAAAAAGAACTCCATCTCCACTATGCACAGAAAATATGTATACACTTGTGTTACTTTTAAGAAGAACTTAACAAATTGAAGCACATGCGTCTCAATGAGGTCGTATTCGGACTTTGCTCGGGACTGTGACTTTATGGTATGTGTTAATTAGCAAGTGAAATAAGATTCTTTAGCTGCCTGTGGAAGTTGTTCACCAAAGTCATCTAATATAGTCTATAAGGATGTTTATTAACAGAAGTTTCGTAGCATTTTCTGAAAGGCTGAAAGCTCTGAACTTTTGTCCCTTACGAAATTCTCTGGTTGTTGGACAGAAAAACAAACAAAAAAACTGATACCTTACAAGTGTTAACAGGGAATTGTGTTGGAATCACTTGTGTTTTAGTGTTCCAAATTTGGCGCAGCAAATTTTGGAGGCCCCCGAACTTTTGTCTCTTACAAAATTCTCTTGTTGTTAGACACGTACAGTAAAATACAATGGCTACCTGTATGTTGTACAATATCCTTGCACTTGTACAGCAATCTGCCCATTTTGCTTGCGATACCCGAATAAATTATTCCGGGCTATGGTACCTATTTGCTTTGTGTCTCTTTTATGGTACTATACTGAACAGTTAGTTCTACTGCAGGCTTAATCTGTATACTTTCTTACAGTGGGCAGATATAAACTATAGTCAGCTACAGGGTTTGTACATACATGTACAGATTGTAGAAATTACATTTGATATAACAAGAGGCTTGCAAAGGGTACATAGTTAGAAGATCAATATCTTGAAGTTTAAAAGTTCACTGACACTTATTATTTAATACGCTAGAAAAAAAAGAAACAGGACAATTCAGTTTATTATTTTTCATTACTGTACTTTATTTCTATCACTGCTTTACAAATATCTAAGTCAGAGGAATTGCAGCTAGTTAAAGAAATTGGAGCCAAGAAACATAGCTTCATTTGATATGGGAGTCTGGGTGACACCAAATTTCAGTGGAAAATGCCTTGCTACTCTATAGTTGTATGGTGCAGAGTGCAATGTTTGTCACAGCTGTGATAATTGCCAAGAATCTTGACAATTATTGGCCATTATTAGCATATATTTGCATTACTATACAGTATGTAGGCATTGTATTAAATTGTGTAGTGTTAGTACTTTAAAGTTATTCCAGTAGCCCACGTGGATGTTTGGACAGTACTATGTGTAGATCAAACAGTTACTTTAACTTTATATTTCAAAATATATGAATTCTTCAAAAATTTATAATCACCTCCAGATGAAATTTGATACAATGTAATGTTACTACATACATGCTACCTGTAGTTTGTGTACATGTTATGGTTGTACAGTACCAAGTGACCACAAAGTGACCATCTACTTTTACAGTATAAGAAATGATACCCACTCATCACACAAACCAGCACTGATACTATATATGTACAGGTATAGAAATATTTACAGTGTAAGTTCTCACCCAACTAAAAAATGAAGTTAGAACTGTGAACAGACCTTTACATGTAACAATTCAGCCAGTTTGTTTTTGTAAAACCTGGTTTATGTTAGTTCTCCCTTCAGAATGTTATATATATTCCTCTTGATCCTGAGTGCCTTTGTTTGTACATGTTATGCACCGATTATTCTGTATGTTGTATCTACAGTAAATTGTATTAAATAGTTGAACGGTAATAAAAAAAAATTGAAAAAATTCTTTGATACCTTAGAAAAGTTCAAGCAAATCTGAATATGACACAATTAACAGAAAGCCTAAACGTTCATCATAAGTTCTGTTTATATAGCGGATTATGTACAAGTAATGCAAACCATTAGCTGTCTGTATAAAACATCGATAGGAACATTATCCTCGCAGCCTGCATTCCATCAGATACTCGGATTTAGCTCGACCGCAGAGCTCAAATGACCACATATCCCTGTCAGGCATGCAGTATGTGTGTATTACATTACATATATCTGTCAGTCTCACGCAACACTTTAATTCACAGCTCCCCTTGAAGCATTATCATCGAGCCCGGCACGATGGGAAGGTATTTATTTCTGCATCCCTGTGAAGGAGGCAACCACGTAACACTTTGGCCGCCTCAACATATTTCACACGGTCTGAAGGTCGAACGAGACTAAACGTAGAGACAAATAAAACGTAGCAAGAGAATTTGGGACTCGGATGCATGCACGCACTGCGGAATAACTGTAGTTTGTCTCTAGAGTGACTTCCTAATGTTTGGGCTAAATTTGTTTTAAGTTGAATTATTTATGAACTTGCCTGCATACACTTAATGGTCAGTGGATAGTTTACGGATATGGTTTAGGGTCAGCTGCGTGCATTGCGCAGGGACGAAATTAAATCCTGCAGGGCGAAAGAAAAAATACGGAAATGGTCTCCGATGAGATGGAGGTTCATCGATGCATTTATTTATTTCTTGCTGAGAGTGGTAAAGAAGATTCATTGTCAAAATGAAAGGCCATGCCGGAGAAAATGGCTATTCAAAGTTACAGGATGTATATCACAGGTCTGTTAAATTATGACAAACCACTGCTCCTGTATTCTTGTTGCTTTTTCTCACTCATCATAGAAATTCTATTAGAAACTATTTGATCTACTCTACACTACGATAAAGTGCAGTACAGTACAGTGGAGTACTGTACACACTACAGTGCAGTGCAGTATAGTATAGTACAGTATAGAGCAGTACTTAGTAAATAAGTTCACAGACAAAACAAACCACACCAAATCCTGCATTACTATTTTGAGTTCAGCATACATACAGTATGTGCTTTACACATACATGCTCGTAAAGTACTGTACATGCAATAAAGCAATCTAACGACATCTGCTTCTTCCATTAATTAGAGCAAACCGAAGATAGTTTTTAATGGATCTATGCCTCTGTGTCTATTACTCCGTCTGATTGCAAAAGAACCAGTTTAATCACAGCTTTATTGGATTTGCGGAGCAACTTTAGAAGCCAGCTGATGGTTAATGCGGTCTTTAAGAAGTCACACCAGCATATATATAGAGTATTTAAAGGGACTGTCAGACGTCAAGTTCAACTGAACTATTTGAAAGATTTGCTGTGAAAACCTTGGTTCGAGACGCACTGTACTACTGTTATTTAATCATACAGTATCCTGTTACATGTAGTACAGCTTCATTTGGAAGATGAATAATTGAAACATGCTACATTATTAAATAGCTGGAGATGCATTTTCTGCACTTCCTAACTTACCTGTCTCCTCACAATATAAGCACTACTCTAGGATGGCTTGGAACTGGTAAACCTTTTAACCTAGATTCAGTATGATAGGTTTAGTACAGTACAATGGATGGGAATACATGTATATGTTCATTAACAGTATATTGTATTTGTATTTATGCATTTACATTGCATTTATGTGCATTTACAGTATATTGCAATTGCATGTATGCATTGTATTGCATTTATGCATTGTATTGCATTTATGTACATTTACAGTGCATTGCATTTGCATTGCATTTATATTGCATTTACAGTATACAGTCTATTGGAGGCAGGTACAAGACTTGACCAATGCATGCTTGCAATTTACCTGAAACAGTACTACTGTAGGTACTTCAGTTGAATATACACTATGTGTTCCTCTCAAGCTGTATCATATATAATTACAGTATCTACTTAATTTCCTCTTCATACATCTCACCTACACACTGGTAACTATTTAGCTGTACACCAAAAAATTCCATGTCTGAGACTCTGCCCACTCAATCCACCTTCAGAATGTATCAAGAAGTGCATGACCTATGTACATAAAGTAAAACATGTTTTCCGCCAAGTCTTTGTTTCCAGTATGATATCCTCTCGATTTCTATGTAGTGGTGAATTCTATTGGATCAAGAATGTACAAAAGTATAGAATGGAGATAGGTAAGTTTAGTCGTTCGTTAATATAATAAAACAGTAAGGTTTGGGGATTTGAGACTTTTCTTTGTCAGATAAAAATAGTAAATTTGAAAGACAAAAAAAAAACAGTTCTAGGCATAATGAGAATTTAAATTAAGATTGACAGTGGCAATCTCCCAGTATAAATTGTGCATGACTGGATAATTGTACAGTAATTGGCATGATTGACTTTAAAGGAGCCTTCTGCATGGTGATATAAATTGTGATAAATATATAGATTCTATATTTAAGACTTTTAAGTCCCGTGACAAGTTGGTTTAGCTCGCAGTAATCAAGTATCACTTGTGATGCGGGTGGAATTCAGCGAAACGTTTTCGTGTCCAAGGTTTTTTGACTTGTACTATTAATTATATATTTAACCAAAATTATCATGGCGGTTAACTTTTAAGGGTGACTTGGAGTAAGTACAGTAGCTACTGACTGGCTTGTTAATTCTTTTGTTAAAAACTATGTGCACTCCTGGAGAATTCCTTATTTGGAATAATATTTTTAATAATACTCTGTTGGTTTGGTTTATAAATATCCATCATGGTGAAACAAAACCCTGCTTTTAGACGCCTGAATAATTGATGCGTTTGTACTAAGATATCAGTCATGTCATCAGAATTGCTCACTAATCAATCGTCTACTCACAATAGCCTGGCTATGCTTTGCCATGGACCATTGGCTAATTAAGGTTTTACTTATTTCTCATATAGTTATGACTGAGATCTACCTGTTGATTTTGTTATCTTAACAGAATAAATTGAAATAACTTATGAAGCAATGCTCCTTTAAGCATTTGGTACAGATTTCTTTATTGAAGGAATTGAGAGAGTTAATATTTTGATGGAGTTTTATCCCGTGCGTAGTGAAATTGATACACACAGGTTGTTGTTTGACCTATGGATCTTGAAAGCATGCACATATCATGGATTTTGTATGTCAGTACACTAGCTGTGGTATTGAAGGCAGTTTGGTCTCCGTATTCCCAGTAGGGCGTCAGACTTTTTCGTAACCGAGCATTAGCCAATCATATGTAACCAGGCAACTATCAGCCATATTGAAGGCTAATGTTCTTTCAAGGCAAATTTTTAAGGATATTTTGGTGGTTGTCCCTTGCACAACCAGGTCTTACTTTGTGGTGGTCCGTTGTACAGCAGATTTGGTTGTCTGAAAAATTTATAAACCGATTCATACACTGTACGAGAGATTCTGAGGTTCAGTGAAATAGAGCACCAGCTTTGGGGGGCGCCAACGTCACAGAGGCGGATCCCATTTTACCTGTTTGGGGGTATTTACAGTTACAATACAATCTAAATTTGATGTAAACAGCAACTCGTCCGTCAGACAACCATCAAAGCTGGTTTTGGGTTGTCCATATATAGAAGTTTGGTCGTCTCGGGCGTTAAAAGTTGTTGCCGTCTTTATTGAGTAACTAATTATACTTAGCATTTCACTAAAAATGACAAACTGGTAACATAACTTGTATTGTGCTATACACATGCTGCATGTTCCTAATCCACAGCTCTGTACTCTGTGTGTTAAATATCACATGTCTAACTTATTCATCATCTGTGGATGGTTTCTAAGGCCAGGTCTAGCTGTAAGTTTTGTGACCAGTATTCTTTTTCTGTGGATGGTTTGGACCGGGACTAGCTGTACTTACAGTAGTTACATGTCTGTACTGCACTGTGCTTTGTTACTATAAATCCACAGTATGTACTCTGTGTGTTAAATATCACACCTGTAGGCTGGCTCATTCATCTTATGTGGATGGTTTGGGTCGGATCCAGCTGACAAACTTAATTACATGTCTGTACTGCAAGGTGCTTTGTAACTTATCCACAGATCTGTACTCTGAGTTTCAAATATCACACCTATAGGCTGGCTTAAATTCATCTTATGTGGATGGTTTGGACCGGGACTAGCTGTACTTACAGTAGTTACATGTCTGTACTGCACTGTGCTTTGTTACTATAAATCCACAGTATGTACTCTGTGTGTTAAATATCACACCTGTAGGCTGGCTCATTCATCTTATGTGGATGGTTTGGGTCTGATCCAGCTGACAAACTTAATTACATGTCTGTACTGCAAGGTGCTTTGTAACTTATCCACAGATCTGTACTCTGAGTTTCAAATATCACACCTACAGTATAGGCTGGCTTATTCATCTTCTGAGGATGGTTTGGGCGGGATCTATAGTAGCTGACATACTTTATTACATGCCTGTACTGAATGTGCAGTGCTTTGTAACTTATCCACAGAGATCCGTACTCTGAGTGTCAAATATCACACCTATAGGCTGGTTTATTCATCTTATGTGGATGGTTTGAGGTCTAGCTGTAATGAAACGAGAGAAGGTGTGATAGTGTTAATATAGCCTCCCGGTGATTCTACTAAGAGCACAGCATTTTACTTGTCAACTATTTATGAAAGATATAGTCATATTAGTATTGCAGAGTTAAATGGTCACAAGACAAATTAAGTACTTTGATAGTGTCAAACACTATATATCCAGCTCTCACAATTCCTATATATCTGTTCAATGTTTGGGTAAATACAATACTAAGCTTTTTATTTGCCCTTGCATACATATCATCCTCAAGAAACTACAAGGTCAATGCCTTATATGATTTACTGCTTTGGTATATAGCCATCTCCTAGATGAGATTTCAAAATGATTTACTTTAACCAATGTACAAAAAGTTCAAAAACATAAATTATTATTCCTGAATGGTATTCAGAAATGTCAGATTTGTCCACAGGTTTACGGATATAAGGCAATTTGGTTGTGATTTGGGAATGTGGAGACAAATGAAGGATATCTTTTTAGAATAGATACACGCACTGTCTCAAAGAAGGGAAGAAAACAGCGATTAACACATGATGGAATGATGTACTATGTAGGCTGCAGTATCATTTTCATATGAGTACTGTACATCTTTGTGAGGTGACAAAATGTTGGTTATATTTAGTCCCCTAGCACATTAATATTAATGGAGTATCTATTCTTACACATTAATAGTATCATGCAGTAGCTATCCTTCTGATGAATACACATACATGTATGTACAATATTAATTTAGTTTTAAATGAATATGTTGTATATATTTCTTTAATAAATATCAGTTACAGTATATTGGATACAAGTTAATATTAAAGAAAGGCGGTTCATGGTTTGTTATCTATTATTAACGAACATCACTGTAATTAATACAGTTATAACTGCAATTAACTTATAAAATGCACTTTCCAAAGTCTGCAGAACCTCATTGTTAAAGATCTACCAAAAGTACTTAGATCTTTGTGTACATACCAAGCATTTACTTATATGGTCAATTCCATGGTGACTCGCGTGACATTTTTACTCAAATTCCTCTCTATTTGATATCATTTAACAAATAAAGAAATTACCTGGGAGAAAAGCATTAATGTAGCAGTCAATGTACACCTTAATGCTTACAACAGTAGAGAAAAAATATTTATACCTCAAGTATTGGGGTTGAAATTGGCGAAAAACTAAACGTGACTCGCGTGACAGTTACTATTAGCAAAAATCAGAATGCACACACAAATGTTCGATTTCTTATGTCTTATTAAAATTTTTCCAATCACTTTTTATAATCATACCGAAGTTGAAAAATACCTCTACCTCAATTGCTATGCAACTTTGAAAAAAAGTTGTAACGCATGAAAATAACGATGAAGATGTATTGTGACTCGCGTGACAAGAAAACGTGACTCGCGTGACAAGTTCACTTTTCGGATAGTTCTAGCCCAAATGCAGTAGTGAATTGGTACAGATCTTGCATAGTGAAATATAACATTCATTGGTCTAGAAAGTGTCCAAAAGGTACTTCCCTTGGGAATGTCCAGATAATATTAATGTCCCCGAGTTACCTTCATGACTGCAGACAGTAGGTAATATACTGTACGGGTAGTACAGTTGTTCAGGCAATATATTTTGTCAATTAATATTTATAACAATATTTAGTCTGTTGAAGTCACTCATTTGAAAGTTATAGAAGAAACAGATCTATCAAAATGTGATTCAAATTACCATTCTCATTTGTCATATTTGAATAAACCAAAAGTGTAATATTTGAGAAGATACATTCGCTCACAGGATTTTGGGAATGATTGAGCAGTTAAGACCTTAAGGTTGTCAAGTCATAGCACATGGCATTGCCAGATACAAATATTATGTTTTAGTATAATACTAAGAAATCAATGACATGTGCTAACTTTCCAAATGTGGTGATAAAATAGGCATTATATTGCGAATAAATATTCATGATTTTAAATTCTGATATTTCAAATGAAATTATGATGATTAGTTGCATTATGTGTGCCCATATTATTCAAGTTGCCTAATTAAAGGGGAATGCATATATGATATCTTTAATCAGTGATTCATTCATCAAACTAGATAACATCCCTGTAATTTTCACACGGTAAATAGGTAGAAACACTATCTTGATTTGACGTGACTCGCGTGACGTGACTCGCGTGACATTCGTAAAGGGTGATTTTCTGCAAAATTTGAATATCTTCTGAAAAGGAAAATTCAATAATCCTTTTGGTATCTATGTGAAGACTTGATATTCATTATTTTGGAGTAAAACTATTGTGCAGGCAAGGCGAAAAAAAACAAAAACAGTAAATTTTGTGACTCCGTAACAGTAAATCGAGGGTGTTCACTGTTTTCTATTTACCACTGTTGTCTAATGCCTTGATATCAAAATAAAATTGAAGCTATTAAGTGAGCACTATGCTATAGCAAATATAATTAGTCCAACACACAGTAAATAGGTAGAAACACTATCTTGATTTGACGTGACTCGCGTGACGTGACTCGCGTGACATTCATAAAGGGTGATTTTCCGCAAAATTTGAATATCTTCTGGAAAGGAAAATTCAGTAATCCTGTTGGTATCTATGTGAAGACTTGATATTCATTATTTGGAGTAAAACTATTGTGCAGGCAAGGAGAAAAAAAACAAAAACAGTAAATTTTGTGACTCGCAAGACAGTAAATCGAGGGTGTTTTCAAATCACCACTATTGTCTAATGCCTTGATGTCGAAAAAAAATTAAAGCTATTAAGTGAGCACTATGCTATAGCAAATATAATTAGTCCAAAAAACTGATGATATCTATGATTACTATGTACAAATCTGCACAAAATGAACTTTCACTGTATTTTTCATAATTTAGTTACAACGGGAACCATTTGTTATAACCGACCTCATAATCAAACAAATGATGTTTCAGGGGTGAAAAAAATATTTTTAGTAACTACAAGTATTCTATTTATTGGAAACTGGTACAATTTTAATGTACAATGATTTTAAATTTTTTGGTATGATGTTGACCTTATCATGGAATTGACCATATAGTAGCTCACTCGCATACCTGTCTCCAATCTGCATCTGCACTTTTCCTATCTACCTTCAGGTACGTAACTGGAAATATTTTAGCACTGCGCCCTCTATTCTTGCTTCCAGGGTACCGCCCACTTTCGCTCACTTCTGAATATACCATTCAGAAGTTCTTCACATGTACTGTATATAACATGTACAGAATATACATAATACATATCCTCATACAATACCAAAACAGCATCGGGTATAAAGTAAATTGACTTCACACAGAGAATCAGAGAAATATCATGATCGATATAAACTCACTTCTTTTTGTTCATTTTGCTTTGTTTATAAATCCTGTATCAATTTTAATAACCATTTTTTTTCAGGTTTTGCAAGTAATTAATGTACAGATATTCTATTTTACAGAATTTATTGTACATTTGATACTTCAATAACCTGTAGCTCTGCGTTTTTCTTCTTTCTGTGATTCTCCAAGCTAATGAGGCAAGGCTCAGTTCCTGCCTTACAAGATGGATCAGTGAACTGCATACATGTGAAGCGATTTAAATTGGTTCATGCCTATCGACACCTTCCTTGTAATATGTAACATCTACAGTAGGCTGTTCAGATCTCCAGGAAAGATCTTACAGCTCAAGTCTGTTTTAGTCCCGCAGGCATCGCGGCGATGTCGCAGGTGTTCTCATTTTATGGATGAAACGTTCGATTTATCATCAACTTTCTTATCTTCCTAAGTGATCAGAGCCAGTGAAATTTTAAATTGCCACGGTATTCATAAATAAGGGATTTAGCTACATTGTACGACAACCACGGTACTGTAATATACATATCAAACTGCAACTTGTAAAACTGTAGAACCTGATTTGAAGTTGTTGTATGGTCTTTTTTTATCTTCCTTTTCACTCGATAAAATCATTTGGTGTACATAATTTCTTACTCCTCAAAATGTTGTGAAGTCTTTGTTATTAAAAGGATAGATTTACAGCACTCCTCCCTTACCTGTCTCTACACTACTATTGCACCAAGTTCCCATCAACCTAGCCTAATAACCGGTAACATTTTAGCACTGTACCCCCTCCCCTTGACCTCCTCCCCTCCCCTCTGTGTCATCGCCCATCACCTCCTTCCAAATCTACCATTCGTGCAGTAGCCTAGATTCTGGTGAAAGTCTTTCTATCATGGTTTTATTGGACGTTTTCTAAAGTTCTGTATTTTGGACTTTGTCATCCAAAAAATTTTGTTTGACTGATGAAATAGGACCATCTTCTAAGGAAGAATCGTGGTGATATTGGCAAGCAATGCCTTGGTATATAGCATGATGGAGATATGGATTATTGAAATGGTGTGTTTATATTGAAATGATATGAATTTTAAATTAGGAAATTGGATGTAAATTTGTAGGAAAAAACAGAAAAAAAAGAAAACTTGTCAGTGTGTTTGTACTGTGTGACATATATAACACACTGTTTATTTACAGTTTGGATGGTAGAATGAGGAGGGCATTGACCAGAGGGGCGGTTCAATGAGGGTGCTTATTGTTAAAAGGTTACCAGTTCATTCTACATGTACATGTAGAATGAGAGTGCTAAGGTTGTGGGGAGACAGGTGAGCTTGTCACTTGTAAATACCAGTAAAGTTTTGGGATAACACGTTTATAATTTATTCATTTGTCATACAGGGGGTATATGCATCCTCTCAAATGTTAGGGGATTGCTTCTCTTTTAAAACATTCAGCCATGGATGTCATTATATCCTCCAGTTCTGGCAGAACTTGCAATTTATGCTTTGAGAACTGAACGGCATATCTACGAAAATCAGCGCAATCCATCAACCAATACATTCACGTTATATCCATGTGTCTGTTTAACATTCGTTGGTAAAGTCACTCATATCATATATCTTCAGTTTAGTCATAGTAACAGTCACGAGGAAAATTACAGACAACCAGATATTTATTTGAAAGGCAGATCTACAGATTGGAGATTAAAACATTTGTTGATATATTTTCAAGTCATCACCCAAGTAATATTTTAACTTTCGTATCGCCGACGTGAAGGCTGAAACTCCCTAATATTGGTTAATATTCAGTTCTCGATCGCGGCTCGAAAAATGTGTATAGGATGTCTTAAAAGACAACATTGATTGATTGCGTGCACGGTGATATAAAATGTTTCATTTATAAGAATAAATATTGCTAGAAACTGTCGTCAGGGTAACGCAATATTATTAAAACCTTGTTTGATATGAAATTGCAATATGAAAGATATAAATAGTGCTCTTGCATGCAGCAGTTTACCAAGGACCAATTCGTCACGTGCCTGCCTATAGTGTGCTGCATTGAACACGTACAGTACATTATTCTGTATTGTAAACCATCAAATTATTACATGGTACATGCTGTAACTGGATATATAGACAGACCTGTGTGAAGAGAATCTAAAGCTGAGCTTTATTTTCATTGATTGGCTTCATCCGCACGACCCTTCCATGGATACCGTAGTGATCAGGTTCATAGTATTTTAGGGGGAAAGAATTGTACAGTACACCTGGAAAAAATGATTGGTTACATGGGCGCTGCATGTGGTCAAATCGTTGAAGCGAACAAACTTATAGCCTGTACATAGGATATCTTTGGTGTTAAAAGATCGGATCATAAATGTTGTGTCCTTGGGCAAAACACTTTCAGACTTACTGCAATGTTCAGTAATCCCTCTTCACTGAAGCACAAAAGTGGGTTCAAGAACATTTACAAATTAACTCTCAAATCAAGAGAACTGAAGACCCACTTTCTTTGATTGAGGAGTTTACTATGATATGAATATATAATTAAATTGCTTTTTCCGAGTGCAAAAAAGTTACCACGTTAACAACTCAAAAATGCAACTTTCATTTAAAGTTTTAGTTTAAGGCAAAATTAATTATCAATTATAATCATCATTATGGAACGCTTCCAGGGACAAAATTTTCTACAGTACTAGAAATGTTTTTGAGTCACAACTGTTGTAAATTCATGTGCAGAGAAGGGACCTTGATAAAAAGAAATAAGCTGGTCAACTTTCTTTCTTTTCTGTACTTTTTAAATTAAAACAACATTTGGTTTTAATCTTTTAAGTTTTGGACAATCATGAAAATCGAAGATCACATTAATAAACAGATCTTCCTTGTCTCTTCTGTAATGAAAGTCCAGGCAGAATACAAAACACTATATACTGTAGCAAGACCAGTGTTCAATGATGAGTCTAAATCAGTTGAAACTGTGCTACAGTATACAGTACCGCAGCTGGTATTCAAAATTAAACTTGCTGAAGGCTGATTTAAGACAGAGCCATTTGGTGTGATAGCCACACCATTGCTGCTGCTGGTTGTATACATAAATATATATTTATATAGACATCGTGACTGGCAGAGTAATCAATTAAACGTCACCACAGGCTAAAAAACAGTTGCTTCATACTCAATTGAACATATGTTCAAGTGTAGACACATGATTATTATGATTATTATTATTATATAATACTGCTGCTATTATTATTCTGCTGCTCATGGTGTTGGTAACACTGCTTAACATATATGATTTTTTCCTTGTGTACAACCAGTGCTCATGTATGTATCCTTAAAGCAATATAGGTGATCGTCGTGTATCAAGAATGACGACGACTCCGTACATGACCTGCGACGACGCGTCCCAAGAGTGTGTCGCAAAAGATTTTCGGAGGGTCACAGGATTAGTCTGGACGTCTGTAAAATAGGTCGACAGTGTGTTTTTTTTAATCAATTTGAGTAATTTAATTTTTTTTTAGAGCATCATACAGTCGTTCTTTGTTGCCCAGGCAAACAGGCATGCCTTCAGCTTAGTATATGACGGGGGGTGGGGGGGGTTTCCAATGGGGTCTACAGTAGTTGGTGGGTCGCGGTTCTGCCCTTGTGGAATTCTGGGTTGCAGGGCTAAAAGTGAGCGGACTGCTAATCTAGCACATACATGTGCATTAATGTTATATTGCTTTGTGACCTGTGAAGATTTATTGACTTATTGTCATGAAAAAAACTTGCCAGATGTTTGGATGTTGACTTCTCGATCATCTCTCGACTGTCTCCTATCAACGAACATGATTAGCTGTCTGCCTGCTCATAGTCAAACAGAATTTATTAACATTTAATGAAGAGCTGGCGGCAATCGTTGCGGCGCCAGCTCGGTCTCATTTGGGTAAAAAGTGGTAGATTTGGAAGGAATATGAGGGATATTTCAAGAAGGTTTATTTGATTTTTGGAGCCAGATAAACGATGTATGATGTCTAAGTGTCCACTTAATACGAAACAATAATTTTAATTTTGTGTGACCGTGAGGGTAAATTGTCTATGAAATAGAAATTCATAATGTTGAACTTTGCATTCATGAGTGTAAAACTGTTCATGTATAAAATATTCTGTATTGTAAAAACAAACAACAGTGGTTTGTACAGTTTATCATATGGTGCATGTTATAACTTTTGCACTGTATTCACTTCACCCTTGTGATGCATGTCGCCACTCTAAATATGCACTTTTGGGTCTTACTCCATGGGTCTTACCATTTGGTTGTAAATCTGGTTCTTCCATAAAACTATGTACCAAACTAACAAAGAATGAATAATGTGTATCGGAGGAGGAGCAGGAGGAGCAGGAGGAAAAGTGCACCAGCTTTGGGCCAGTCAAGCTCCCCTTTAGGGTGGAGCATAGGCCTCCCACTATTTATGTTTTCATGTCAGTATCTCCTTAGTGATGGAGAGTGATAACTAGTCATCATTTTAAGTACAGTACTTGGGTATATTTAGTTCAATTTGATGTAAACAACTGATGGTCTATCCAAAACTGATTTGGGATGTCCTTACAGAAATTCGGTTGTCTAATAGTACACTGGAGTACCATGAAAAATATGCCCTGCACACCTACAGTACAGTCTATTGTGTGGAAACAGATGGTTCTTAGCTTAGGTATGAATTTATTTGCAAACAAACCCAAAATGTAGATTAATAAGTGGGGGTACACAGAGATGTGTGAAATATTATGTATGATTTTTATCAGAGTTACACACAGAAGTTTTACACCATTACCTTATACAAATTTTTAATAAAACGTTCTAGCTTTAATTGAGCATCTTTACAGCCAGGCTAATCCGGCCTATTGAAGCCTAAATTCTGGTAACACTCTAGGCTTTTAATTCTCTCCAGTGCAGCTAAACTTGAATGACTAATCAATCAAGGTCTATCTCGACAGTAGGAGTCAAATAAATTTTTAAGAACTCATGTGAATCAAACTGGTTTGAACAAGGACAATATTGCTTTAAGCATGTCATCATATTAATTCAGCGAGTCCCCATTCTGCGTAGTAAG
This sequence comes from Apostichopus japonicus, assembly GCF_037975245.1. Classification (NCBI taxonomy): domain Eukaryota; kingdom Metazoa; phylum Echinodermata; class Holothuroidea; order Aspidochirotida; family Stichopodidae; genus Apostichopus; species Apostichopus japonicus. The sequence goes on from NC_092572.1 coordinate 18,111,010, forward strand.
ATGAATAATGATGGTAATACTGTATAATTTGAACCAAGATACTGTATTTATCTCTGCTTCTAGCATGTAACATAGATTAACGACCAACTCTTACAGCGTAAAACTTGCATGAATAACAGATCATGCCCCTACTGTACAGGTCCTATGTGAAAATATTGTATTTATTCAGCATTAATTTGCTATGTAAGCATGTACAGGGAACATTAATTGTTCCAAACCTCGCGGTAAAGTTATCTGTGCAGCAGATCGTAGAATATTAAATAACATCCCATTTATAGAACCTCTGAGCTTTGCTAGAATCATGTACATGTATACAAGATTTTAGTGTTCCTTTAAAAGTCCTGATTCTTGTAAAGTGTTAAAGGCTTTTCCCCGTAAAACCGTATGAATAATTGCTGCGCAGTCTGTTTTTTTCGTCGGTTATGAGAAACAGATGGCCCTTTGATTGAAAAAAGATTGCAGAATCAAATCGATGTATGAAGTCTCCGGTGAGATGAACTGTGGGTAAAGAAAGGAGGCGGAAGGAAAAACATGGAATAATTACATTTTATTGATTTTTAAGACCAAATATTTTACGCAGCAGACCGTGTTATAAATATGTGTTCAATAACTGTGTGAAGTTTATCAGACAGGAATATTATTAGTGGGGCTTTATGCATGTGGAGGTAGAGCAGATGAACATAAACATGCACGTCTTAAATTTTTGCAATTCTTAATATTAATTTTCTCCAAAGCCCTAACCCTATTGGAACAATTTTTGGGGGGGCTTTGTTTCTTCTTCAAGTGTTTTTTTTTTTTTTTTTCTTTGTAAATTTTAAAGATCAGGAGGAAATAGCAAAAGATTCTGGCAGAAATAAAATATTTTTGTTGAATATTTGTTACTTGAATGCGTGACTGCTGTGACACGTTTATGAAATGTATGTATGTTGAAATAAGAATAAGTGATCCAGTTATTCTATACGTTTTGCTTTTTCTGCACAGATTGTCTGTTTTACGTCTATATTTCGTGTTCCACCGTCGTTCGCCATTCCTTCCTGAATCTGTTATAATTATCTTTTCTTCTCCTTTTTTTCATCCGTTTACAGAAATACCCCGGGTTCGATGTGACCAACATCGTGGAAGCAGATCATCCGGTGAACATAACCAGTTGGTGCTCGGAGGAAAACCAAGACCAGTGCACCACCTTCGCCACTGTGGTACCCTACAGATGCCTTGGTAAGACTGTCTGGGTCCCTCTGAGAACTTAAAATTTACTTCGCTCCTCGCTTACCTGTCTCCCCACAACCTTAGCACTCTTGTTCTACCGTGCCTAGAATGTCCTGGTAACCTTCTTAACACTATGCACCCTATATGACCGGCCCCTTCGGTCAATGCCCTTCCTTCTCATTCTACCATCCAAAGTGCCTGTAAACATGTTTTTCGAGTGGATGTTTTCCTTCGAATTTGGTCCATAACGGTAACTTAAGATAATTTGAGAGTTTTCCATCTACTAGCTTCTAGAGAGCTTGGAAGTTGCTTGCTGCCCTATAAGTATCCTTTTCTTGCATAGGTAGGGAGTTTAGGACTGTTTTGATTAGCGACTAACGCTCCATGTAAATCCTGTAAACTTTAAATGTACCTAATTTCATCATTTACCTGTACCCTGTTCCTACACCACTTACTCACTTAAATCCAGAGCCCTCGGTCATTTATGTAATGCAGACAAAGAAACATGGTATACATGACTTCAAGTTGACTTCCCAAATATAATGTATGTCTGACAATAGCATCCATGCATGCATTCTTTCACACTAAATCAAATGTTAGCAAACATTTTATGTGCACAAAAGATAATACTGCTCTGAGCATGCAAAATCATGGAGCTATTGCCATTCGCTGTATAAAAGTAGATGTCTTATAATATCTCACTCACCGACAGTATGTGAACCTTACTTTATTAAATTTATATTTGCTTTAAGCTTTCAGTACATAGTTAACTGTTCCAATCCATGCGTGGATCTTTACATGACAACATCCATTTTATAATAAAAACCAACAAAATCTGCTGTGTTTTTTTTTCCGTTAGCATCAGACGATGTCCAAATGTATCAAAACTACTGAATTGAACTGTTTGAGTTTGTTTACTTAGGTAAACTATTTCTTGGTTAAAAATACAAGAATCTGACGTCACATCTCTATCCTTCTTCCAGTCGGAGCATTCGAGAGTGACGCCCTGGTGGTGCCGAGTCTGTGCCGTTTTAGACACCTTCACGAGGAAGGCACCTGCCAGACACCGCAGCAGTGGAAGAAATCGGCCAGAAACAGCTGCCGGAAGAGCAAAACTAAATTAGCCAGCACCGGCATGCTCCTGCCCTGCAGTGATCAGGTCGACATGTACCAGGGTGTAGAGTTTGTTTGCTGCCCTCGCTCTGGCCACGAGGAGGAACCACCACGCCCAGTGGAAACGGCACCTGTGAACAGAGGTGAGTTGTTTATTATATATGGGGTAAATATGGGGTTTACATATTCATACTAGTGCCAAACAGATTTTTGAATGTCTCAGGATAGAAAACCTTACAGTAACCATCAGTGCCACTATCCTTACATTTTAACTTTGTTTTGAATGGCATTATTAAGGGAGTCACTTAGTGTTCAGACTGTTTTTTGAAGCCTCTGAAATTTTGTCTCTTTGAGAATACTACATGGTTCCCACCTCACCCAGTTGGAATATTTTTTATTTTTAGAAACTATACATGTTCATGTCGTACTTTAAAACACTCATACTCAGTGGCGGAGCTAGGGGTATTGGTCAGAGGGTGCGAGAATGGTCTGTAGGGGCGCTTTCGACACTATCTAAGCGGAGCGCCACCACAGGGTGGCGTGGAGCGTACAGAAATCTTTTGAGTAAAGATACTCCCGAGATCGCCAGAAATGACCCTTTCCGGGCCTTGCTAATTTGCAGATAAACGGAGAATAAATAGGTGTCATCGCCTCTTTGTCAGAAAATTACACCAACAAAATGTGACAAATGTCAATAGGTATTTGAGAGCGCAATAAAAAGTCACTAATCGCAAATAAGTTAAAAGTGGTGAAAAGCTGAAAAGGGCGCCAGCAGTCCATTTGAGTCTGTCAGGGGGGGGGGGCATCCGCCCCCTATGACTGTATGGACGCTCCGCCACTGCTCTTACTGATAGTATGAGCAGTATTCATGTGTTTCTATGAGATAAATGTTAGGAACTGTCAATACTGTCAGTATGAGTGCTTTGAAGCATGATATGGGAGGACAGTTTAGACTGGTTTTAACATTAGGATCAGACCAAGGTTAGGAACTATTCATACTGTCAGTACAAGTGCTCTGCAGCATCATATGGGAGGACAGTATGGAGTGGTATTAGCATTAGGATTAGAAAAAGGTTAGGAACTGTCCACACTGTCAGTACGAGTGCTTTGAAGCATGATATGATAGGACAGTATATAGAGTTGTATTTAGCACTGGAGAATTTGTCCCGACTTGTTGCCTGTGTACCAAAATCTGCACATCGGTATATCATGTGTGACTTACCCATTTTGGCATGGCATTTTACTATGTGATAAAGAATAAATTATTCACTGTGGATCTTTTTGTAATAGTACTATGACTTCATAAGCAGAGATATGCAGTGTATTCTCTGTGTGAATTTCTGGCTTTAATGCCTTTATTTGATACTGTTCTCTCTTTGCGTATTGGTCAATAGAGTAATCCTAACACTGTTACATCAAACACTTTCATGAGATTTTGATTTTTTAATATCTATGAAATTGTAGTGTATGATATTGACTGTATATCCACATTTATTTTTCTTTTCGCATTTGACGCTACAGTGCCCTCAAATCAAGAACCAACTCCGGCAGCAGAAACCGAAGACCCTTACCTCTCAGGAGGCGACAACCGAGATGAGTCGCAAGCATTCAAATCCGCCAAAGACCGACTTTCGAACAAGCAACGTGAGAGGGTTGCAACAGTAATGCAACAGTACCAAGAAGCCCAGAAGAAGTTAGATCCTTCGGCCAAAAATTATGCTGCAAAGAAAAAGGAATTGGCAAAGGTAAAGTACAGGAGTCCCTCTGGTCAATGGCCTTTTTTTGATCATGCAATCTTGATTTAATTAATTTAATTAATTAATTTGTAGTAATTGTTTTATAATATGATCAATCAGTCCCAAGTTTGACCTTAGACTTTGTTATATTTAGTTCTTCTTATTTGTGGTTTTGTTCTACACAAAGAAATGAATTTCTGATGACTAAGCCCTTCACCTCAAGTTGCAATAAATAACAACTTATATCTCGATGTAAAAGGGCCAAGATATGAATGGTTACAACTGGGATTCGAACCAGTGACCTCTGGATTAAGAGTCCAGAGGTCGCTGGTTCAAATCCCGTTCTAGCCACAAATTTCTCTGCTATTTTCCATCATTTGTTTAAAGTTTTTCCAGCCAGTTTTCCATTCTTCATTTACTTATAACTTTTGATCTAAATCAGTGTGAATGCATAATGGGCTTGTGGTTGATGTTCGTAACTTTTGTGTGATATTAATGCAAAGATATTACTAATGATATATACTGTAAGGTATAATAGTGTGTTTGTTCTTCGTGCAAGAAGGGTTATCTTTCATGTTCACCAGCAGCTTTGACCTGCAGACTGATAATTGTTTTCAGTACTAATTTGTAAAATATGTTTTAATAAGTTACCTTTCACATCATTACCAATGTCGTCAAGGCAGCAGAGATTTTAACGTAACGCTAGTTTTGTTTGTTGTTTATTCTAAATAAGCATAGTAATGCACATGTGTGCTTCTTTTATCCTACAATGTATAAAATCAGCAGTTAAAGTGATATAAATTGTTGTGGTGTGATCGCCAATGGTACTTCGGTTTCCTGTTTCCATTTCAAAGAAGTCCCAAATGGTTAAATACTGCTACATGTGTTTGCTAATGCTCCTTTAAAACCGCTCTTTGTTACCAAAGGCTCATTGTTTGCAATGGCTCATCCTTTACAACGTTTCAGTTCCATTTTACGCAGACCTTTACGATCTTCTCTTTGTCACTTGTCACTGACCAAATTGAGTCTGCTGCCCTCAGTTAAGAATATTACCTACATCTTTCTCTACTATTTTTGTTAAATCCTAAATAGATCTGATACGATAATGTAGCCGACCAAAAAAGACCATCCTGAATATTCATTCTAGTAATTAATGTAATTCTCTTTTGTTTCCATAGCGATATGATGACACTATCGGTGATTTAGAAGTAGAAACCGAGCAGAAACAAGTGGAGCTTCAAAAAGTCCATGAGCATAGGATAGAGTCAAACCTCGATGACAAAATTAATATTGAAGAACAGAACTACTGGGATACACTCGCACAGGAACCATTGAAGGTAGGTCAAAGGTTAAAAGTTTTAGGTCCATTAGCATCTAGATAGAGTCAAACCTTGATGACAAAATTAATATTGAAGAACAGAACTACTGGGATACACTCGCACAGGAACCATTGAAGGTAGGTCAAAGGTTAAAAGTTTTAGGTCCATTAGCATCTAGATAGAGTCAAACCTTGATGACAAAATTAATATTGAAGAACAGAACTACTGGGATACACTCGCACAGGAACCATTGAAGGTAGGTCAAAGGTTAAAAGTTTTAGGTCCATTAGCATCTAGATAGAGTCAAACCTTGATGACAAAATTAATATTGAAGAACAGAACTACTGGGATGCACTAGCACAGGAACCATTGAAGGTAGGTCAAAGGTCAAATGGTCATAGAAAAGATGCAAATGCTGGTAGATTGAAATGGAAGGTCCTGTACAGGCATGAAACACTGAGGCATGAAATACTTCTTGTAATGTACTAGAGAAGTAAATGAACACTGTGGAAAGCAAGGGGCCAATGTTGTCAACAACACAAAGCAAACAATTTAACATTTAGGCTTCTCCATTGCATCACATTACAGTAAGTATATACTTTGCTGACCTAAGCTTGGCTGCTGTGTCTGTTCCAGCTTAGTGGAGCAGTTCTTTTTTATCAAGATCAAGTCTGTTCTTTCCCTTTATCTTTCTTTGGCTTCTTTGTTTTGTTTTACCTTCTGCTGTGAATCTATTTTGTTACAGTTATAATCATTTCTTCCCTTGCCTGCAAAGTCTTTCAAACTCTATTGCCCCCCGTCAACCCCATCAGTGCCTCTCTGTATGGTTTTTGTTTTCATCTTGAAAAATAAATTCATTTTTAGCGAGTCTTGAAGTGCCATGTATTCTGTTTTTAAGTTTCATGACACGTTTTTCTATTTCTCAGAGCAAGAAGATTTTACGGTCCTTTGAGAAGTACCTGAAGTCAGTCCAGAAGAAACGCAAACATCTCATCTCGTATTACAAACATCTCAGGAGGGCGGATCCCGACAAAGCAGCTAAACAAACAGACGGAATCCTCCGTCAACTGAAGGAGTCCGCGTTAAGAGTCGACGGAAACATAGACAGGCTACAGAAACTGCCGGATACTTATGCAGAAATTGAAGCCAGCATAGGTGATGATCTTATAATCTATTATGGATACATGTGTCTGTATCGCTGTGTCATATGTGTGTGTGTGTGTGTATTTGTGAAGCAAGCATAGGTGATAATCTTTCATGGATATGTGTATCTCTATTGCCGTGTCATATATGTGTGTGTGTATATTTGTGAAGCCAGCATAGGTGATGGTCTTATGGATATATGTGTATCTCTATCCCTTTGTCATATATGTGTGTGTGTGAATTTGTGAAGCCAGCGTAGGTGATGAACTAATAATCTATTATGGATATGTGTCTGTATCGCTGTGTCATTTGTGTGTGTGTGTATTTGTGAAGCCAGCATAGGCTTATTATCTTTTATGGATATGTGTGTCTCTTTCACTGTTACATATGTGTGTGTGTGAATTTGTGAAGCCAGCATAGGTGATAAATTTATAATCTATTATGGATAGATGTATCTGTATCGCTGTGTCATATGGGTATGTGTGTGTGTGTATTTGTGATTTAGGTTTAGGGTTCTTGGGTCTGCCGTTTGTTAGAGGAATTGACAGTATCTGGTTAGCATGGCTAATGATTTGTACTTGATTCATTCTTGATGACATCATCCATACTCTGGCATGGCTTATCTTCAGTTGCGCGGTATTTCCAGACCACGACAATACCATAACCGGTCCGTGTGGATTGTAGCATCATAAATCTTTAAAGTGAATGCAGGTATAAACTTGGACATACTGCACACACTTGAACATATTCTCTAATCTAAAATGTTGATTTTTTTTAAAAAAAGAAATTTTCGGGCGAGGAGATCTTCTAGTATTTTACTACTCGGTTGTTTATTTCTAGTCAGCAAGAATTTGGAGCATTGGATTTGCCTTTATGATCAAGCTTGACATACAATGGAAAGATTAATATGTTAGACAGGTTTAATGAAAAGTTAAAATCACTCACAATGGCAGTTATGGATTGAAAATCAGGTAGTGCAAGAGAATTTGTTACTAAATTGGACCAACAATATGAAATAAGTGGTAAGCTTTATCTGCAGGCAAACACTGACCAAGACCACATGTCTTTCATTAAGTCGTGCAACATGCCCCCATCAACCCTGGAATCAGTTACTCACATAAAAATGTTGTAAATGGGCTTTGGCCTTTCTCATAGACATCTCCTACAAAATTTTTCTCTTTTGAAAAGAGAGTTCTCATAGAGTTAGTCTGGAATTTGAGGTCAAAAGGTCAGTCGTATTGACTTCTCTGATCTTTCTTTTCACATCAGCGAATCTGCAAGATGCCTACTCCGACAACGACGACGACACAAGGTTCATCCACGGGGTAGAAGAGGAAGGCGAAGGTGAAGACGAAGATGAAGATGACAACGTCGAGGAGGAGGACAACTCACAAGAGGAGCAGGAGGAGGAGGAGGAGGGTGGGGAACCAGAGGAAGATGAAGAGCCCACGGGAGATGTACCTCAGCAGGTTACGAGCATCCAGAGCAAAACCACGGAAGGTACCAGGAAGGAGAAAACCATCATGAGACCGACGATGCAGGAAGAGGGCCACACCCCAGAAGAAGAGGAGGAGGATGAGAACGAAGATGTGGAATACCCGACAGAATTCAGGACTACGTTGAACGTCCCAGAAGATGAGACGGAAGTAATCCCAGAAATACCCATGTTTGCAGGTAAGTCGTCTGACAGGATTGAAATAAACAGAAGAATTTGAACGCTTGGTCTCTATCTCGATGATTGACTATCTCGATGCTTTACTGATTGTTTGCTGTAGTCTTCTGTATACTTCAATGGATCCAATAACTGACTTTGCTGACAATTAATTAATCTGATCCAAGCCGGCGGTACCTATAAAGGTTTCGATAGACTTTGATCCTGTTTTAGTTATCAAACACAAGAGCTGCTGTGACATACATTTAATACAGACAATTGAAGGTCATGTAAAGGTTGATCAGTGTATACCCTTCCCCCCAACCCACCTGACCCCAATCAACCTGCTGTAAGTCACTAAATCTGTTCCCAAGAATACTCGCCAAGTAATGGGTTGTGACCCTTTGCAAATTATTCTCAACTTTTGAGAAGTGTTGAATTAAACAGTAAGATGTCTGAGAGAGAGAGCGAAAGGAAATTCCAAGCGTCGCTATAAAATGCTTGCTTAAACTGAAATTATGTGAGGGACCATTATTTGACTTTCAAACATATTTGGAGGAAAAAGCCGATGAGTTTATCAATTTGACGTTTGTGGGAACAAACTTCAGGACGTTTGACCGAGTTTGTACCAATACAGGCCAAAGTCAAAAATTGTTTTAAGTTTGAGATTGTTGTGGTTTCTTCTATTTCAGTGAAACCGATTGAAAGTTACACCGAAGAAGAGAAAGATGTGATCCCTAGTAAATCCTTCCAGCCTCACATCGTGGCCAAAAAATTACCCGCCAACGGAGACCATAGCAAGACGGAACATCATGTGAGGTCGAAGCCCCAGGCCTTCAGCGCTGATAAGGTAAAGAAGGTTTATGCTTGTGTTTGTTTAATGTGTTGATATGGTAGCCAATTAAGAACATGAAGCTTTTTTGTGAGGTCAAAGGTTAAAGCCACCAGGTTAGACTGTACGTAGCTCGTAAATTTGGCGAGACCTCAAGCAGAACTTCATTATGTATAAATTTGTATATATAGATATAGGTATAGATATGTATATATATATATATATATGGTAGTCACACTTTCGTCACAACTTTCTTTTCAGTCCGTTCCTTCATAGCAAATATTTCGTAATTCTATCATGTTAACGATAGCATTCAGAAAAGCTGCCCTTTCTTCAATGAGCGCAACATTGGCCACACAGAGTTCCATCAGCAAGGAGCACAGAATAGACGTCGTTCACTTTGTTAAAAGTACGGACGGTTTCGATAATATCATCACAGTTTTACGACCATTTATGTCTTTTATTCTTTTCTTACCAGACCATCAGCAAGAAAGCGTTGAACTCGACCCCAGCCCTGGCCTTTGCCCTGGCGTGTGCTGTGATCGGTGTGGTGATGGGCCTGATCGCCACCGTCCTGGTCATCAAGAAGAAAACCAGACGACCCCAAGTCAGCCAGAGCTTCACCGAGGTGGACCCCAATCTCACGGTTGAACAGCGACATATCGTGTCCATGCAACAGAATGGCTACGAGAATCCCACGTATAAGTACTTTGAAATGCAGTAGAACCTGCACCACCCTCCATTGTAAAAATTTTACAAGTCTTGCAAATATGTGTAAGAGAACATTTGGTTAGCTGCAATTTTTGAAACTCATTTCTTTCTTTCTTTCTCTCTCTCTCTCTATTTTCTTGTGTTATTATATTTCCTTCTTTTGGGACAATTTACTAAATTTGTGAATATTTTTGTCCTCATCTGAATTGTCGATTGGAGGGTCTCGGCCTGTGTGGTCTTCATCGTGTTTGGTAGTGAGTGACGTATCTGCTCACAGTCGGATTTTAACCATCCTTCTCGATAATTGTCTGGGGTAAAAAAAAATCATTTGGACAAGAGTCAGAAAGGTAATTAATGATTCATTATGAATATTTCAAGTTTTTCTTGTGTTTTTTTTTGGAGGTGGGGGGGGGGGGGAGAGAGGGTCTAAAAACAAGACGAAAGGAAACGAGACAAAGCAAAAAAGAATTAGATAAGAATAAGGAATGATTTCTCATCTTTGATATTAGATGTCGAGGCAATACCTTCAAGCCAACGTCTTCTTTGTATAGTGTTAGTTCATATTGGCTCTTGTATTCTGACACGCACAACCGCAGCATTTCATTTTTTTTTTGTTATGCGGTTGGAAGTATCATGTATTCCTTATTGTTCATGTATTTATACGCTTATCGTAAAATAAACTCATTGGTGGAAAAAATGCCCGGTTTTATGTATTCTGGTCGAATATGACTCATTTATTTTTGTGCTTGAATTGTAAATATTTCCCATCTTTTTTTGTTTTTCTCCTTTCTTCTTTTGAGAGATAGTCAAAGGGTTGATTAGTGTGTTCTTACATATTCTGTGTGTTATTCATACAGTTTGTTTGTGGAGATTGTATGCTTTTTTTTTATGTATATAATAATAATATAGTACGTATGCAGTCAGCCAGTATTCTTGTTCTTGGTGGTGGGTTCTATGCTTGTAGCCGTATCACACTGGGTGTTATCATACCACCCTTCACTAGTTCCCTTACTGTGTAGCATATATATTCATGCAATATGGCTTATAGTTTGTACAGTGTGCTCACAGTCATAGCCTTATATGCTTACATATATAAATCAACACAGTATGCTTGTAGTCAGATCATATGTTACAACTATGCTAAATGGACTTGTGGCAGCTTGGTATGCTTACATTCATTTGGTATGCTTACTGTCATATATGGTATGTATACTGTCATTTGGTATGCTTACTGTTATGTGGTATGCTTACTGTCATGTGGTTTGCTTACTGCCGTATATGGTATGTATACTGTCATTTGGTATGCTTACTGTCATGGTGTATGCTTACTGCCATGTGGTAATTACTGTCATATGGTATGCTTACAGCCAAATGGTTAGCTTACAGTCAAGCATAATATTCACAGACATCCCAAATGCTTGCAGTCTTACTGGTAGCTTGTATTCGTCCAGATTGCTTACAAGTACACTGACTGCTTATTGTAATACTGAGTACAGTGTGTCAAGCTTTGTGCTTACAGTGGTTAAGTGTGCTGACAGTCATACTGCATGCCTTTATACTGAAGTTTCATTTAATATGTCTTCATTTATACTGTGTATGTGTAGTCATACTGAATGCTAAGTTTTATTCTGTATGTCTTCATTCATACTGTGTGTGTAGGCATACTGAATGCTAAGTTTCATTCAGTATGCCTACATTTACACTGTATACATTGTAAGTCATAACATCAGTCATGTTGGCTAGGTGCGATGTTTATTCATAGTTAAAGTTTGAAGGGAAATAGTAAAGCTGTTTCTATATGCAGCAGTCTTAGCAATTTCGTCTAAAACTTCCTTTATCCTTGCAAAACCATGTAAATTTAGCAAATTGTCACAAAGTATGTAAATGTGATCATAAGAATGTCAAACTGTCGAGTTGTGTCTAATTATAAAAATTACAAAAGTCTTTTTCAGTCATTTTCAAAATCTTAGAAAGGTTGTTACAATGTGCAAGATTATCATTCATAATTAGCTTAAGTTTTTTTTTTAAGTGTCTGTCACCATCATAAACTATTGTTGTCAAAATGATTATTTTCTTATAAACCTGATTATTTTATCATCCAGTTTTATTCTCATTTACTGCCATTCTTTATTGTGATGTTGAGCTTTTTAGAGTAGTTAAGCTGATAAGTGTTAATGCAATGTGGAGGATACGGCAAATGATGTTTAAAGATCTATTGCTTGGTGCATTTAACCCACAAACAGATGGGACAAGTTTATGCCAGAAACATTTAAGATTTATTGACAAATTTTATAGAACTCAAGAAGATGAAAACAGTGATATCAAAATAGACAACACTGAAAACTCCCCAGAAGAAAATGTAACATTAACACTAATTTTAAAAGGGATAAAATGTTTGGATTTACTGAGATGATTGGTCCTTGCCATAAATTGTTCTCTCATAATTTAATAAACCAATTTAATAATTCCAGTGCTAATTTTTTAATATTGAGGTTTGAACTTTAAAACAAATTGAATAAAACATTTGAAAAGGATGTCAAAAAACCCTTTTGTTTTCCTTTTCCAAATAACAAAGAGGTACTTACACAACAGTATTGGAACATTTGATTAAACCAGCTTCACTTTTTCCTGTCTTGGGTAATGTTATTTGACGATATTTCACACGGTTGATAGGCAGTTACAGACAAGAATATGCCATACGAGAGTCGGTTATCCTAAAAGACACAATCTGTGGTATACCAACATAGGATATTAACAGTTACAACATTTCTAAAGAATCTTGACAACTTTCTTTCAAACTGTTAGAACAAGAAGCAAGTGAAGAAAAAGAGTGATTTAATATTTTAGTTTTAGCAGTTTCTATTCATTCCAAGACTTTCATATGCAAGGTAATCACATGGTCACATGAACTGGTGTTATAGAAGTACAACCGGTCTGCTTGAGAGTATTAGTTTCATAACTGATTTACAGAGCCAGACGAAATCATCAAAGTTACATGATTAATAAGAAGATCAAAAGATGATATTTATCAATGTATGATGTCACCATATCAAGAGACAGTTAATTCACTCTGGAGATCTTTATACACATCTGTCCACATGTACCTGGCAATAGCTGCAAATCAGTACGATATTTTCCTTACATTTTATTTTATTTTAAGTTTTTGAACCAACACAGCCATGGAAGAAGGTTTTAATATTGTACCTCAAATATTCTCTTGAAGTTTCTGTCAGGACTTCCTTACAAAGCCTTTTTTTACTTAATATGTGCGCTGTCTCTGCAAGTGAAGAGTCACAAACATATATCTGCCAAGGTGTCTTTATCTTGCGTATCTGCAACCACTTCTTGAGATTAGCGTCGTCCTAAAAGCAACAAGGCAAATGTCTTAAACCCAACCAAGACATAATATGTCCATTATTATCTTCTCTGTTATGTATTGCAAATATTTCTCACTCAGAGTCTGCTTTGATGTTCTTTCCCGAGCGTCCTTTGTTTTTAACTGTTCATTCATTCAGATTCTTATATTTTTCTGTTTTCCTTTTCTCTCATTTCATTCTTTAATATTACTTTTACTCTCGTATCTATGACTTGATTTCTTCCATATTTAAATATTTAACTATTTATTGAGAGTGTGAAAATGTCTTTTGTGGTTTGAGTAGCTTTAAGTGAGAATACAACAGGAAAGCTGATGAGGTAGTAAAAGTGGGTGAAGGAGAGGGCGAAGAAGCGGGTGAAGAAGAGGGTGCAGAAAAGGGTTGGACAGATGACTTGCAACTACTGGAACTGAACATTCAGTAATTACAAGTTGAGCTATTCAGTTTTGATTCATCAGATTTGTATGCCTTCCAAAATACCAGCAAGAACAACAAAAACAGCCCAAAAAGACAAAAAATGCAATATCAGAAATGCCAGTGACTGATCCATTATATGAATATTGTGACATGGAAGTTTAACTTTCCTATAGTCATTGGTAAAAACACCTCTGAAAGGTCAAAGGTAATCATAACTGTGTCATTCCATTACTCAATATACTTCCTACCAGTCTTGAATAATTTTTCCTTCCCACCTTCATTTTGCCGCTGAAATCAATATTATTTTTAGAGCTATGCCACCCAATCGATCAAACATTTTTTTCTTTGTCAATAAATATTCATAACTGGTTAATAATTTCTATGAAATAAAAATTAATACATAGCCTACGAAGAATCATAAGGTGTTGGGTTCTCTCTATTAATATCCATGATCACAATTACTTAGGTTTAGTATTCTCTTACTGTGGATCTTACCTACGTTTTTTCATAACTATTCACAATTATGTTACAAACGTGTTTCTTCCTTAATGAATATTCATGATCTGGAGTTGCAGCTGTTACTCCTTATTAAGTATACCCTTTCACACATATTCAAATCTAGTTACTTGTTAATCATATTAAGTCATATTTACGTGATAGTATCCTACTGAGGGAGAAACTTTTAGTCATTTATTCAAGACACAGATGTATTCTACTTGCTCTGACAGCAGTGACTGTTATTTATTCAAGGTTTAAATATTCATTAAATAATTATGCATACAAATGACATTAGTCATTATCATCCATTGCTAAATGTTTCGTGGCTGATGAGTAATAAACAAATCGATGTTACCTAACGTTTCTTATTTTTTTGAAAAACACTCTTCTTTATTGTCCAAGATTTCAGCGTGGGGTATTTTGAAATGGGAAAGTATAAAATTCCATCGTGGGAGCGTTTGAGATATGAAGATATGAGTCGTAGCAATTGAAGGTGGTTCATTGAACCATAGTCCCCAATGTCCAGGGACCTTCAGGGATTGATAAGCCAACGGATTACAACTGTCAGTCAAAGTAAGATAGGAAAGCATAACGTCGAGGTTGTTAAATCTATGTGAAGTGAAGTTTAAATGAAGTGAGGGTGGAGGGCCTCAGCTTTTCCGGTTGACTGGAATTATTCCACCCACTATAACACATACATCCATAGCCACTCCTTTGCTCATCAAAGAAACTAGGGAATAGCTTTATTATAGCTGCCATGAAGTATTTCGGGCTGTTGTTGACATTAATATAGATGAGAAACCAACTTTTTAAAGCATTCGTTTTCAAATGTTTACCGCCAATTGTTTACAGTAGTTCGTGCGGGTGTATATGCATGCTGCAAAATGGTCAATTGCCACCAGAATCAGCTGCTAATGAAAAATGTTGTCAGGTGGTTTACATTGCACAGTCTAAAAAGTATTACAAAACAGGTCAAACATCTATAAAGAGAAAATAGCTTCTTTTAGGAATTTTGGTGGTCGTGACGTTCGTTGCTTTTGTATGAATCGCTATGCTCACAGCCTGTTCACAGTACTAACTGACCAATTCACTGAGAGCTTACACAAATCAAAATATTATCACATGTTACAAAATCCTCATCCGGGGTTAAATATGGGCAGAGATCACCGTTATGCCACTTTGGTAACGCTTTTCATACGAAGTGTCATATTTTTTGCGTTGATAACGGCCAGATTGAATAAATGAATAAACGCTGATGACGCGACGCGTGAGCCCCTTCCATTGACAAGTAAAATAGGGTTAGTCAGTCCGTATATGAACGAGAGGGGAAAGAGTGCGTTACAAACAAAGATTTTGTATTCCTAATAAGGCAAAAACTTATAGAAAGGCTTCACTGTCAGTTAGAACTCAAATATCAAGCGCCTTCGGCGCTGTCACATCTCTGGTAGCAACAACCCGTGCGCGTGAATACTGCGTAACTGCAGCGACACGTCTGCGCGTATCATTATAATTATAGGGACTGGTTGTACCCATTAGTATCCACACTGCATCTCAAGTACGGCCAAAGGTTTGCTGTTGATACATTACATATATATTCTTTGCTTAACGCGCGCATATTCTAAACACGCTATACATTATTATTGCGTAACAAACAAAACCCTTAGTTTTGTGTACAAGTAAAGCTTACCATGTACTAAACAAGCACTTCATATTGATCCATACAGCGATCTAGTTGTGTTTTATCTCGAAGAGCTTTAACCATGATACTGCTTATTGAGCTATTAGCGATATTTCTTGCCTTGCTTTACTTTCTCGTTGAGGCAATTCTGATCTACATCCGAGAAAGATGGAGAGACCGAGCCGGTGAGTTATCGTATTATTGTTGTTTTATGGTTACGTTGACAGCATACATTAATCAAAAAGCTTGATCGATGTTTGATGTCCGGTTATGTTAGGGAGTAGAGTTACAGTGACCTTTAAAAGTAAAGAAAATGGATTGGTGGGGGTGGGTTAGCAATGCCGGATTAACACCTTATGGTGCTCTAAAGTACCATATACTTCCCACCCCCCCCCGTCCCCCACATACACACATTATTACGTTTTGCAGACACAACCCGAAACTGAAAGGTCGTCATGCCTTGCATGGAAGTGATCACGGAGTTCCCTTGATCCTGGAGTCCCCTTGACACGTACCATTTTTTATCTATCTTTTATTTTAATCCGGTAACCTGGTTGGGATCACTCTTGTATGGCGGCCTTGTGGAGACAGTATACCGTAGTTCGGTTAGCGTTATTTTATTTCGCCTCTTCGGTGACAGATTTGGTTAATTCTTATGAAAGACTATAGGGTCCCTTCCTCCATGGTACCTTAATGGAATGATAGACAGTTCATATAGCTCTGATTTTTAAGTAGTTTTTCAATACTGAACTGTTGATGTATCTTATTTATCTTTAAATACACGAGGATCATAGACAGCAGCGTAAAACTACAACAAAGATGAGAGATGAGAGGTCACTTTTACCTCCAGTTATCAATAGACTGATTAAACAAGATAGTGTCCTGAGTATTTGTACTTCTCACACAACATTTGACATACCGCCCATACACCCTCGGTAGACACATTGAGTGTGACGTCACTATTGATATTAATCTTTAAAGGAAACGACCCATGCAAGACTCCATATTGGTTGTTGAAACAACAGCTTCGTCAACTTCTAGGCGGTAAGTTTAGTTTATTTAATTGAATATTTTCTATGTCAATTAGATACTCATATAACCAGCTTTTCTTCTCCGAGGAGAGAATTGCATAATCAGCCTGTGTAATCCGTATTCGTAGCAAGTTGATTATATTAATCGTTTTCAATGAATAATTAGCAAAGAATAATCTGGATCAATAAAACTACTGAAGTTAAACTCCAATTCGAGGATACCTTCGTTTACAGATTGAAATAAGAAACATCACTCTGAACGCAACGTTGAAAGAGATGGCGCTATAGCTTTAATCAATCATAGCTCAATGTAAGTTAACATACGTCGTTGTTTAAGACTATAAATCAATGTGAGGTTGAATGAAAAATAGTAACTTCGTTAATACTGTGGATGATTCAAGACAGATTAGTGCTTGTCGAGATCATGTCTATTCTGTATACTTGATTTCTGTTAATCGACCTCCCCTGTAACCCTCCATCTAGCTCTCATCCACCCACCCTAATCACAGGGTAAAATTAGGTAAAATAATTTCATTTTTGTTTCTAACAACCATGACTTGCAAGTTTTATTTGTTTGTAGGGATGAGTCGTGCTCAGCAAATAAGAGAAATTCGTAAACTGAAGATAATCAGAATCAAGAAGATGATGACCTTGGCATCTGAAGTATAGAAGATCTTTCTTAAATCCTGGTAATGTTACATGTTGTATAGCCGATATAGGGAGAATAATAGATATATATGTACAATTCCTGATGATGTTACAAAATGTATCTTAGACAGAATTGTGGTAATTCATCAAAAGAGAAATTACCCCCCCCCCCCTAACACAAAACCCCAGACAACAAGGAAACCAAGAGTGTTAGTGAGAGCTTAGGGTTGATGTCACTGGTGAGATTGTTTATGTTTATTTAAACGATGTTGAATATGTTACAGCTTACCTGGCATTTCACATGTGAGGGGACTGAGGGTTCAGTGGGTGAGGTGGAATGCTGTGATTGGGTATTTGATTCGATTCTTTGTTACCATCATAGCTGCCATGAGAATACTTCAAGAGATGGAAAGAAAACTCGAAGCTAACGCCGTAGTTATATCATCTTGTTGCAAGGGGAAACTTACTCTTAACTGTGAGGGCGGTGTTTTAGAAATGGATGTTACATTGATGATAACTCGTGATACATATTTCGTGTTAACTCAACTTAGAATATTTAAAATCAAGATATTTCTTTTCTATTTGATAGGTTGTCGCTGATGAAACAATTTTATGTGGACAGCGAAGAACAACTGATAGAGAGAAGTGAATCAACTGATAACAGGTAAGGAGGAACCATGGTAATGACTAATGGTTCTATTGATCACATCAACGTTAAACCATCATGTTAACTGGTAACTTAAAATATAATAGAACTTTTCAAACTATTTGGGCTTATTTGTGTTAAGTAATTGTAAGTAGTAAACCAGACAGGTTCTGGCAACTTTAAAGGGCAAAAAAATAATAAAAAAATAAAAAAAAAAATAAAAAAAGGTACTGCTGAAGATATATAATACAAGAATTAGTAAATTTTTAAATTATAGTGGAATCTATTCATGATCACTTATCTTACAGCCATGCAATATAAACGATGGCCGGAAGTGATGCTTTGTCGCCCTCATTTTCCATTGACCATGAGGTGTGGATTGTCAGGTGAGCTTGCAAATTATCGTCGAGAAGATTAAAATTGATTCAGTCTGTTCCATTCTCTGGGTAAATAACAGCGTATAAAAATATTTTAAATATCCATTATTTACCCCAAAAACTCATACTACTCTTTTTCGTCTTTTCAATAGCAGCTGGTGACGTTGCTCTTGTGATCCAAACCATGATTGCCGTCCTCTATTTAAGCCAATTGCCTCTCAAATACAAAGGAAGGATTTCACATCAGGAATGGAAGTTGTGCCTTATCGACCCAGGTTCTTCTAAGGATTGACCCTTGACCTCACAGGTACGTTAACACACTCTCAAATTGATAAAATTCTCGACTATGACGTCATCAAGTTGGAAAACAAAATTAACAAACATATTTAAAGACAGATAACACGATTGATTGAAGATAAAAATCATACTAATATTATAAAAATGAATCATACGGTATTTTGTAAAATGTTGTACGAAACGCAACTTTTTTTAATGTATTTAGAGTACAAGGTTCTAATGGCGAGTATTAGTGTACAATTAATGTTGTACTATAGTATCTAATATTTATACTATGTATACAAATACCCCGAATAACGAGGGTTACGATTACAAATCCACGGCAGAGTGTGTGTGAGTACAGAGCATATAGTTATGGTAAAACGTGAGTATGAGTACAATTATGTACTATTAATAACAGATTGTATAACAATGTATGTCCTTTCTGGGGATGAAACTGATTTATTCTTTCAATTTTTGACAGATTGTCGCTGATGAAACAGTTATTGTGGACAGCGAGTAAAAATTTATGAAGACACCTTCTCATTCAGTGAAAGGTAGGGGAAAAAAACAGCTATTTACTGCAGTATAGCTTAGGTCCGATACTTGTCTGTCCGTTGTTAACCTTTACTAGCCTATCTCTGAATGTAATCGTAACTTCATTCCCACAACAAGGACACAGAATAACGTGTTCCAAAATTTAATTTTAATTTTAGTGTTGTTAATCTCCTATATATACATATAGATATATTATGTGTTTATCGTGGCCAATAGGAGCGGATATGGGATAGGGAAATAATATTATCATTCTTTATTGATTTGTGTTATTAATTTATTTTGGTCAGACAAGGCTTGTATTTTTCGACTATCATGCATGTAGTGCCAACCGTTAAAGTTAGAAAACGTCAGGCAATAGCGTTCTTAAAGTACGATCTTTTCGACATTCCGGGACTTCCTACGCACAATACAGTCCTGTAACCAGTACGGGCACAGATGTACCACCGCCCCCCCCCCCTATAATCATGTACCATCACCCTCATCTATGACCCAATCATAGATAAACAAACTTCATAAATCACAGGATACGAGCTATGGGCCCTTAGAACTCAGATTTCTTGCTACGGGTCTGGCACAATAACTCCATAATATGGTATCTAGGATCAGATAAAGAAATGCTCTGCTAATGAAATGTTTCTAAAAAAGTGAAACTAAACTTAAGTCATTATTATTGTACTAACAGGGTGAAGGCTGGGACGTCACCAATATGTTTGTTACTAACGAGGCTGACTTCGGCTACAAATCAACCTTTGATGAGACCCTGTCTGAGTACACGTAAGTTATTCTATTTGTATGTAACCGTCATGGAAAATATTTCAATCATGGATTTTTTGGTAGTACAAGAAACAACGAATTTTCAATCTATTTACAGATCGCTCGATGTGGAGTATTTTGACGATTTTTAAGTCTTTTCCTTCATTTCTTTATATTTTTTATTTTCCTTAGATTTTCCATAAATGAAACAAAATTAACGGAAAAGAAGCTACAGATTTTCCTTTTTTTTTTCTTTTGAATGTCTTTTCCGCAAATATTTGTGACTAAAATATTAACAAAAATGTTCCTTTTCTGTTTCACTCAGGACTGTGCTGGTAGAGGACACTTCACCAGAGTACAAGCTCAGATGGGAGAGGGCCTGTCGTCTTGTTAATGAGATCGAAGCAAGGATCAAGCTAACCAGGCCAAACAAACAAAGCAGCGCAAAAAGGAAAAACCGTCGCTGAAAGAAATCAGGCTGTCCTTATTAAATCCAATTGTTTAAAGATCATGTTTTGCAAAACATCTCAGTATGTATTTAATGTTTATATCCAAAACGACTCTCCAAAATAAATTTAAATTATACTTGTATAATTCGGTGGTATTGTGGTTAGTTTGTTTTGTTTTGTACGATTTATCTGTGATACCCCCTCAACTGTCCCCTTGGGATTTGTTAGATTACTTGGCACAGCCAGTGTATATATTACCCGTGTATGCGGCTCTATTCCTTTATTGGTATCCATGAATATTAAATTTTACGAAAAATATGACCACGTGTAAATGAGGGTAAAGGTCAAAGACTTCCAGATTTTCCACAAACACAGCAAAAGTTGACTAAGGAGAAATGTAGAGAGAAATCACAATACTCCTGAGACCACCAACTCGACCAAAGTATACTATGTGAGTAATTCCAAATATGCTAGTCGATACAATAAGTGGTCACTGATTTTCAAACTTTTACAAGCACTTGACAGCCACTGGCAAATATTTCCCTCTCTGCTCAGGGCCCCTGATGCCAGTGAGGCCATATCCCTCGAATTATTATTGCGAGAGAGATTATTCACTTGGGCGCATATTTCAACATCACTGAATATGGGTGTAACTCTAGCCCCCCTCCCCCCTCCCCCCTCCCTTTCCCAAGTTCTACAAATACCAATTTCAACCTGTGACGGAGTCCCTGCTGATACGTACTTTGGACGACACTCTGGTAAAAGGTCGATCAATGTCTTGGAATAATGCCTATCGACAAGGCATATGCTATATATAGCATATGCCTTGTTTGTAAGTATATGTTCTAGTTAGCCCACTATTGGCCCGAAAGCCGGACACTCAAGGTACTCTCTCGGATGATTTTGCGGACTAAGGGAGGATATGGAATTGGGATCATATAGACCCGTATAAAAATCAACCTTGGCAATGGAATTACGGTAAACATTGCAGTGCCTTGCATCCGATCGGCGCGATTCACACAACCTCCAATCGATCCAAATCAACCGTCATTGAATTACACACCTGTCTCGCTCTCTGACTTGACAGAGATTATTAAAGTCAGGCTGTTTAACAATAGTAATTCGGTTAGATTTGTAAACTTCATTAAACAAAGTTACATTACTGAGATACTGTGTACACAAAAATTAAACTGCTACGACGTGAAACACATTGACATTGTAATGTAACGAAATTCAGCATTATTGCTGCTTGCCTGGAAGTCAACAATAACATTGTAGCGTAAGCGTATATTATACAGTTCGATCTTTGAAAGTAAACTATATTCAACTCCATATAATTCAGCAACTGAAAGAGGGTTAAGGAAAAACCAAAGAAATACGGGCACAATCTAGCTATTTATTTTTACAATTGATCCCCGTACAATGCAGCAATGAGGGGGGAGGGGGGAGGGGGGGTTGAGACCCTGGACTAGATTTGTTGTAGTGCCAAGTTGGCCTGTGGGGCTAAAAAATCACAATAAAAAAGATGTAACCTGTTGCTTACGTCGCTCTGCTAACATCACCTTTACCTCATTTTTATACATTTACCTCAACATATTTTCTTGATGTTAGGCTTCAACACTTTCTCTACATTAATCGTAAAAACTGTCTACATTTCGAATCCATTGGCTTTTCCAGAGTGATGTTGCAAGGAAGTTGTGACCCTAAAGTGCTAGAAGTTTGAGAAATCCAGGTCAGTTTGGTTTCATTTTCGCCAAAAACAAAGGAGAGAATAAAAAAAAGGAAGAAAAACATGTCAATTATGACACCAAGGCTATAATGTGCATTGGCATGGAATATTACTATTAAAAACCTAATTTATATTTTAATGATATTTATCAACTTGAAAACGAAACAAGGAAGTTATACATCAATGACCCTTGAATAGCACGAGATATCGTCAAGTGAACGGATTTTTTAAGTAAAAGAATACATTGGTTGATGGTACCGAACGAACGTATTACTCGTTAGTTTATTTCACTTCAGTTCCATGCTTTATTCTAGCATAAGCCATGAGGCTATGGACCCCTGGGTAGATACGATTATAAATATCATATTGAAACTTCACATGTAGTATAATTCATCGATATAAAATATCCATATATAGTTTTGGACTTGCATTTCTTTGTATAACTCATATTGATATATTTCATTTCATTACAATGATTTTGGTAGATTCTGAAATCCTGTCTTAGAATAGACTGACACATATTAACGCATCCACTTCTGATTACCTATAAAACGTTGGTGCATACCAGTCATATCTTTAAAAAAAAGTTACATATTTGACAAATAACCAGTTATGAAGAAACACGTGATTCACCATTAAAAAAGCTAAGTTGAGCCTTCGTTTAAAGTTCATATCATACAAGGAGATACTTGAAGCAAAAACCTTAACAATACCTGGACAAGACTTTGAGATCAATTTATCACGTCAATGTAAACTATAAAATGAAGCTAGTATGTACTTCAATATTTAACAGTGCATACTTAGGGACAAAGTGAAACCATTGAACTACTCATATACATTGTTATACAATAGTGATAAAGCAGACACAGACATGCCTGTGTATCTTCAGCACTATTTAGGCAAATACTATATACTAGTCAAATACCTTCAAAGTTCTATCCTTGTACATATCACCAACGGCAATTGATACCCTGCACTAGACAATTTCTTTTGGCTGTATTTTGAAGTTTAAAGAAAAGAATATTTACAAATATACACGTCTCATGTGAATGGCACGAGTGTCATGTTTGTCTTTCAAGATTGAATGCTAAGGCATGATAGAGTTGTTTTTCAGATAATATTACCAAATATACTGTTATTAGTGTATGGAGATGACAGAATGAGACGGTTTATCTCAAATAACGAAATGAAATGTTACAAATTGTATGATTTAATTAACATTGTGTTCCACTTTAAATTTCTTTAAGATGGCTGACAAAAATCCTTATCCAGAAGAAGATGTTTTATTTACTTAAATAAATCCACACATTATTGTTTCGGATTTATAATACAAATATGTCAAAAATTCAGTATATATATGGAACGCAATGCTAAACAGTTTGTGGATTGTTATTTGTCCAATGACCATTGTACCAAATAAATGTAGTCTATGCCACAAACTTTTAACATACTATATCATATCCACACAAGGAAGCAACGAATTGCATTACCAAGCCGTAATCGCAATGACGTTGTCAAATTTAGTGTCAAGTTTTATTTTGTTTCATGGATATAGCACCTGATGACAAAGTAGCTATCCTCTGGGTTTCTTGTGTATTCTTGTTCATGTTACGATTTTTCTTGCTTAAGATACAGTGTGGTTAGAATAGAATCGTTTTTCAAAACGCCTAGTCACGTATAATAACATCACTCTGTAGTCAATGTAAGGAAATGTAAGGGAAATGTTTGCCTAAACAATGATTAATAATGAATGTCACTGCATGCCAATGATGAACTAAGACTGGCAACGATTTCCTAAGCCGGATGAGTCCCGCAAGAGTATTATTCAAAATATGGCTTTAACTTCCACGTTATAGTAGATGTCTACTTAATAATTGTCATTGTTTAAATAAGGTTGCTTGAATAACTAAGCTAAATATTAAGTAAACTGAAAATAGTAAGTTAATTAAAAGTTAATGACTTTTTTAGGTTGCAGCAGTAATATATTTGTTAGTACTTTTGTCAATTAAATTTTGAGAAACATGATATTCTTTTGTATGTAACACACGTTGTATTCCTTTCACTATAATGATAGCGGTACAATGATGTTATTATTCCTTTCTTGAAAGTCTATTCGCTCTTATGTGAAGCAAAACAACCGAAAGTTATATCTATGATTGAAAAGATAACACACATATGCAATAAGGCTATATGTTTTTTGGTATAACTGATATTGAATTAGACACAGGAGAAATCTAGTCATCTCTCATGATTGTTGGATAGTAAGATAGAAAATGAAAAATAAGCTTGTGTAAAATATGCAATGGTACGAATAACGATAACATTTTGCTCGAAAGGTTTATCTACATTGTCATCAATCTGCGTTGCTGTTTGAATGTCTTGCTGGTAATAATGTTTTATGACTGTAAATATTTGGTAAATCACATGTTAACTCTAAATGAAATAATTCATTTTCCTCTACGACTCAGTTAGCAATTGATTCCGGCTGGTAAACTTATTTACATTAATCAATTTGGCTTTGGCTACCGGGAAGGCGATGAAACTATATAAATAACGAACTTATCATCCAATGCAACATTTAAATACGAGTTGCCTTTCAATGATGCTTACAGTTGTTATTTAACACTTTTAATGTTTACTAAATAAGCAAATCTCATTACTTCAAAGCGGCTAATTCTTTTCAGCGAATTCAATTCCTCTCGAAGAATTCAATTCAGTTACATGACATGATTGTTTATTTCTTTCTATTTCTAAACCTTGAAAAATATCCGTCACCTAAGTGAAACAGATATCACCACGGCTAATTTACGATGTGTTCAAAGACGTGTAGCAGTCTGATTCTTTGCATGTTAGAACTTGTTCTTCCTACAGAATGAGAAAGAAAGTAGATATAAAGTTAGTTGACAGTTCGGTATGTATATTTTGAAGTTTCAGTAAGTATTGCATTTTCAGAGAACCATGAGTTAAAGTGCAGGAATTGACTTACTAATTTAACGTTTTCAAAAGCGTTGATACCTTTTCAAGAATTGTTTGGAAGTTTGGTCGGCAATCTTTTGTTGTGTTCCAACACAATAACATTATGCTACACCTTCGGTAAATTAGATCAATAAAATGAGAGATAAATCATTCATGGACGTTTGTTTTTCAATAAGTGATCACTAACTTCAGATGACTGTCTTTGATCCTAGCTAAGAGATTGTATAAATGAAATCGAGGTAAGAGAAGGGACATATACCTTACCTACACCCTGCTACACATATCATGGAATAGTAAACGGTGGTATACAAACTTCGAGCCCTTTCGCTGGTATTAGTAACGAAAAATATATATGATAGTGGAAAGACAGATTCAAACTAGAATACTCACAAGGCACCTGGGCAGCATATTGGCTGAGCAAGGAGAATGGCCTGTCTAATCTTTTCTTCTAACTGTTGTTTACTGAGTCCCGCAGAAGGTACTTCTCCTTAATGTGTGAATGTGATACGATGCATTAGGAAACACGTGCTTGTTTATTAAAAAAAAAAACCATAACAAGTCTGGTAGCATATTGATGAATATAAACTGTTATAGTCATTTTTGAAAGCAGGATTGTAGCAATTGTATCATTTACCCAAAGAAAACACTTCCCACAGGAACGTGCCATAGTTCCAGACATTGCTGTCAACTGAGTATTGTTTCAAAAATACAGCCTCGGGTGGCATCCACATTATTGGCGGGTATTCCTGTAAAGTGATTGGCACAACTATAGAGGTTGCAATGTAAATCAGTTGCTCCTACAGATGTATCAATGAATTAGGTGTTTAAGCATAACCAACTACAAGAAAAAAACATCTAATTTTGCTATCGTTTAACACCTTCCCTGTTAGACATTAGAAATATTTCATAGTCTCGCATTGTCTCGCATTTTTGAATGATTGGGTATAAAATACATTTAAATTACTAAAAAATATTATCAATTAACCTCAAAACCAAGTTTTATAATATATATTGAAATTGTAGTGCTCAACCACGGGATGCCCCATAAACATACAAAAATGTATATATATATATATATATATATATATATATATATATATATATATAATATAACGAAAATCCACGTTTACTCCAAAAGAAGTTATTATTAGAGAAAACCAGAGAAATAAGATATGACTCATAATTGACAAATAAGGAGTAAGCTTTAGAAAATATATTGGAATTTTCGGTCCCCCTTGGGCCTTCGTCAGCAATACTTGGCAGTCGAATGAAAAGTACAAAATGTAACACAATGAAAGTATGACGCTAGATAAGTGTAAGTTGCAATGATAGAATTAAAACAAAACAAAAAACATGACTATACAGGAAGCGGATTAAGGGGCAAAGAACGGATTACATATGCTTGTAGAACTGATAGTTGTTAAGGGGTCCCAAGTCTATGTTGAGGCCGGTGATATGAGACTTAATACGAAAGATCCAATCGATTTCTATACGTTTACGTTCAGTAGTTGATTTGAAGTTCGAGACAATTAAAGTACATGTTAGGTTTTTTAGAGAATGATTGTGATTCTATTAATGTTATTTACATTTTCTATTGTGTACTTTGCAAAGAGGGCAATTATGTAGGTGAAACAGGCTCCCGGTTCCGGTTACGTTTTAATGATCACAAAAAAAATCTATTTGTGATAATTTTGCAGGATTCCCAGTTTCCGAACATTTCAATCTATATATATATATAGATAAATATAGATAAATAAATAAATATATATATATATATATATTTATATATATATTTATATATATATTTATATATATATATATATTGCAAAATGTATTGAAATGTTGTTTAACGAGCATTTTGTGATTTGTTTGCAAAGTTTAAAGTAATTCAGCAATATTTTGTTGGCTTTGTCTTCAGTTTCGTATCAGAAGTACTAAGATAAGGAAACTTCTTACCCGGACCCGAGGTTGTGTAAGTCAAACTTGCAGGTTTGATGTGAGAACCGTTTACTTGACATTTCACTGTGGTTGCGTTTACATACTGGTTGAAGCTGAATGTAGATGTTACACTGTGATCATTCGTTTCACTGAATAGTTCCTCACTTTCTCTCTGTTCATTTACAAACCAAGTTAAGGTTATAGGCGCCAAAACGTTATCTGCTCTGCATATCAGTGATGTTATTTCTTCGTCCAACTCATTGCGTACATTATTCTCAATGGACAAAGATGGATAAGCTTGATATAAAAGTATAAAAAAGTAAAAAATTTTAGATGACATTCGTACATCTTTGAAGGCAAGAAGTAAAATGCAACTATGGATAACCTAAAAATGCGACTCTCAAGGTAACTATGAAAACATAATCAATATTATTAATCGTTACATCATATTGAATACCTGGATTTTATTTTAATTGCAAGACTTTCGCTGCGTTTCATCACTACATAATTACATTGAAAAGCTTAGAAGCTAAAACAAGACATGTATAGTAAACAGTTTAGAGATGATTTTTTTTTGGTTAAAGAGAAAAGTAACATTGATCATTGAGTGTAAATGACGTATACAAAATCCATTGGAACAGAATAAATAAGTATAGTAATAGCAAAATATAATCTTACTGGTTATCTTCAGGATGTATGCCGTTACCAATTCTTTGTCACTGAGACATTCATATGCATCGTTGAATTGATCGAGTGAGATATTCTTTAACTGAATCGATGATAACACGGGATCGCACGTGTTTTGAAGTATCGTTGCTTCTTCATGAAGTTTGTTCAAACCAGAGTAAATAAAGTTTCCATTTCTCGACCATGTGACTGGATTAGTTGATATTTTCACAGGACAAACAAGACACACATCATCTCCAGGTTCTGCATCGCATGAAATATTCACCTCGGAAACATTACCGGTTTTGAAACATAATACCGGACTAGTCGATGAAACGAAACCTAGATAGCAAAAAAAAAGAAAGGAATTTGTTTCTGGAAGAGGTGTCATTTAAATGAAATTTATTTCACTTACTTCAAATACATAGAAATACTTAATATAGCTAGTGAACACAAACCTTTATATTCATGACACACAAGGAGAATTAGAAGCATAGCCATATAATCCATGCTGCAATGCTGCTGTAGCGATGTCTGTCTTCCTCAGTTGTCCTGCCAATGACTAAATGACATGACAGTGAATCAATGACATGCTTCCTTTAACCGAATCAAAAATGAAAGTAACGAGTCTGCATTATACTTGCCAATATTAACATATAATAAGTTCATAAAAGAATATTAACTGGTCTACAAATTAGTTGGTCGGTTTGTAATCAACCTGATTTAAAAAAATAAAAAACAGATTATTTTTTATTGTCAACCGGTTATTCTTCAAACAGAGCGAAAAGGGAAAATATTTTACCTAAAAGGGAAAACAGGAAAGTCACGTGATCATCACAGCTCGTGTAATGTTGATATGTAGGCCACACCTATTATCATTGCCAAACACCAAACAAACCTTTGGGCATCGCTCCAATCAGATCTAGATTTAATATTCAATGATAATCATATGTTCAGAATACAACAAATAGAGTTAAGGCGACCGACCTTTGTAACCACTACTACGGTGGTAAATATAAGTGGCGTTACTACTTATAGTCGATGTAAATATTATCATAACCTAACGCATAGCTTCTCTTTACATGTCACAATATCACGGCTGGTATTTTTTAGGTAAGCAGCAGTCTCGAATAATATTTTCTTGTTTTCATCATTATTCACGTCATATTTATTAGAATTGATATAATGATATAATCAATAGGGTTGACAAGACTCAAATTTCGAAAAGTCTGGTTATTCTTGTTTCCTAAAATGCTATAACTTAAGGTACGAGTTGCAGTTACCAATTGTCATCATGTGACCGTCAACTATACAAAGTGGCCGACGACTTATTGTAGGCCTATAGTTATATCTGCAGTAATTTGTTATAACGCCATTCTCTTTACTGATCGACCAGGAAACTGCAGTTCTGTTTCCCTTCATTACCAATGGCGTAATAACAACTTAATTGAGGGTAATTGGATGTCTAAATTAAACAAGTATTATAAAGAATTGAATAAGAACGAATGAACTAAAACTTGATGTTTTTGCGGTTGATCGTGTTTATATTACCTGGGATGTACCCCTGGTGAATATGGTGCACAAGTTAAACGTTGAACTTATGTCTACTAGGTAAAGTTGACATAAACGTACTGTGAAAAAATGGTTACTTTCATTTCACATCTTAAATAGTCTACACAATTAACAGTCAATACTCTCTTATTCAATATACCACCTAGTGTTAAAAAACCAAACAAGCCAATGCGGTAACCATTATGTCTATGGATATGTCTCATAACCAGAGTATTTATATTTATATTTACATGTATATATATATAAATTTATATAAATTTATATATATATATATATATATATATATATATATATATATACATATATATATATATATATATATACATATATATATATATATTTATATATATATATATATATATATGTATATATACTTTTGTAGTGAATATTAATATACTCAATGAGATGTTCCTCTTAATTTCTAAATTAAAATTAAATTCTTCTTAACTAATTACTGAAACAATGAAATAAAGACAAACATGTGTATCTTGTAGCGATATATTTCGGGCGATGCTATATCTTTTTTCCATTTCAGCCTCACACTGACAGCAATCGATGAAAGAAGCAAGGATGGAAATAAAAAAGATTATTTTGTATCTAGAGGTATCGATGATACTAAGTTTAGGTGAGATTAAATGAGCCATTGTCCAACTATGTTATGTATTATGACGTAAACCAATTAACGTAGTATAATGTATATTTCGTTTGCAAATGAAAAAGTTGTTTTTATAATGCATAAAGCATTAATCCGATCAAAAATCATTCATTAGTAAAAAATAAAGCAGAATTACATTAATGTGTACATGCGTGATTGTAAATATATTGCTTATAACAGAAGAAAGTCCCCCCCCCCCCTTCCTTCTAGTGTTTTCTCGCTAAATTTGGCATGAAAACGTTGATGTTATTGCATACAAGCTTCTTGTTCGTAAGAGGGTGGATCCATATGAAAAGTATAATGTGCAATCAAGTTACGTGTTCAGACTGAGCTATGTCAATCTCACATAAACTTTGACCACAAAAAGCGAAAGTGTTGTGTACCCACATAGTATGGACTTACATATGATGTCTCAACATTATTGAAGCTTTCTTGGTTTCATGTTTACAAATTTTTCAAACCTATGTTTGCAGCAAATGGACATTGAACTTCGATTGTAATATGGTTCTTGTACTTACCACATACTTAGTTTCAGTATTAGGTTATTAAGCTTTGTTTACCGGAAACAATACTTGACCTCAGAGATTTGATCTACATACCATTCATTAGTTCATCCCAGGTTTCATTTTTAAGATGTTGTGTTTACAAGGATTTCTGGCTTTCATCTATCTTGAGCTCGAATGACTTTGACTTCCATCAATTTAAATATGTTCTTGCCTCCTTAATCTGTTGTGTTTGGCGATGTGGAGAGTCTGTGACTTGGTTGGGTTGAGTTCCATTCTCCAGTTATTGCACCAGTTGTGTATTCGGTTGTCTGGTTGTAGCTGGCCCATTTTCATCAGCATATTGCTAAATGTTGATGCAGGCGTTGTCTGGTTGAGTGGTTTTTCCGACGTACAGGATGCATTGGATGGGGCTGATGATGCTTTCTAGAGACGTACCAGTGATGAGTTGTAGTAGTGAATAAGGTGATGAACCAATTTCGAATTTGATGATTCGATGAGACAGGAATCTGGCAATCCATCTTGTTAACTTTGCCGGGAAATGATATTTTTTGGTTTTGAGTAGTAGGCCTTCGTGCCACATTCTGTCGAAGGCTTTCTCTGTATCGAAGAAGCCTGCTACTGTATGATGACACCTGGCTTAAGGCGTTGACGTGTCTTTTAAATCCAATGATATAAGAAGCCATTATGTTGTAACAGCTATATGCAAAATATCTTTTTTTTTATCAGCTCATGGCCTACATTGCAATGAGAAGGAGTATGCCACATTCGGCCAAGATGTCGTTATTGATTGTCAGCTAAGATTTGTCAGTAATGTATACTGGTACAGTGAGAAAACGTCGTTTGACAGTCCCCTTGTAAAACTTGAGAACAAGCAGAAAGTAATCCTAGAATCTGGAGAAGGAAACTATGACATTTCGGAGACAGGAGCTTTGTTGATCAAAGACGTAGTGAAAGAGCGCTGTGGTTTATACAAGCTCGTAAGTTTTAACAAGGATGGAATCTACGAAGAAGCTTTTGTTCGCTTAGAACTTTCAAGTAAGTGTATTTCCCTGAATGAAAAGTAATGTTTATGTAAATCTCATTTTGTCTGATGACGAATGAACTCGTACACTGAGGCAAACATTCTTCAAATATCAAAATATTCAATAGTGGATTGTCACGAGTACCTTGAATATTAACTCATTCTACATCGACAGTTTTGGTTCCATGTCAAGTTACTATAACGCCGATTGAAAAAATAATCTCTGCAGGCAGGGAAGTTTGCATAAATAATACATAATAATGGTGTGATCATTTTGCTACACAATGGTAACAAACAACATTCCAAAGTCAAGGATCAGTTAGTTTGTGTTGATTATTATAGAATCCAAATTTGAGTTAAATTGTTCAATTGGAAGCCACCCAACGTGTAAGTTGTATTCCGTAATCCCGTTCGGGTTTCTCCAACAATAACTTCTGATTTTTATGATACAATTGATGCATAATGAGGCTTCAAGTTACTATTTGTTAATTTTTCGTCACAGATAAGCCTCGACAAGAATGTCTGGTGGTTTCTCTTTGTGATTCCTGCTACTGTAGCTCTGACGCAAAGACCAACCACAATGTTTCTTGCAGTGTCATTGGTGCTCGTCCTCAAGTAAACGTCAGCATAATCATTAAAAACGAAGACCTCTACAATGTTACCGTCAGACATAATACAGATACGGATACGTTTGATACTATTGCTTACATGGAGGTTTCTATGGATACATGTGGTTCAAAACTATCAGTGAGATGTTCGGTCGTTGGAAAAAACATATTTGGGATCAAGGACAGTTCTATGGATCTTTATTCAGGTAAAATGTTGTATAAAACCTTTTTGTATGTTAACTAGAACGCCAATAAGCTAAGTGATTCCATGCAAAGTTTCAAATGCCTGCACACACATGGTCTTCTAGTTATAAGCTTTATTCACTTCAAATAATGAATAAGGTTTACTCATGGTGTCAGTATGTATAGTGTATATATATATATATATATATATATGTATATATATAAATATATATATATATATCTATATATATATATATATATATATAAATATATATATATCTATATATATATATATATATATATATATATATATATATATATATATATATATATATATATATATATATATATAAGGTTAGGGTGTCCGCGTACAGAGCGGGAGGCCCGTGGTTCGAATTCCGGTGGAGTCTGGAAGTTTTTTCACCGTTCTTGATTCTCCAAATCATTACGATTTTCATTTATATATATTCATTTGCCTTTGTCGTTTACCTCCATTGCATTAACATAAAGTCTGTTCAAAGTATCTCTTTCGAGATCCGGCTTTAGGAATCACAAATGATTTTCGAGTTGGTTAGCATCATGTTTGATCTCTAGAGTAAGGCAAAGTATGTCACCAAAAACAGAGCTAGTATTGTTCGATACAGGTGACAAACGCCTACAGTGGAATTACGACCTTCCTTACCGGTTTCGAACCTCTGGACATACAATCAGTGCCCATAGCCTAGTGGTAAGGGTGTCCGCGTACAGAGCGGGAGGCCCGTGGTTCGAATCCCGGTGGAGGCTGAAAGTTTTTTCACTGTTCTTGATTTTCCAACTCATAACGATTTTCATTTATATATATTTATATATATATATATTTATATATATAGACATGTATTTCCCATGTGACCTCAACTGACTGAATGTCAAGGGCCAACTTTTTTCTCCGTTGCACTTGGTTTGTTAAGTTAAACGAAACATGCATTAATTTTGTATTCACTTAGTACTCAAGTACGAATGAAAACATAAATAAATAAAATGTTAACAAAGCGACAAAAAGGAATAGCAAACTTGAAGCTTGTTTTTCTTTTGTAATTAATTCCTTGTAGCACCATGCATACAAACCACCGACACACTCACTGACGCCACAGCGAAGGATGAAGAAATATTTGCTTTTTTCGATGGTTTTAGATTAGTAATTGTTGTTGTCTTCGTCGTGACAGCGGTAGTGATATATTTGGTCGTTATCGTCTGTGTTACTGTATGTAAAAGAGGTAAGAAATAATTCAATATACATGTACATTTAGAAAATTTTAGATATATGTGATCATAAAAATAAATTGTATTTTGTTGTAATTTTCAAACGTAGCTCGCCAGACACTGCAACGGTCTTCTGAGCACCCCTTGAGAGACGGTCTTTCCAGGCTGCCAGGTTGCAAGCTTCAACTGCCAAATGTGCTGAAAATACTCGCAAAATCCAATAGCAACGTTCCAAATGACAAAATAGGTTACAGTACTGAACTAAAATCTGGAGAATGATTCCAGACAGCGGCGTGACTTGTACTGAAAAGTATCTAAGTCGACCCTCTTAAGCAATTGATAAAATTCTCTCCGGATACCCTTCAAACTGCGATATCAAAATAAAACCTGACCTCAACAGCGAATGCCAGAAAGTGTCACACCCGGTCATCTAGTGGCACAAAATATGAAACAATTGTCACCATGGTTGAGCTTTAACAAATGTGGACTTTCCTTTTGGGGCGTATTTACATTGCTGCACCGCTCCTTGCTACGCCACATCCCCCAGCCCCAGAACCCACCAATCCTGGCTCAATTTCGACTGTTATTGTACCTCAGTAATTGCTATGCACTGCCTAAGTTCCCGTTATTAGAATCATGGAAATGTGGTTCCCACATGCTGCCTGTCTTCTGTGTGTGAGTGTGTGTAATTTACGTCTATGGGGTTGATTATAGGTAGTTTAATCAGTTCTCGTACCATCAATAATGGACTTGGAACAGAGATATCACTGTAACTAGTAACTAGATCTTATTTTTATACTGGAAAGCAGATCAATATTTCAGCAGTCATACAATGAAACCATCTTCTTACATTCAACGCTGTGATTTTAACAGTGTATATATATCGTCCCCGTTCTGGCGTAGTGACGAATGTTCAAAATGTGAGTTTTGATGAAACGCGCTCTAAACATTTTCACATTTTGACTTTAGTATAGCGTAATTAAAAAAGGATCTTTTGTACCGAAAGTTGTCAATATTTTAAATATAACAAATAGAACTTTGAGTTCTCATATTTGTTGCTGATCGAAAAATTTCTTACAAAGTAGTAATTTTAGTGTAAACATATTCGTCGTTATGTCATGTCATTTTCAGTTAATTTTAGACATTCGTCAAGCATTCGTCACTATGCTAGAACTAAATTTTGAAGTTTCGTCCTGTCACAGACTTGTATTCGTCACTTTTGTGTGTAGTAGCTAGGGTACACCGTGATTGTTCACTGTCACATGGGGAGAGGAAGGGGAAGGGATATGATGAAATTTGAACACACGCAGTTGCAAAAATAATAATTCCAGTGGCGTAATCTGTTAATTCGGAACTCTTATAAAGCTTACAGACTACGGAAAATTGTGTGCAATTCTTCATTTTCAAGTTAGTGTATTACGTGAAATGTCTCTGACAATAGTTTCTAAGTATCTTTCAAATGCTTTGGGAAGCTTTTCCACTGTAGGCCTACTATCCCCTTAAACGGAATGTGAAATTTTTGTTACGCTCACAGGCACATTCATAATATCCAACCCAACCTCGTGTGAATCCTCAAATTTAAAGAAGGAAAACAACTGTGCAATTGTTCAAGTGTTTCCAAGTTGTACTGTAGTATGTTGTTCCTTCTTTTTATTTCCTTCCAGTATACATATAAAATTTATAGAGAGGAGTCATATAATACCTCAACAAGAAGAATAACTCATATAACAGGTTTTTTTTAAGATGAATGGATACCGAACAGTCCAAGAATAACTAATATAAAAGGGGAGAAAATTTCAAGATGATAGGATATCATAGAAAATACATCTACTAATACAAAAGTTAATACATAAAACGATATAACAAACAGACTTCAACAAACATTCTAAGTGCTCGAATGGAATGTATAAAGCAGCACGGTAAATAAATGAGTTGCTGTAAACCTACGTTCGGTATTTTGTGGGGATTACTTACATTTCCGCTCGATTTGTGCAGGAGACTTTCTAGTACAGTATACAAAAGGTTATTTTGATCACTGTTAATCTTATTAGCCATTCTTGTAAACTCAGGTCTTGCAGCAGCATTTACTTTTTCTAAAAGTATATTGTATTCTAAATTAATATAGATGATGTGTATTTAAGAAACTTCATTCTACTTTTCTTTGCTTTTTTTTGCAATATAAAATGGTACCAGACAGGTACTGTATAGATCACATGTGCCAGGTTGTATAATAAAATTGAAAACATTTTCCTTAGCATTTTGGTTAAAGAAAGACACAACGTAAGCCACACTAGATACTTTGTAATATACTTTTTTAATACCTTGATGCTTTGCAAGAAAAGGTCAAACTGTCGTCGCTGTATACTCCCAGTACTCAGTTTTGGAGGTTCTAGCCACATCAGATCCCTCAATAATAATAATAATAATACGTTGCGACCTTGATAGAATGAGACCTTCATGTTATATGGTTTATTTTCAAAAACGAATTTCCTTTATTTTTTTTTTGAGGGGGGGGGGGGGGGTTACGCAATGAAGTCTTGCGGTCACATGTTGGAACTATGTCATTTACAGAACACTGAAAATTTCATTGGTCAGTTTCAACAGACCTCTTATGAATTGTACATGATACAGCAATATCATTGGCATATTTTGTTATAGAAATGTGTGAGTTTGACCTAATTTCATCAGTATATATAGTAAATAATATAGCATATAATGGACCCCCCCCCACCCCAAGGCACACCAACCTTTATTTCCAATATTTCCGATAACCCTTTATCCAACTTTACTTGTCTGGGCCATCCTTGAAGAAATTGTGTCAGCCAATGAATAAGCCATGTTTCTTTGATAATTCGTAAAAGATTTGGCAAGAGAGTATTAAACGCACTTGAAAAGTCAAGAAAAAGACCCTTTGTTATAATTCTTTCCTTACAATCTTAATGAGACACAATATCATGGATTAATCAATCGTTTGATATGGATATGGACTCTTCAAGTGGCTTGAAACTTCCGTTCTGGAACAGCAAGTGCCTTCTCCTTTCTTATGTCAAGCAACCTTTATGGGTTAATAATCCCAATGTATGGAAACCAGGGCTGAGGGTGTATCAGTTTGGTGATGTTCATTTGGTTTCTGTGTCCATGTTTTGACTTGGTGTATTTTTCCAAAAAGTCTGGTATAACTTCCCCTTATGACCCTGGACTTCTCAGCATGTGGAAGAAAACATCCAAGATTCTCTCATTTCTAAATGGTGCTATACAGATGTTCTACTAAGTCTGTCTAACGCCGCAACTCCCACCCCATCCCCCGACCCCGCAACCCGACCTCCCCGTCCTTTGTAGCATATTTTCTATACTTAGTAGAAAAACTATGCTACTACCTTCCAAAGTTTCATGTAAAAGTGTGTGACCTATATCTATGTCACTAGGTATTACTTAGCCAGATAAAGGTAGTTATAAATTAGGCTAGACTAATGTTTATGAAGAGCAGAGCCGCCAATAGCTATGAAACTGAAGACTGGAGGAAGTCTAAAGTGGAAATGAGCTGGTGTTTTGATGTTTTAACTTGTCATAATACTGGTACTTGTGTATTGGACTGTTAACATTTACATTGAGACTGTGACAGAAAACCAAGAGAATTAATGTATACTACACCCTCCTCACTCCATCCCAAGTCTCACTATATGACATCAAACATTGGCAAAAAGGTAGCTCCATGCCAATTTATTCCTGTACCGTGCAAGATAAAGGTCTTAGATATGTTCGGGATAAGTTCATCACAAGGATCTCCGTTACATAAGTTCATTACGATGGTTTGGATTCCTTCTATTTAATCCTAAGGTATTGTTAGGCTGACACTAAGAATGGCTTAAATTAATTAACCTTGGTCTAAGTATTGTGGTCTTGTCGGTCACAATTACAATTTGAGTGGTTTTTCATAATTTTTATACAAGTTACATCCATGGTCATCATGCTCCTGACTTACACCATGGGTTTCCTCATTTACATAACTCTAATTAAATGTACCGACACTGTTGTTACACTGATTCAGTAGAGAAATAGCGTTACTGTATTGTCTATAGCTACTCGCGCAACAGGTATAAGCATCGAATGTATTGCAATCATAACACTAGGCTGCTATTCAGGTATACTATTGTTGACCCACTGGTCATTCCGTTTTCACGATTGAGGCTATCGTGTAGGAGATACTGCATTAATTAATTAATAGATGAGGTGAAAATAATAAAGATATTACCTTCCCATAGTCCGGGTGCTTTCAAATGGATGTATGTTGGTTCTAAAATCAGTATGACATGGTTGTTATGTTCGACTTGTCCCAAAGGGTAATATTCGTCGTTATGCAAAAACGCAGAAACTTTGACAAATTGTGTTACTGAGTCTGAGTGGTCATAATGACGAAATTATAATTCGTCAGTATGTGAAAACGAGAATGCGCCTTAGATGGACATTCGTCAAAAACCAGTCAGAAATAACTAAGAAACTAGACATTTTTTGAACTTCTAACCCGGCTCAATCGATTTTTCACCCTCGAAATGGGTAAGAACATTATTTAACTCAATTTCGCCAAAAGTGCATATTCGTCACTACGCCAAAACGGGGACGATATGTTACATAGTATAAATTACATTTTTCTTTTGATTGGGTTTAATATGTCATATATTTGTACTCCGCTTAATATAAAGCTAGTTGAACGTTTCGTAAGATTGAGGGAATATAAATATCATTACTGATGTCATCTTTCGCACATAGTTATTACGGGGCTTAACGATATTATTACTTTCTGATATGGAATTTCAAATTATAAAATTGTTAAACGTAAATTGGAAACATTTTTCTTTCTAAGGAAGGAATAACAACTCCAGAAATGAACATCAGGAAAGGGACATTGGATTGGTATGTATAATATTAATACAGTACTAACTATTTAAATGATGATATTAAAACATTTCAAGAACCAATTATTGTGCTTCATGAATATTGCTTTATTACAATGTTGAAATTATACTATACACAAAACCA
This sequence comes from Apostichopus japonicus, assembly GCF_037975245.1. Classification (NCBI taxonomy): domain Eukaryota; kingdom Metazoa; phylum Echinodermata; class Holothuroidea; order Aspidochirotida; family Stichopodidae; genus Apostichopus; species Apostichopus japonicus. The sequence goes on from NC_092572.1 coordinate 18,149,556, forward strand.
CTATAACAAATATTGATAGATTTTACCAATCAAATATAGCCAGATTTTACTTGTAATAAATGTATAAATAAAGTGGCTCTTAGATCTTTTGGAGTATCAGCATGTAGGCTGTATTTCCCGACATTGGTGATAGCGATTCGTTGAATGGGACTTTGCATTGCTAAATATTAAAGTACACGACTCGCTATATTTCATGCAACAGGTAAATTTATTATCAATAACATTCAACCATCAAATTGATTTCTTTGCAGAAAAGGCTATTATTTCCAACCTTTAATTGTCATGTTTTTATCGTCCACAGAATGCAGCAGAACCTCTTCTTACACATTCATCTCAAATACCAGAAGGTATTGATGTAGTGCATTATATTCAGTCTTGATAATTTTATTTTTTTTCTCCTAACATGTAAAGGCAAGACAATCAACAAGGGCGGATTGTCCCTCTACAGAAATGCTACAAAAATGTCGTATAAGTATGTAAATGATGTTACATGACTAATTCAAATCCTGTTTTCAAAATCGATTTAATTTATAAACAAAATTATCAATTTGTTATAACCAATGTTAATTTTTAACAATTATTATGAATGTTATTAAGAATGTTGATGAAACTTAATACTAAACTAACGTGACTCTTGTGTGACTTTTCTTGTTTAAGGAGAAATAGAAAAGTTGATAAAACATCTTCAAGATCGATATCAGTCGATGAGCTACATAAAACCACTGCCATGGGGAGAGAAGGTTCTCATCGATGAACTCTACACAGAAACTATATGTCACGTTACTTATCCGAATAGACCCACAGAAACCAAGACCAGCAAATCCTTGCTCGATCCAAAGGTCTCTCAAGAAATAAAGAGGGCGTTGTTTATTGCAGATATTGGTCATGGGAAGACAACACTTGGTCAGTATCTAGCGTGTCAGTGGTCAAAGAAGAAACTAAAGGAACAGAAGAAAGAAATGCTTTTTATCCTGCCACTGACAGGAATCGATATTAATGCCGGTATTGGAGAACAATTACATAAAACTTTGCCAGGAGATATGAATATCTCACGTGAACAACTGTGTGACATTATACTGAAAAGAAAATGTCATCTACTGCTGGATGGATTAGACGAAATAAATCAACATGAAAATACTAGCAATACAGATGTTGTCTCAGCTGGTGATATTTCATTGAAACGTTTATTGAGCGAGTCCATGTTGAATCAATACCCACATCTGAGGTTATGGGTTACATCACATACGATAGATCAGTCAAAGTGTATTTACGGAAAGCCATACGTTGAAGTGGAGATTTTAGGATTCAATACAGACGGAATAAAAACATACGTTCGTAAAACATTGGATTATTACAAAAGAATGAAGCCATGTGAGAAAAGAATGATTCATAGAGATGGTTTCAATGATTCATCTTACGTTCCAAAAAATAAAGAAACAAATGAAGAAAATGGTGCAGAGATAATAGAAAAAACAATTTCTACCTTAGACCAAAATGACTTAGTGCAAATCTTTAAAGATACACCGTTGTATATTGTTATGTTTATTCATATCATAATGTCGAAGCTACTTCAAATCAATGGGGCAATCAATGAGTTGAACATTAACAAGATGTCTTCATTAGTTAGTTCAATCATAACTTGCCTCGACAGAAGGTTCCAGGAGAAGCAGGGTAACGAAACTAAGTTAACAGAGCTACTACCGTTACGTATGAAACTCGCGATAGCATCTTTAAATTATGATTTAGAAATAGGTGAGTCGATTACAAACTTTGATCTTAAGGAAGCACGTCTTCAAGCTCATGAAATAGAAATGGCTCAATCAATTGGATATATAAAACCTATCAAATCGTTGCATAGTGTTGGCGTGTCAAAATCAGACTACAATGTGTTCTCTCATGATTATATTCAAGAGTTTTGTATTGCGGAATATATTGTTTCAGAGGATTTAGACGCTTTAAAGAAGATCCTAAAAACTTTAAAAACCAACAAGACAGAAGAAAATATAAGAACTTCCCGAATATTGCGATTTATATGCGGTATTTCTACAACTAGAAAGAGAGAAGAAGCATTGAAGTTCTTATTAAAAAATGAATGCTGGAATACATTAACAGATTGCATGTACGAATCGGAAAACGTTGAGGATATTCTTGATATTCACCTTAATGCAGAAGCTGTCAAACCGTCGACTCTTTTGCAGAACTATACGTCACATTCTAAGATGAAAGTTGTGCGTTTAGATGAGCGATATCATCAGAATGCTTTTAAACTGTTTATGGGAAAGTGCTTATGTTCAAATGTAAGTTTAAGTTATTTTTTATCCACATATGTATTAAGAAGTCATTCCCATCAAATCACCAAAAGGCTTAATTGATACAAACTGGTCAGAATAACTTGAAATCAAATGACAGTTGTCAGCGGAGGGTAATTTACACTCAGCAATGTTACCTTGTTTATTTTTTGTAATGTTTGTTTATTTTCGATGCATTTGATTTCACAAATGTTATCATCTCGGCTTTTTAGTACCAAATTGATTAACCCTTGAAACTTCACATGGGCCCATTGGGATCTCGGCAATCTTTGGATACTTACATAACCGTGTATTTGATTTCATTGTTGGTGTAATGCCATAGTATTGAACGTGTTAATTCATCGTTTATTCCGAACAATTCTCGCTTCTTATCTCTGATATTGTTTCATTCAAAATTACTCACTGCCTTAGTAATGCAATGCCAGTTTCATAGATAACATTTTTCACATTAAAAGTGCATAATTATGCGGATAGGGAGTGGTGTCTTAGACTGGGACCACAGTGACAGTTTTTGTTATACTTTTACAAGCAGTTTAAAGCTACTGCTAAAATTTGTTCTACAAAAATCTGCTGCGGAATCTGTGCTCAGAAATGATATAAATATATAGTAACAGTGTAGACTTTGTGTAACTTTATGTTTTATGCAAAGTGGCCTTGAATAGCATTCATTATTAGTAGTACAAAACTCTTTCTGTCAATGGCATGTTTCATCAATATAATGCAATATAGGTAAAGGCTTAGACATACAAAGAATTAACTGGGTTTCGGCAGGAAAGTTTGCTGGTTGGGATGTAACTTCTTCTCTACACACAACAACTGCACGATTACATAATAACCTGTCCTTCACGATAAGGAAGTGAAAGGTAAAATTTAACAGGAAATAATTATACAACCGTTGAATCCGTATCCTTGCCGGCTAGTCCCGATAATACACGTGTATTAAGTTAAGCAAAACAGGCCTCCTTACGGCCCAATGCTTTTTCATATAGATATCTAGCTGACTTCTTTTAATCTAATATAATTTATATTCTGCTAGTCTAGAAAATCTAATATAATATTAATTCGGCTATTCTAGAAATGCAGGTCAAATGGCCCTGTAATGTGTCATTTGTTTTTGTCACACTGAAAAGAGAGGTTTATTTTGTTAATAGTGAACAATTACAAGGAATGATTTGGTGTGTCTCTTAATTGGGTATGTGAGTCGTTTATGACATTACATATAGAGAAAGTAAGTCACCATCTAACGTAACGCTCCGCATAATATCACTTTAATTAGATTTGCTTATACCTTTTTAAGCATTGTAGAGGGTTTTTGTTTTTTTAACTGGAATTAGCAGGCTGTTGATTTTATTGACCATCTCTGTAATTGTAAATCTTGCATTCAGAGAATAGTTAAACTGACGACTAATCCCATTTTTTCCAGCTATGCTTTGATTCACCTAGAAACCGGTTATCAATCAGTGCATATAGAATGATGTTGTGAATAACACACACAGACACATATTGTATTGCAAACCAATTACACTTATTAATACCATGTCGTGAGAGGAATACGTCAGCTATAATATATTTAACAATTTTCATGTGAGTTATTCCATTATGAGTTGGTCGACGTTTTATTAAAATTTGTATTATTTTTATTTTTTCGAAGCTACACTTTGACTCAATATCTATCGGTGCAGAGTGCCCATTGAAATTCCTGCTGTCACTGACGTTGCCTATGGTCGACACCGTTGAATTGCGTAATCTCTCCTACGTCAATAAAGAAAGTAGTCATACGGTCGTGAACATTATTTTGTGGGCGATGGCCACAAATGTCAATAATCGGATCAGGTAAGATAGATTATATTTATCATTAGCCTTCCTTCAAGTTTGGTTGTGACAGAAGAATTTATTAACACCAACTAACAGCCAAACACATGATTTTTTAAAACAAACTTGTGCCATACTTAGTGGCTACATAGTATGACTAACTTTAATATTATTTTGTAATTTGCTAGGTATTCCTAACTATCAACCAACAGTTTTTTCTTTGTGCTATTAATTATTCATTTTTGCAGATTTTTGAAAGGCAATGTTCCTGCAAAGATTGACTCCGAATTGATAATCAAATGCAATACTACAAGTAAGTTTAAAAGTTACGTAACTTTAATCCTCTGTTTATAACGGTAAGTGGTGTTCAATATTGGATGACTAAATTTAAAAGGGAATTTATCTGATTTAATCATCAACAAGTTCAACTGCGGGTTAATCATTTCATGTCAAAGTTCTAACTATATTTGTCAATAACATGGGATTTGTTTGTCCGAAAATATCATTAAAAAACGACTACTTTCTTAATCACTTTCCACACAGCCACTAGATAAAGATTTTCCATCGTGTTTCAGGCTTGTTTATGAGACCCATATTTACAACTTCATAAGTTTGATGATAATTGGCGCGATTCGTTTTCTTACCAGCTGAGTAAGAAGTCTCATTTCAGGAGAATACCAAAGACAGGACTTAATAGCTGTCCATCGTGCACTATTACTTATAAGATTTGTTATAAATGACTTTCGTTTCATGTTGCTGTCTTATTATTATCTTTAAAATTAAACTCTAGTTGAAGATTAAACCAACTGAAAGATCATAGGGATCTGCGTGATTATCTCGATGAAGAATTCAATTTTACACGAGGCACGCTAAAGTACAATATTTGCATATAATGTGCGTGTATGGAACAATGCGCGCGTCGTTATTCCTCAGCCAGCATGTATACTCATTACATTATTCAGTGGATATGTAAATTACATTTGAAAGACAATGTTTCGTTTTGGATGTATCTTTATTTTAATAGATCATTGTCCATGTTGTCTAAGATTCAAAGAGTGACTTAGACATCGCATTGGATTCAAGGTTTATAATATCAGGCCATCATATCTGATAATGTCATATTTGGAGAATGTATGTAATGTGAATATTTGCCTTTGTATACTGTGGCCAATATGCACATTACCGATGTATGTACATATGTAAGGAAGCGCGTTGAGCGTGAAAGTTCACCGGTGGTTTAGACACACCCGACGACCAGTTAGGCTGGTAGAGCAGTTCATACTGTAAACACATAAATGCGTGACGTGTTATTGACATATAAGATGGAAATATAGGTGCAATTTCGTTTAATAAAACTAATTAATGTGAAACAATGTACAGATAACATATGATGCTTTTCCACAAAAGCTTTACTAATTATCTAACTGTAGTTATTATACAGCTACTATTATGACTGCAGATGCTACATTTACCGACCTTGAAAGGTGAAAAAGCTAGGCCGATCATTGATATCAAATGTGAACTTGTTGTTGATCGATGTTGTGTTATAGTTGCGTATAACTCTGATGGAAGCGACAGAGGAAATGACCAAATTTTGGACCTCGAAAGCGGGACTTGGATGAAACCTTCCGGAACAGCTATTGCTAAAGGGTAAATACGTGGGTAACCTTTTCATATGGTAATCTATACCGCACAGAATCAGAGTAGAATCAGGGAATGATGTCATGAGGGTAAACCTTACATGCCCAAACAGTGTTTTTAGAATAGTTTACGTCTACTTCCATCGTTTATGTAAATGGATATAAGCGTGCATATTACATACTTTAGCTTTTTACAACTTATTCAACTGGACTGCAAATATAACTGAACGGTGATTATCTTTCATTATCCTTGACGTATGTTTGAGGCATCTGAAACATAATTTGAACTACTGACACCATTGCATATGTGATACAAACTGTTACTTGGAGTTATTGCAATAAGATAGATCTTACACGAGATACCTACAATTTTCGCTGTATTCATTTGAAATATTAATTCATGTGATATTGATTGTGACTACCATATTTTATAATGTCATATGACCATACAATGTTTTGATTAAAACTTTGGAAGTTAATAGAAATTTATCAGTACTTGATATGATGGTACCCAGGTGAACGAACTCCGTAAACGAAGTTGTCATTTTCATAGCATATAGAATACAGTGTCACCTCGTGTAAGCTGTAATTAAGGACCTAGTTGATACACTTATTGAATCACGAGAAAGCATATTGGCATAAATTTATTGATTTCTTTTATCTTTCAGGCAATTTTTTTCAGCTTATACGTAAATGATTGCAAGAAGACCTGTCTAAATATATGGAGTGATGTGGAATGCCCCCATCTCGATAACGGGTAACTGGTGAACCAAATCGGGCATTTCAAAAGGAAAAGAAACAATAAAGCTATCTTTCCAAATAATAACACCGTTGTTTTTATGTCACACTCTGAAGGGACGAACATTATATCGTGATCCGATGTGACAGGAATTGCCATACATCGTGCAAGAAACTTCACAATTTGCAGCAAACAAACTGTTGTGGACGATTCAGTGCATCGCAAGTCTATTTCGAGCATGAGCGCCTTTGAAAGTGTTTTCATATAAATGCATTACACAGCTTAACTGAGACATTTATAACGTTATGTGACTGTTGACTTTTATAAAGTATAGACTCTTTCGATAATGTTTTGTGAAGTAATTACCATAACTAGTGGCGTGCGCAAGCTGTCAAAATTTGGCTGGCCAGATTGCTTAAGGCATGAACCTGTACAGAAGGCCAGAGGCGAGTATTTGAGGTCCTCCATCAAAAACATAACAAAGGATTAGCCGTAAAATGTTACATTCTAAGGTATATGTTGATCATCAATTGAGAAATAATTCTTGCCTGACTTAACTTTTACACAAATGTGGATAGGAGGTGGTGAACAAAGTGAGACGAAAACAGAAAAGACTCATTAAAACTAGAGAGATGGAATTTCTGTTAATTCGAGTTATTGGGAATGTTCGACATGTAAATAGAAATGGAAAACACATCAGAAGGGAAACCGCTTATCATAATCATATTTAGAGCTTATAAACTATATATTACATCAACTTACTAACACTTTTAGTGTTGAAATTGGTTCATGAAAATGAACCAACATATAAGTTCAAGAACTAATGTGAATATTTTGATTTGCAAAGGCAATTTTGATACAAAAGAAAGGTAAGCGTTTAATTTTTTATTTGAATATACTTCAGTAATATTTAGAATAATGTTTTTCCTTTCAGCATGTTCATTCACTATACTTTAAGCCATAGGCGTACGAGGCGGGTTACTGGGGGGGGGGGGGCTGCAGTCCCCCGACCAATTTTTTGGAATAATTCGGACAATATGCTGAGAATTTTTCGGGCACCAACTGAAAGAAAAATATTTTGCAATGTTTTCCAATAGTTAAACTTATATTATTATTATCATTATTATTGTAACGACTTCCTTAATAATTAAAACCAATATGGAAGGGTAACAACACGGAAAATGATTGCTGTTATTGGCAGGTGATGTAATAACCGATGAATGCCTATATGATACGCACATTGTGATGTTGAACACGCGCGGAGCGCGCGAAAAACTTTGGTTATATTTTTCGGACAAGTCGTTACAGCCCCCCCCCCCCCCCCCAAATCAAATTACGCTCCTACGCCTATGCTTTAAGCTATGTAGTACATAAATCTCATCCAAACATTAGCGTCAAGTTATATCTCATGTAAACATTTTCAAGCATATCCAGGTGTATACGTGAAGATTTCAAACATTAGAATACATATAATAATAACCATTGTATGTCCTCTTTCTCTTTCTCAATAGCATCAATGTAATATATTCAGATACAATATCTAATAAAATAAAACTGAGAACAAACTGCTTATCCACTAGAGAGCCTGTGTAAGAGAAAGTGTAAAAGTAAGTTGGCCTGACGTTTCGATCCTAGCAGGATCTTCTTCAAAGGCTAAATGACAAGTAACAGTAACAGAAGGGACAAAAACACGCAAAAAATACAGACAGGTTAATGAGCATGGTGAACACAAAGAGATAAATGTAAGGGGATTAGTAGACAACGGATGGAGGGAAGAAAGAAAGAAACCAACAGGGGAAGAGGAGAGGTAGGAGATATACAGTGGAGGGACAAAGAGAGTATTAAGCGAAGGGGGTAGGGAATAAACTAGAGAAGGAAAAAGACATTCCCTGTAGGGACAATTAATGATATGTTGGGAAGGTTAACGTGGTCTCCAACTGGGGTCTCAGTTTTTGTTCTGAAGGACAAAGACAAAGACAGAACAAAGACTGAGACCCCAGTTGGAGAACATTTTAACCTTCCAACTTTTGTACATTACTAAATTATATGCTACATCAGATTTTAGTTCAACAAAAAGTACTCTAGTTTTAACTTTCAAAACGTCTCACGGACCCCCTGAGATGGACTCACGCACCCCCTTATGATTCATGTACCCCAGTTAGGGAACCCCTGACTAAGAGTTCCTAAAATCGATCCAAAATAACCGCGATTGTATACACAACAATCTCGTTTTGACTTTACAGAGATTGTTAAAGTTAGTCTGTTTAACATTAGCATTTGTAAACTTGATCAAATAGTTACAAAATTACTGAGATATATACTGAGTACACAAAATTTAAAATATTACATCCATGGCGCAAGTGAAGTTAGCATTTACCTAGCAGGTGCCTTTAGCTTCTACCTTGAATTACATTTCATGTTCTTATGTAGTACGTGATTATAGGTTAACGGTCGTCAAAAGTGTCAATAAAATATTAGAAGTAGGGATATAGTTACAAATAGCAAAAGGTAGGTTAAGATAGAGTTGACAAATTTGAGAAATTCATTCCATAATGAGTAGAGTTTGCCGTTAGAAAGCTCAAAGTGTGGCATAATTGAATCCCACACGCAAACGTTTTTTTTTTCTTTTCTTCTCAGGGATATCTGGTGTATCGACACTAGTGTTCTTTGTCCATAGTGTCATTAATTTTCGCATCTTTCGATCTTTTTCTGAGGATGGGATCAACTAACACAGTTTTATATTTCTATCTATACAATAAAGTTACACCAGAAACGTGCAGCTATTTCAACCAGATTCCCATACATGTTCAGATTCCCACACATGTTCAGATTCCCACACATGTTCAGATTCCATTACATTGTTCATAACGGCACAATCTTTTGTATCGTACTGTCTTTCAAAGGCCTGCCTCGCGTAGGAAATATGTAGTAGTTCTAACTGGAGCAAATCTGTTTCCACACTTAGTCATAGTTAATATGCTAAATAATGACAGAACATTCGAGCCAAATGGTTCAGACTGGCATTTTTTTTCACATTCATCCTTGGAACTTGAAGAGTTAAATTACTTCTATAGCACACCGCCTATTCAACCCTCCCCCTATTCAACACCCTATTTGACCCTCTCTTCAATCTCAACTTAACATGTCGGAGGAATTTACAATCTCCTCCTTTCCCTCTCCCCCTTTTGCCCGTCGACCCGCCTTCCACTTCACCCGCTCCCCATCTTTGAATGGCCGCTGATTTTATCACTGCTGACAAAACAAGGCTTCAAGTGAAGGATATTGACCACAGTAACTCAGTGAGCACAGACGGCCAACCAAAACGTACATAGCTAACATACGTATAAAAATTTAGTACTTTTTAAGACAAAGTCGCCCAGGAAAGAACCTGGTCACGAAAACCAAACTACCGACTGATCCGCTCTCAACCCCAGTCCCATTGCTTCTCGGCCTTTTGGCTAAGATCATGTGTAGTATCTGTTCCCTTTCGAGGGGAATGGTGATGCACACCCGACGATGATCACGTATAGAAATTAGTAGAAGAACATGTCCAAATAGTAGTAGTACATGTCAAGTAAGTAATAGTACACTTCAAGTTAGAAGTAGTACATAGTAGTACACTTAAAGTTAGTAGGAGTACATACCACTGTGGTCCTTTTGGCGTTCCATACATACGCGTATACCAATATAGGAAGTCCGATCCAACATTACATTACGCAATGTAGACTTTCGAACATAGGTCTGGTGAGTTTCCTGTATTGAGACCCTCATTCATGAACAACGTTCTCCCTATTTCGCAGAACTGTGTCGTTCAACACATGTTTACACATTGTCATTGATATGTTTTTCAAACGAAAGTTAGTCACTTACAAGTTACAGTACTAAACGCGAGCTATTGTACGATAGCGATATACGATTTCTTTCAATCTTTGGTTAGCATCGGTGCTAGTTTTAGAAGGCTTGGCCCAATGTCTTCGAACGGTTCTTTCAAACGTCAGATTCCGATTGGAAGCGGTAACTATGGCGTTGGCTGTACAGATTTCATGTCTAATTCTTCAAAAGCAGACATTGGGTAGGGTTTAACTTAGACAAGTTAGACTAGACCTAGCCTATAGGCCTAGGCTAATCCAAATCCTTCCTGTAAAGTGTGATTTTAGGCCCTTATGTTTCGAACGTATTACTGGCAACAGCCCTAGAGTTTGATCTATGTGAGGTCTAGAATCCTACGTTGAAAAGTGTGACTACCATGGAGTACTGTACAAGTACGATTACGTTATTTTGTAAGATTACCCACAACAGCGAGGCCTAACGTTACTAGGAAGTTTAGCAAGTCAATAGCATCTCCCAACCAAAGCCTAGGTTGGCCTGCTCATTCTAGAGATATTTTTAGAATTTGATGTAATCATACTTCATTTTCATTATATTATTCATTGCCATTCTATCAAATTTTCATTCTATTATCAACATTGTTGAACCAAACTAAAGTAGGCTTCACACAAGGTACATAATCTAGGCCATATTTTATTGTCCCCGTAAGTTCTTTAATCAAGTCTAATTTTATAGTTAAAAGTGAGAGTACAATAGTTTTATGCCAAAGAGAATTTGCATGAGTTTGCCATTTTAAAACTTTTTTTTATCATGCATTGGGTTTTGTACCCAATGACTGAGCAGTGTCATGGGTGATAATGAGTGGAGACGAGGAGCCAAATGACCCCCATAACCACAGATACTCCTAACAATGTGATGATTTATGTGATAATATGGTCAAATGTACAGTAAGTCTCATTGATTGCTCCTAACCTAGTTTATGTAAAATTATGAGTGAACCTGATCTCTCTTAGTGTTATAGGTCTGTGCAATACTGCCATAACCAGAAATCTATGGTTGATAAGAAACTGTAGGTCAGTGAGGTACAGTACAGTATGTGTTAAATGCAATGAAAGAGCATCACACTGTTTTGGAAAAGGAATATATACTGTACATAAACTATGTTTGTAGCTGTAAAGTACATATACATTTTAAGGAAGTCACCATCTCAACCAACCATTCCTAGACAATGAAAAGGATTAAATAAGATTCTAGCAATGTAATCAGTGAAGTAAGTGCTATGAATGAGGTGACAAAACTCAAGAATGATCATGTACTATAAATTGGTCTTTCTGGCAAGTGATTTGGGGATATGGGGACATGTGGGTGGGTTGGGGGGGGGGGAGGTGGATGGAAGTTGACAACTTTGTGAATGAACCACACATGTATAGCTCTAGATTGATAGTAATTTCATTGAATGCCCTTTTACCAGACTCTGGTTTCTTGTTTGTATTCGGTGTAATTATTTCCTTTTCTTGTTTTTTTTTTTTTTTTAAACCTACAGATGTTTCTTCAGGTTGTTTTATCCCATTGATAAAGATCTCTTAGATGGAGACCAGAGCAAGAGAGCTCTATGGCTTCCTGGCTCAGAATATGCAAAAGGTTACGCAAGTGTCGTGAACATCCCAGGGTTTGCACTCTGTGCAAAGATCATTGCAGGTAAAGTGTAGTTCAGTTATCAGTTATGAAACTTCACGGTGTCCTCTTATTTCCCCTAGTTTGCAAACAAATGAAACAGTTAACTGTAGATAGTGAGAAGGTTGTGTTGTTAGAGAGAGAGGGGGGGGGGGCAGGTGGAGGGATGGGTGAGGGGGAGGTTGGGTGTTATGGTTTGTTAATAAAAGATGACTTAAACAGAGTTCCCTGATTTTCAATGATTAATTATTTTAGAACTCTTGGTTGCCTTGTTGTTTTCTGAAAAGCCATGTTTTGACAACCATGGTAGAGGGTGAACTTCTTTATCTACTATTAGATTACTTATTTATCTACTATATTCTTTATCTAACTTCTTTATCTAATCTTATCTACTACCTTCTTTATCTACTCTATATACTACTATTAGATTACTACTATTAGATTACTATGGCGGAGGTAAAGCTTAGTGGTTAACGCCGGCGTCTCCCAGTCATGAGATCCCCGGTTCGATTCCCCGCCGACAGCAATGTGTGTCGTCTGGCAAGGGTGTTGTTCAATAAACAACTTCCCGACATGGACGTTAAATGGATGTGTGCCGAGAAATTGGCTTCGGTCAGCTTGCGAGTCTAAAAGCCTCCATGGCTTCTTTCACGAGTTCCTGCTTGCGGGAAGATCACATGTACATACATACATACTTATCTTTACAGTTGTATGAATGGTGGTTACATGAAAGACAACCTTTGTTAACCATCACTTTCTCATGGTAGAACTTAAAGAAGGTTTTCTGTTGATGTACAGGGTATTTCCAGACCTAGTTTGGATCAACTTAATTGACAAAGATTACAGAAATTGATCTGAGCTCTTGGACCAAGTAGAATTAAATGGAAAGGTCTCATTCTTGCTACAATTTTTTAGGGGTGAAGGAATACTTCTCTGTCATTTGTAAAGAACATTGTTGAGGTGAAATTTTACTTCAGTGGATCTGCAAGAAAATATCTCTTTGGTATTAGTTTTAAAGTTAGAAGTTAGAAAAAAAAGTTGTCTGTTGTTTGCAATCAGAGATAATAGTTTTTTTGCTTTCATGAACAGGATCCAGACGAATTCCGGCGGTATGGAATGCCCCGTTAGCATCATCAGAGAGCCCCTTCCCCGTTATAGTCTTCTCACATGGCTTGAGTTCCTGTAGGACCACCTACTGTTGCATATGCATAGATCTAGCTTCACATGGCTTCATTGTTGCAGCTGCAGAACATAGGTGAGAGCCAAAAAAAATTGTTTTTTTTTTATTTGGTATTTTGTTTGATAAAGGGTCCGGGAAAATGCTATTTCGTGTTATTGGAATCTTTGACTTTGAATAATTTTCAACACAATTTAAAGACCAAAATGAACTATTTTGTCTAATAGTGACATTAAGAGGACAAACCTTGTCATGGGGTTGTATGCACAGGATTTTAAAGGTGGAGGAGGGGCCAAATTCTAAAATTACTGCGACTGATTTGGATGGACTCTGAACCTATATGGTAGGGCCAGAGGTGAATGAAGGATTTTATAATGGATGAGTTGTAGCCCTGTGGTCATTGAATCTGACTCACATATAGGGGGATCTGGGCGTTCTTTAAAGGTGTAAATTAGGGTGTACAAATAAATTTTTTGTGTTTATTTTGTGTGTTATCTTTTGAGTGGTTCAAAAGGGATGTACACTCCTAGCAGTAGTGTAATTCTTCTCCGACTGAATGTGAGATATCTCCAGACTGAACCATTTCCCCCAAACTGACAATGGAAGGTGGTGGACCATGGCCCCCCAGTTCCCCTCCCCCACCCATCGTGCAGGCCACTGGCAGTGTTGGAGGTGTTTCTTATTTATTAACTTTCCCTTGTGAGGGGGGAAGAGGTGGCTATCAGTCTTATGAGCAATCTTGTGTTTAAATATTCAAAAAACTAGGTTGAAGGATTTTTTTTTCATTGCTTGTTCTCAAAATAGCATGATGCAGTGCATCTTTCTTTAAATGACTAACACTAATGTTTACATACAATTTATACATGTTTCTCTCTTTACATAGAAGTTTGACCATGGTTGCATAATACTGTAGCTATACAATACTGCATCAATAATTCCCTGATGCTATACTGTACATGTCTGGGTCATCTTTAGCTACTTCTGTTGGTTGTTTCTTTCATTTTTTTTTTCTTGTAAATAATCAATGAATATTTATTTTCTTGTCTATTTCATGTTTTTTTTTTCATCTTTAAAGGGACGAATCTGCTTGTATAAGTTATTACATCAAGAACAATAATTCTGATGGAAAGTTTGTGAAAGAACTAGTGAAGCACAAGAAAGCCCCACACGATGACTTTGAATTGAGAAATTATCAGGTAAAGTGTCTCAAAAGGGACTTCATTTCCTTGCTCAGCTTCGATTGGCATTTATATTAAGTCACAGATTTGACTTCCTGGATCCTTCATGACTTGTTTTCATTTTGGAACGTTCTAGGTGACCTTGTAACAAACAGAATTAATTATGATTTACCATTGTATTTGTTTTAATAATGTCTTTGTAACAAAGCTAGGGGAGGAGGGGGGTATGGATGGGTATGTGAGGAGGTATGTATGTAGTGCTCTCGGGCCCCAGATGGTTAGAATCCAGCACTGTAGCCAGTGATTATTCATGAACATAACATGGATCACATTTCAGATGTGCTAGCAGTATATGATGTGGTTGCTCTGAACACCAAGTAAGGTTCACTACACTAAACTGATGTCCATGTGGCATGTAGAGAATATATGTGAAGACACACATTTCTCATGAATATCTCAAAACGAAACATATGTAGTCATAAACCTTAAGACTAGTTTGGTCTAAGTCAAACACTGATACTACACTAGGTAGACCAGCAACTTTTCTTAATGAAAATGCAATGTTAAATTCCCTTTTTTCAAAAAATTGAAAGTAAAATTGTAATGCTAAAACCACATTGATGTCTCCATATAAAATGTTTCCATGATTCAATACTTAATGATCTTTTTTTTTCTTTCTCATATTTGCAGGTAAAACAAAGAGCAGACGAATGTATAGCAACTCTAGACACACTAACTGCTATGCATGATGGGAAGGAAGTAAAAAATATTATGCCCGACAAATTTGACTTCACTCAACTACAGGTATGAAACAGCATTTATAGATTTTACATTTTTCATACTGTAGCAGGCAAAAGAAATGTGTGAAAATTCTGTACTGGTTTCTGACGGCCACTCCAGTCTTTGGTTTCCTGCTCAGGTGTGTAACTTCTGTTCGCTGAATCATTAGTTCATATATCAAGTCAGATATGCTTTATATTTTTCATACTCATTTATATTGTATTTTATTCTGCACTTTTACTACATATTTTGTGTCATGTAATTTTTATCTCAATACATTACATGTATAGAGATATTGTAACAGTAAGTGGGACTCTCTCTTCTCTTAAAAATTTTTCAGCGTCTTCAAACAAAGTTCTTTTTCTCTGGAATTTCCAGAGCAAGAATATATCATATAGACCAACAAAAGTTACTATTTTTTATTCCAGAATTGTATCTCATTCTGTGACTTTTTCACCGATTTATGTCCAAATCGGGCCAATTTGGACTGAAAACACACTTTGGCAGACCTGTTTTGCACACGCTCCAAAACTTATGTTTTATGAAAGAGAATAGAATAGAACTGTCTTTCAACAGTGGTATCGTCTAAGATAGGGTCCTATGTATTATATATTTTATTAACATTTTAAACTTTCATTTGTTGTTTACAGGTAGGTATTAATAAGAATTTTACTACATGTATATGACATTTTATGGCTTTTATTTGCTGTATTTGATGGTTAAATGATTTTTCTTTCTTAAAACAACACTGAGCTGCCGCCCCTACTATTAGTAAAAAGATCCGTTTTTGATGATTAAGCCCCGCCCCCAAGTCTGTTTTGTAGCAGATTGGCTATGACTCATAACAGCTACACGAAAATGGCTACGCTCGCGACCAATTTCTGTAGTGTAGTTAGGTACGCGAGGTGTTAGTGTATTGCATGCTAATTACATTCTGTACTGCTGAATTCCATTTAAGGATAGTACTGGTGTTCAGGTAGCTTTTCAGAGCAAGGGCCATGATAAGTTTGTTTGATTGCCCTTCATGTATTTTGTATAATTACGTATACACATTCTTGTATTTCTGAAGGCTACTTACTGTAGGCCTAGTGCATTTAAAAAATATATATATATAAGCCTAGGCCTATTAGGCTTTCAGTGATAGCCACATTAGCATTGTACTGGTGTTCAGACAGCTTTTCCTAGGAAGGACCAGGGTAAGTTTGTTTGATGGGTACGTATAAAAGAGGAGCCGGCCATAGCATCACAACTTTTATAAGACTATAAAAATTGTATAAGGTTATGTTTTATTTATAAGGATATAAGATGTATAAGGTTATATGAAGTATGTTTAGCTTTCTTTTGAACCTGTAATGTTTGACATCAGATGTACAAAGAATTAAAATAAAATAACAAAATGGAGAGGAACTGAGGTGGCTATTAGGGGAAGAGGAGGCCACTAGGCCACCCATCACTTGCATATAAAAACTTGTAACCTTCTTTTACATTATTTTTTTCCAAGTCATAAATCCATGAAATCTTCATGTCCAAAAATTGAGATGGAAAAACGTGGGTTGTTTTGATATCTAGAAATGGACACAGTTTTGATGGTAGTCACCACTACAGTAACATACATAGTTCAATAGGCCTAGCTCTCAAGGCAGGCATCAAGAATATGGTCGAGTTGTTCGCCTCTTCTAATTTGGCTGTTGTCATTGACGTCAAACTATATGACCAAAAAGTCCAACAGAGACTGACCTAAGATGAAGGATACCACATAAAAAACAAGTTCTTAGGTATTCTATGACATTACTAAACCTTGCAATGTCGTTCTTTCGACTAACAGGCAATGAGCGCTAAAGGCAAGACTAGCAGGATAAAGTGTAACCTGCAGAGACTATTCGTGGCAAAGTAGCAAAAATGCAAGTTATGTATTTGTTGTACCATGATTGATATTGATAATTGTAGAGACAGAGCAAAGATTTGAAATTAGGAATCAAAATTAAAACTTCCAGTATTGAGATACTGCATCATTGATGCTCTTGTTTATTTACTGTTACATAGCAATCTAGAGCACTTTTGTGGATTTTACGCTTTATAAAATAAATTATTAAATTATTATTAGATACAAGTCCTGGTATTGAACTCCCATTTTGAGTCTTTTGTTCAAATTCAAGATGTCTGATTCCTAATGGAAAGCTTCATTTTTCATTTCTGAGTCTGAACTCAGTCCAAACTCTCTCATTATAGTGCAAGTGCAGGCCTTTAGTTACTGTGCAAGTCAGCCTTAATTCTGTAAAGATGTTTTACTACTTTACTTCGTTTTGGACTGGACTCTTTCTCTCAGCCTTGAAGTCAGTCCAGGTCATAATTCCACAATCCATGTCTCTACATAGGTACAATACACGTTAGTCCAGTTTCTTCAAAGGATAACCCATAATTAATATTAATCATTCAACAGGGTAAATTAGATTTGGAAAGAGTTGCGATTTGCGGACATTCTTTTGGTGGAGGAACCTCTATCGTTGCCATGTCAAAGGATTCTAGATTCAAGTTAGTAATTGAACTCTTTATACCGTAATGGGTCCAGGTTTCAGAAATTTTTATTTTGCCATGGTTGAACTTATTGACCATGGTTGCTATTTTCACTTTGCTCTGTAGGAAGACTTAAGCTTGTTTAACAACAAAAGTTTACTTGCTGTGGCCAATTGCATTGCTGAAAGCAGTAGAGATGACAGGGAGAGGGAATGGGGAGGAAGGGTGGTGTTATCATGATGCATTATGGAAAATGCTCTGGGAAAAGAAGGTAGTGGTGGGATGGAGGCGGGTTGCAACGTACTGTGTAAGCAACTATTAACAGATATATCTCATAGTTGAAGAAAGTTGAATAACATTTCTGATAGATAGATGGACGGACGGACGGATGGATGGAATATGTATATATATTATACAGAAAATAGTATAGTTCTATATGTATACATATTATATCGTATACAGAAATAGTGTAGTTCTATATTATATATATTGTATATTGTATACAGAAAATAGTATAGTTCTATATATATATATATATATATATATATATATATATATATATAGTATATCGTTTACAGATAATAGTAGAGAACATAGTATACATAAAATAGTGTAATTCTATATATGAAATGAAAGTACTGCTATACAGTATATCTTCTCATGTTTGGAGCATTTTAACATAGCGCTCATAAATGCAACATCAGATAAAATTTTCCTTCCAGTAGTTAGAATGAAACAAAAAGGGGAAATAAATTGTGCTGAATTTTTAGTTTTGATGTATTTTTGGAAACAAAAACTGCTATAGCAGCTATCTCATGATATGTTGTATCATTTCTCCTCATTGATGAGTAGTTTTGTTTTCAGTAGATGAGACAAATTTTTCAAAGATATTTTTCTTAACTGCTTTTAATGTGTTATTACTCACACTTCCTACTGCAGATGCTCAGTTCCATTAGATGCCTGGCTCTTTCCATTGTCAGGAGATGTGTATGAGAAGGTCCAGCAGCCAATTCTGTTCATCAACACGTACTACTTCCAGTGGAAGGAGAATATTTCAAAAATGAACAAACTGATGCCTTCAGAGTACAATGATGCCCGTAGGATGCTTACGATAAGGTCTGTGGTCAAACTTATGACTTTTTACAAAGTTAGCAGCTAGAAAACCGAAGCGAGCACATATTTCTCAATTGATTGCAGTTGATTGCAGTACACTATGTTATGCAAATTTGATACTGTGAATATTTATGGCCTTGTGTCGATTCATGCGAGATATGAATATTTATGAAGCATAAATTGAAGGGTATATCTGGCATAAAATTTCATATCCATGAACTTGTTCCTTTGCACTTATCTTTCTCAATTAAGCACATTTCCTTTGTATAATTTGCAAGTGAAGATACCAATAATTGGGTAAAATTATGATAAGATTTGAACATTTTGTGTGTTTTAGTTAACACTTTATTAGTATTAACACTTACTACAAGTGTTACAATTATTACAATTTAAACTTTATTACCAAAGTTAAGCATAAATTGAAATTAACATTTATTACAAGTATTACAATTATTACAATTACAATTATTACAATTAACACGTTATTACCAAAAGTTATGCATAAATTGATAGGCATATCTGATGCAAAATCCATTTTCATTAAAAAAAAGAGCACGCGTCCTAGGAATATATCATAGAATACGTCGTCTATTGATCTTCGGAAGTAAAGATACAGTTCAGTACATTTGTAAGAATTGCTGGAAATTGACAATCAAAAGCAGATATGTGGCATTTTGAAATAGATGGAAAAAGACGTTAACTAATTATTCTTGTTTCTCAGAGAGACAGTACATTTCAGCCAGTGTGACGCACCATTACAGTACTTCTTCTTTTCAGTTTACTGTTTATTCTTGTTTCTCAGAGAGACAGTACATTTCAGCCAGTCTGACGTACCATTACTTCTTCTTTTCGTTTACTGTTTATTCTTGTTTCTCAGAGAGACAGTACATTTCAGCCAGTGTGAGGTACCATTACTTCTTCCTTTCTGTTTACTGTTTATTCTTGTTTCTCAGAGAGACAGTACATTTCAGCCAGTGTGATGTACCATTACTTCTTCCTTTCCGTTTACTGTTTATTCTTGTTTCTCAGAGAGACAGTACATTTCAGCCAGTCTGACGTACCATTACTTCTTCCTTTTCGTTTACTGTTTATTCTTGTTTCTCAGAGAGACAGTACATTTCAGCCAGTGTGATGTACCATTACTTCTTCCTTTCTGTTTACTGTTTATTCTTGTTTCTCAGAGAGACAGTACATTTCAGCCAGTGTGACGTACCATTACTTCTTCCTTTCCGTTTACTGTTTATTCTTGTTTCTCAGAGAGACAGTACATTTCAGCCAGAGTGACGTACCATTACTTCTTCTTTTCAGTTTACTGTTTATTCTTGTTTCTCAGAGAGAGAGTACATTTCAGCCAGAGTGACGTACCATTACATCTTCTTTTCAGTTTACTGTTTATTCTTGTTTCTCAGAGAGACAGTACATTTCAGCCAGTGTGACGTACAATTACTTCTTCCTTTCCGTTTACTGTTTATTCTTGTTTCTCAGAGAGACAGTACATTTCAGCCAGAGTGACGTACCATTACATCTTCTTTTCAGTTTACTGTTTATTCTTGTTTCTCAGAGAGACAGTACATTTCAGCCAGTGTGACGTACCATTACTTCTTCCTTTCTGTTTACTGTTTATTCTTGTTTCTCAGAGAGATAGTACATTTCAGCCAGTGTGACGTACCATTACTTCTTCTTTTCAGTTTACTGTTTATTCTTGTTTCTCAGAGAGACAGTACATTTCAGCCAGTGTGACGTACCATTACTTCTTCTTTTCAGTTTACTGTTTATTCTTGTTTCTCAGAGAGACAGTACATTTCAGCCAGTGTGACGTACCATTACTTCTTCCTTTCCGTTTACTGTTTATTCTTGTTTCTCAGAGAGACAGTACATTTCAGCCAGAGTGACGTACCATTACTTCTTCTTTTCAGTTTACTGTTTATTCTTGTTTCTCAGAGAGACAGTACATTTCAGCCAGTGTGATGTACCATTACTTCTTCCTTTCTGTTTACTGTTTATTCTTGTTTCTCAGAGAGACAGTACATTTCAGCCAGTGTGACGTACCATTACTTCTTCTTTTCAGTTTACTGTTTATTCTTGTTTCTCAGAGAGACAGTACATTTCAGCCAGTGTGACGTACCATTACTTCTTCTTTTCAGTTTACTGTTTATTCTTGTTTCTCAGAGAGACAGTACATTTCAGCCAGAGTGACGTACCATTACTTCTTACTTTCCGTTTACTGTTTATTCTTGTTTCTCAGAGAGACAGTACATTTCAGCCAGTGTGACGTACCATTACTTCTTCCTTTCCGTTTACTGTTTATTCTTGTTTCTCAAAGAGACAGTACATTTCAGCCAGTGTGACGTACCATTACTTCTTCTTTTCAGTTTACTGTTTATTCTTGTTTCTCAGAGAGACAGTACATTTCAGCCAGAGTGACGTACCATTACTTCTTACTTTCTGTTTACTGTTTATTCTTGTTTCTCAGAGAGACAGTACATTTCAGCCAGAGTGACGTACCATTACTTCTTCTTTTCAGTTTACTGTTTATTCTTGTTTCTCAGAGAGACAGTACATTTCAGCCAGTGTGACGTACCATTACTTCTTCCTTTCCGTTTACTGTTTATTCTTGTTTCTCAGAGAGACAGTACATTTCAGCCAGTGTGACGTACCATTACTTCTTCCTTTCCGTTTACTGTTTATTCTTGTTTCTCAGAGAGACAGTACATTTCAGCCAGTGTGACGTACCATTACTTCTTCTTTTCAGTTTACTGTTTATTCTTGTTTCTCAGAGAGGCAGTACATTTCAGCCAGTCTGACGTACCATTACTTCTTCCTTTCCGTTTACTGTTTATTCTTGTTTCTCAGAGAGACAGTACATTTCAGCCAGAGTGACGTACCATTACTTCTTCCTTTCCGTTTACTGTTTATTCTTGTTTCTCAGAGAGACAGTACATTTCAGCCAGTGTGACGTACCATTACTTCTTCTTTTCAGTTTACTGTGTATTCTTGTTTCTCAGAGAGACAGTACATTTCAGCCAGAGTGACGTACCATTACTTCTTCCTTTCCGTTTACTGTTTATTCTTGTTTCTCAGAGAGACAGTACATTTCAGCCAGAGTGACGTACCATTACTTCTTCCTTTCCGTTTACTGTTTATTCTTGTTTCTCAGAGAGACAGTACATTTCAGCCAGTGTGACGTACCATTACTTCTTCTTTTCAGTTTACTGTTTATTCTTGTTTCTCAGAGAGACAGTACATTTCAGCCAGTGTGACGTACCATTACTTCTTCCTTTCCGTTTACTGTTTATTCTTGTTTCTCAGAGAGACAGTACATTTCAGCCAGTGTGACGTACCATTACTTCTTCCTTTCCGTTTACTGTTTATTCTTGTTTCTCAGAGAGACAGTACATTTCAGCCAGTGTGACGTACCATTACTTCTTCCTTTCTGTTTACTGTTTATTCTTGTTTCTCAGAGAGACAGTACATTTCAGCCAGTGTGACGTACCATTACTTCTTCCTTTTCGTTTACTGTTTATTCTTGTTTCTCAGAGAGACAGTACATTTCAGCCAGAGTGACGTACCATTACTTCTTCTTTTCAGTTTACTGTTTATTCTTGTTTCTCAGAGAGACAGTAAATTTCAGCCAGAGTGACGTACCATTACTTCTTACTTTCTGTTTACTGTTTATTCTTGTTTCTCAGAGAGACAGTACATTTCAGCCAGAGTGACGTACCATTACTTCTTACTTTCCGTTTACTGTTTATTCTTGTTTCTCAGAGAGACAGTACATTTCAGCCAGAGTGACGTACCATTACTTCTTCCTTTCCGTTTACTGTTTATTCTTGTTTCTCAGAGAGACAGTACATTTCAGCCAGTGTGACGTACCATTACTTCTTCCTTTTCGTTTACTGTTTATTCTTGTTTCTCAGAGAGACAGTACCATTACTTCTTCCTTTCTGTTTACTGTTTATTCTTGTTTCTCAGAGAGACAGTAAATTTCAGCCAGTGTGACGTACCATTACTTCTTCCTTTCCGTTTACTGTTTATTCTTGTTTCTCAGAGAGACAGTACATTTCAGCCAGTGTGACGTACCATTACTTCTTCCTTTCCGTTTATTGTTTATTCTTGTTTCTCAGAGAGACAGTAAATTTCAGCCAGTGTGACGTACCATTACTTCTTCCTTTTCGTTTACTGTTTATTCTTGTTTCTCAGAGAGACAGTACATTTCAGCCAGAGTGACGTACCATTACTTCTTCTTTTCAGTTTACTGTTTATTCTTGTTTCTCAGAGAGACAGTAAATTTCAGCCAGAGTGACGTACCATTACTTCTTACTTTCTGTTTACTGTTTATTCTTGTTTCTCAGAGAGACAGTACATTTCAGCCAGTATGACGTACCATTACTTCTTCCTTTTCGTTTACTGTTTATTCTTGTTTCTCAGAGAGACAGTACATTTCAGCCAGAGTGACGTACCATTACTTCTTACTTTCTGTTTACTGTTTATTCTTGTTTCTCAGAGAGACAGTACATTCCAGCCAGTGTGACGGACCATTACTTCTTCCTTTCCGTTTACTGTTTATTCTTGTTTCTCAGAGAGACAGTACATTTCAGCCAGTGTGACGTACCATTACTTCTTCCTTTCTGTTTACTGTTTATTCTCTTGTTTCTCAGAGAGACAGTACATTTCAGCCAGAGTGACGTACCATTACTTCTTCCTTTCTGTTTACTGTTTATTCTTGTTTCTCAGAGAGACAGTACATTTCAGCCAGTGTGACGTACCATTACTTCTTCCTTTCTGTTTACTGTTTATTCTCTTGTTTCTCAGAGAGACAGTACATTCCAGCCAGTGTGACGTACCATTACTTCTTACTTTCTGTTTACTGTTTATTCTTGTTTCTCAGAGAGACAGTACATTTCAGCCAGTGTGACGTACCATTACTTCTTCCTTTCTGTTTACTGTTTCTTCTTGTTTCTCAGAGAGACAGTACATTTCAGCCAGTGTGACGTACCATTACTTCTTCCTTTCCGTTTACTGTTTATTCTTGTTTCTCAGAGAGACAGTACATTTCAGCCAGAGTGACGTACCATTACTTCTTCCTCTTGCTGTATCAAAGAAGATAAAGTACACCGGCAGCCTGAGGCCAGACATTGCTTTGGAAATCAGCAACAGAGCCATGCTGGCCTTCTTATGGCAACATTTAAGTTAGAATTAATTATGTTTTGAAATAATTTTTGTAAAGAATTTATGCAATTTTTATGTAATTTATGTAAAGAAATAATTTAATGTAAAGTAGAGGTTGCATTTTGTAATGAATTGACCACAAGTTGCTATACTGGAATGTTAAGGGCAAGATGAGTAAGTACTGTGGATTTTGATTGGACCCCCCCTCCACACCCCTCCAGCAAAGCAATGGTTTCATTATTATACACACAAAAAACGATATAAATCCATGTATGAAAAGTCCAGTCTTAATTTTGTTTGACTAGTGTAAGATTTTTTCACAGGAGATTTTGGAGATCCCTTCATGAGATGGAAATATAATGCAATATATATTTTTCAGTAAGAATGTAAGAAGTGTGAATTTCCACATTTGCAGGATTGATATCAGTTTTGTCATTAAAATAACCGACCTTATAATAATGATTTGACTTCCAGATATCGAACCGAAGGCAGACTGGGGAGATTACGCCGCCGGTAAACATGAAGAACTTTTAATTGGTACCAATGTCAAACTCGAAGCTGCCATGTGAATAATGTGACATGGAGTTAAGAGTAAAGGCTTTAACTACTGCAAACTGAAACCAAATATCTCTGGAAATCAGTAGAAGAGTAAGAATAGAGGACAAAAGTCTGGTTCAAAGCAGGTGCAAAAATTATCCTTTGGGTACAGGTGAAGTAGGCATGGCATGGAAAGGGAGGTGCACCAACCCAACTTTTTTTCATTTTTTTATTTATTTTTATATTTTATGTGTAAATGATAATTGTAATGATCAACTGCCAAATACAGTTGAGAATTTTTTTTCAAATGAATTTTGGAGGGAGCAATTATTAAATATTAGGGCGCTGCCATTTTGTCAATGCATGATGACTGTTTAGTGTACCTTCACGAAGTGAATTTTTTTATCAATTTTGGTACATATTTTTATGATTAATGCAGACAATATTTCTTATAGAAACAATGCCAGTATTGCAACAGGAATGACTTTTGCAAATTTCTGCCGTTACAAAAGATTATATCCTAAAGCAATTTACTTAGAAATAATGACACATTCACACAATTGTGTATCTGTGTTATCATTTTTTGCTTCAGGTCTAGCATAAGGCCCAGTAGAAACATGGCATCTACCAAATGGAAAATCATATTTCTTAATTTTCTATTGGAAGTTGTACATTGCAAGTAGCTTTACCACAAAGGTTAATGGTGATATTTGGAAAGAAATTAATAAGTATTGTTTAATGAAAAATATATATCAAACATGGTATTATAATTCCTCGTTTTTTAAAGAAATGTATTTTTGTGTCTTGTTTCAAGAGATAAATACAATAGTCCCAAAATTGCCATATGTGCTAAGATTTGCAAAAATTCTGTAAAATTGCAACACACATTGTAAGTTCTTTTCATTTATTTATTTATTTATATTTTTGGTGTGGTTTTGAAATGATTATATTAATGATATTTTGTTTCATCATAGAGGGCAGTTTGTCTTTATACAGATGTTATAGTGGCATTATTATGAATACATATGACTACATGAATTAAGAGCAAGGCAGTGTTTGGAAGAATGGTGGGGCTGTCAAGAGATGATATCTTTCACTCGGCATTATAGTCTTTCTAATGCAAAATATATTTTTGATTTCATTTTTACTGTGAAGAAATTTTGAAAAGGTTTTGTAGGATTTCACTTAATTTGGTCAGGGTAAGAGTTCGTTACCAGAGTTACGGAAGTATCTTTTGAAAACAAATATGTGATATTTTCAAAGAAATAATCTTCGACAAGACTGTATTTTTTACAGATATCAGCGTTTATTTAGGGTTTATTGATTGGTAGATAATGTGGCTTGTGTTATATTTACGTATAGCCGCTTCACATAAGTTTAATAAAATAAATTTTATATGGAACTTTCGCCATTTGGAACATTGCACTGTGCTACAGTTGCATTACGTTTACATTGACAAACTCTGCTTGGAAATAGCAAACTTTGTCCACTGATCAAATTGTGAGAAATCTGCAGAACTTGTCTAAACTTATGTTCAGTGACAGATTCTTTGGGGTTAATTAACAAAAGTTCTCATTGATTAGACACTGTTGGTCGTTTTACTTTCGTAGAATGTAGATTTCGTCTGTGTATAACTGAGATTTTGTTTGAAAACGAGACATTTTGTCTGTACTTGTAACGAATTACCACCTGCCTTAAGGAAGTTGTAAGAAAACCTGCCATTTGGCGCTTTATATTTATACATTTTCCCAATATTTTGTATTTCTTATTTCTACAATTTCTTTCTAATAAATGGTTTTATACATTTTGCAGAACTTCCTATTTGTAATTCGCATGGTATCTTTTGGTAGACTGATAATATTTTATGTATTTGTCTATCAGTAATGCTAGTTTGGACTGCCTAAAGAAATCTTCATTTTAACGGTGGTGTGATAAATGACTTATTATTTGGTCCGCGATTTGTTCATTATTACTGTATGGTAGATAATGATATTTATATAGTTTATCAACTTTACTTTTAAATTTCCCATTTTGATGAATATAGGTAAACAGTCATCTTCACGCCAGGTTTATCAGATGACTTTTTTCTTTTTCTTTTTTTATATGCATTATCCAGGTTTCCGAGATGTAATATTTAACCAACAAGCCAGATATTTTATCTATTTAATTACCAAATTCAGAAGATGTAGCTCTCTTATTTACTGACCAAGCTTAGAAGATGTAGTATCCTTATCCATCTATCCATCTAGTGTTAGCTTAGACACTATTATAAGCAAAGATTCCAGTATTGTTCTACAGAATACTGTAAACAATGATATTGAATCCTGATGTATTATTACCAGGAATTCAAGTCACACACTTTAATTTTTTGCATTGCATTGTATTTGTTAATGTTGTCCAAATTTGCCCTACTTTTTGGATTAAATAGACCCTTCTCTCTTAATTATAATAAAACGAAAGCTGCCGGATGAAGTATGATGCGATGTGCTTTATATTGTACACATTTGAACTTAACACCTTAAGGTTATGTATTGATAACAAATCTATTGATAAATATATATATATATTAAAACCGAGGATAACCTGTTTGTGTAGCTGTTTTTTTGTCTTGTTTTTTTAAAATTCTCTCTTCCAGTGGAACTGAAAAGTATAATTCCATCGGCATTTAACAATGACTATTTTACACGACATGATAATAATAGGCCGGGGGGGGGGGGTGACATGGTCCCCTGGTCTCTCTTTGCGCACTGCACAGAAGAAACTGCTTCATAAACATTTTAGGTGTTTCTAAGTTTTGAATGTGTATTTAATCTTGCGATCAATATGCAAATATATATTATTTATCTACTCAGGGTTTCCCATTTTAAGTCTACCGTCACTATTTGGTCAAATAGTCTCTTGGTTTAAGTTTATTGAAAACATTTTAAAAATCACTTTCTTTTAATTTCGAATTGACGTAATTATTTTAAGACATTTGTGAACTTTTATGCAGAGTATCCTAGGTAGCCTACGTATCAGCAGGGATACCAGCTCAGGTTTGATTTTGTCTCTTACTTCTTTGGAGGTGAGGGATAGAGTCCACCAATGTTAAGTGATGTTGAAATAACCACCCGCATGAAGACTTTCGTAATAATGATTGGAGGGTTTTAGCCTCACTGTTATTGGGGACCCTGGGCAAATAAAAACTAATAAAATGCTGTTACGTGACCTTTCTCAGACTTAATGTGGAGAACAGATCACGTGACATAAAAAGGAGAACACGAGGATGAAAGTAAGTTTAAAGCATTTAATAAGCTATTTACATGGCAGAACAAAGTATAAATATGAACATAATACATAATTATAGATTCTTAATTCAATTAACGTCTTTCTGGACTTGGAGAGCCGGGGAGACTTTCTGCTTATTCTTGAGTTACCTTAGTGCTAGGTGGATAATGTCCAGGTTTGCTTTAGAAGTAGTTCGGCTGGATGTAGATAAAGTTCAGGTAGAGCGACGAAAATCCATTAGAGTGAGTAGGTCGGAGTTCCGACAAAAGTATAGAGTTAAATATTTACTGTGTTTAAAATGGGCACAGTAATCAAGCCAAGGAACCATCAGAGGTGTGGCGACAACCTCTGAACGGAACGAACGGAGAAAACGGAGAGGGCGCTCAATCGGGCGTCTGCGGCTTTTATACCCGGAGTGTAAAGGAATTTTCCAGTAGGCTATGAATATTCACGAAGTCTGCGAAACACTTTGTTTGCGAGTTCCAGTTATGTAGAATGCGTGAGCGCATCTGGGATCGTAACAATCGGAAGACTCGGAGACTTGAATGGTAACTTATATTACGTAATAGGGTAGGTGAATAAGTGGGTTACATAACAATATTCTTCTGCTTAATTGTGGATATCATGTTTGATGCATCTCATCAAAACGTCAATTTACATGTCCTTTTTTGCATAACCACGTTATTTCATTACTGTGCAAGAAGGCTAGCTACGATGTATTCCCCTCTCGTACAAGAATCTCAGCGAGACTACGAGTACTTCATCTTTATCTATATCCAATCACGAGTATAGGTTATGCCAGAATACTTTTTAAGAAAAGTCAACCAGGATAGTGGAGTAACCGGCGGGGTGGGGTCCCAAGTAAATTTCTTGCTCGCCAACCCCCAAATGGCATTGGTATTCCACAGAAACTTCCAAAATTAATTAACATAAACTTGTCCAATCTGTTTGTGGGTACATGCACCAATTAAATTATGTACCTTATACTCCACATTACATATTGCATTAATACTTATATCAGCTTCACTACAGCTCATCGTCACACTATAAAATCGCAGTAGCCTCAATGAGAATATCACTGGATGAGAAATATCAGGCTGATAAGAAAATATTCATTTTGACAACAATAATATATATAATGGTGACAAACACGTATAATATGTTATAAGCTATATATCAACGTTAAATCTTGTACTGTACATTGTAACAACCGTTGGAATGTTTCAAAATGACTGAAAAAGACTTGTAATTTTATAATGATCACTTTGATAAACTTTTTGCACTGTGCCAAAGTTACATAGTTTTGTAAAGGATAATGTAATTTTTGACAAAATTACTGTGAGTGCTAATAGTAACAGCTGTACGATTTCCGTTTAAACCTTTAACTATGAATAAACATCTCATAGCATTCTAAGCATTCAGTATGACTACACACACACAGTATGAATGAAGATACACAGAATGAAACTTAGCATTCAGTATGCCTACACGCACACAGTATAAATGTATAGACATACTTAATAAAAACTTAGCATTCAGTATGACTACACACACACAGTATGAATGAAGACATACACAATGAAACTAAGTATTCAGTATGCCTACACGCACACAGTTTAAATGTAGATATAGTCTACTAAATGAAACTTAGCATTCAGTATGCCTACAGGCATGCAGGATGACTGTCAGCACATTTTGTAACTGTAAGCAAAAAACGTTCTTGTACCTTAACCGTTGATCTTTGTTAAGCCTAAATCAATAGTATGACTTTAGAGGTTCATATAACTATAATTGATTGCAATGAAATTAAATGACTTGTACTTCAACGATGATATCAAGGCGAAATAGACAAATGAATAATGTTATTTGAAAATGTTTATCTAGTCGGTACTATATGTTTCCAGATGTCCATACAGATTTGCATAACTACTAAACAATATAAATACTATTCTACGATACTCTGCAAAGTTTGATAAAATAGTTTCAAAGAAATGTTTTGAGAATTGAATTTATAAAGATCTAGTCAATAAAAAGAAGAGTAACATGATCTGTGAAATCCTTTAAAAAACGTATCAGTCATTAATTCACAGAACAAATGTTCTTTTCAAAGGATCTAGATTATTAAAAATGCATTGTGAAAAAATTGAGAGATAATATTAACAGAAAATGGAAATTTAAATACGACTTTTCAAGAAAGCGAGTAGTGATCACATCATATAGTGCAATATATTGCAGGTGCAGGATTGGCTAGTGTACACTATCTAGGGAGCACTATTTCCATGGAGACTGATACAGACATATATTGTATCTGAATATATTACACTGATGCTATTGCAAAAGAGAAAGAGGACATACAATGGTTATTATTATATGTATTCTAATGTTCGAAATCTTCACGTATACACCTGGATATGCATGAAAATATTTACATGAGATATAACTTGACGCTAATGTTTGGATGAGATTTATGTACTACATAGCTTAAAGTATAGTGAATGAAACAAAAAACATTTTAAATATCACTGAAGAGTATATTCAAATAAGAAATGAAACGCTGACCCTTCTTTGTATTCAAAATACCTTTGTTCTTGAACTAACGTGTTGGTTCAATCTCATGAACACATTTCAAGTCTAAAAGTGTAAGTTGATGTAAAATATATTTTATAAGCTCTACATTTGATTATTATGAGCGGTTTCTCTTCTGAATGTGTTTTCATTTCTATTTACATGTCTTGTAACTTGTAAACATTCCCATTTACTTGTCTCTCCATCTCTCTATAGTTTAAATGAGTCTTATCTGTTTTCGTCTCACTTTGGTCACCACCTCCCATCGTCATCCAAATATTTGTACAACTTAAGCCGGGAAAAATTATTGCTCAATCGATAATCAACATATACATTAGAATGCAATATTTTATGTCTAATATCTTATTAGTTTGCGAGGGAGGACCTCCACACTCGCCTCTGGCCTTCTGTACAGGTTCATTCCTTAAGCAATCTGTCAACCAATTTGACAGCCTGCGCACGCCACCAGTTTTATCAATTGATTCACAAAATAAGGAACGAGTCTATACTTTATGCAAGTCAACGTTATAAGTGTAGTTATTAGTGTCTCAAATGGTTGTGTAACGCTTTTATATGAAAACACTTCCAAAGGTCGATAAGGCTCGAAATAGTCTTGCGATGCACTGAATCTTCCACAACAGTTTGGTTGCTGCAAATTGTGAAGTTTTTGTGCACGATGGCTGACAATTCCTGTCACATCAGATCACGATATAATGTTCATCACTTTAGATTGTGACATAAAAACAACGGTGTTATCACTGGGAACTGATTGTTTTATTGTTCATTTTCTGTTGAAATGCCCGATATGGTTCATCAGTAACCCGTTATCGAGATGGGGGCATTCCACATCACTGCATATATTTAGACAGGTCTTCTTGCAATCATTTACTTATAAGCTGAAAAAATTGCCTGAAAAATAAAAGAAATCAATAAATTTATGCCAACATATTTTCTCGTGAGTCAATAAGTGTATCAACTAGGTCCTTAACTTCAGCTTACAAAAGGTGGCACTGTATTCTGTGCTATTAGAAATGACAACTTCGTTTAAGGAGTTCGTTCAACTAGGTACCGTCATATCAAGTACTGATAAATTTCTATTAATTTCCAAAGTTGAATCAAAACATTGTATGGTCATATGACATTATGAAACATGGTAGTCACAATCAATATCACATGAATTAATATTTTAAATTAATACAGCGAGAATTGTAGGTATCTCGGGAAAGATTATCATATCGCAATAAGTCTAAGTAACACCTTGTATCCCATATGCAATGGCGTCATTAGTTCAAATTGTTTCTGATACCTCACACCTACGACACGGATAAAGAACCATAATCATCGTTCAGTTATATTTGCAGTCCAGATGAACAAGTTGAACTGAGCTAAAATATCTAATGCGCACGCTTCTAACCCATTTAAATAAACGAAGGAATGTAGACATTAACTATTCTAAAAATAAAAATAAAGCAAACAATAAACACTCTTTTTGTACATATAAGGTTTACCTTCATCACATCATTCCCTCTTACTACTCTGATTCGTGTTGGGTATGGAATACCATATCAAAAGGTTATCCACATACTTACCCACTTGTAGGTATAACGGCTGGTTTCTTCCAAGTCCCGCTTACGAGGTCCAAAATTTGGTCGTTTCTGCTGCCGCTTCCGTCAGAGTTATATGCAACTGAAACACAACATCGATCAACAACAAGTTCGCATTTGATATCAATTATCAGTCTATCTTTCACCTTTCAAAGTCGGTATAAATGTAGCATCTATAGTCATAACAGTTATTCTAGTAACTACTGTTAGATAATTAATTAGATTGTTGGAAATACATCATATGTTACCTGTGCAATGTTTCATATCAATTTGTTTTACAATGGGAAATCGTATTATTATATTTCCATCTTATATGTCAATAACTCGTCACCTTTTAATGTGTATACAGTATGAACTGCCCTAACAGCCTATAATTGGTCGTATGGCTGTGTCTAAACCACGATGATTAAGTAACTCTCTGAAACCTAGACAAAATGTGCTATGATTATTAAAAGAAAAATACATCCAAAATGAGAAATATAAAAAAAAAACATATCCAATGCATAACGTAATATCTATACATTCTTGCGGAGGAATAACGACGCGTGCAGAGTATGCACATCTTGTACGCTATAACGTGCCTTATGTATGACATTAAATTCTTAATCGATAAAATCACCCAGGTCCCTATGATATTTCAATATTTAACTAGATTTTAATTTCAATGGTAATAATAATAAGACAGCAACATGAAAACGAATGTCATTTATAACAAATCATTTACGTAACAGTACGCGATGGACAGCTATTAAGTCTTGTCTTTGCTATTTATTGAAATGAGACTTCTCATTGAGGTGGATTGAAAAGGAATCACGCCGAATATCACAAAAATATGGATATGTCCAACTTGTATATATAGGTCTATATATATACAAGCCTGAGCCATGATGTGCAATCTTTATCAAGAGACTGTGTGTAAAGTAATTAAGCAAATTGTCCTTTCGTTCTGTTCATGAAGTTTACAAACAAAGTTTTCGAACTTGTCTAGTGTTAGCTCATTGTTTAACGCCGGTGTCTTCCAATGATAAGGTCCCCGGTTCGAGTCACTTCAAGATTAATGTATGTGTCCAGTTACAGAGTTGAAGACAATTGACAATTCATAATCATGGACGTTAAATATGAATGTAAGAGACTGACTTCGGTCAGCTTGCGGCTTTGATAAGTCAAGGATAGCTTCTCCGCTAGTTCCTGCTTGCAGGAGGATCTAAAATACATACATGCAGACATATTCCATGTTGTTCACAAATATAATTAGAATTTTGATATGAAATGATTAACTCGCAATCTACATTGTTAATGTGTAAATCAGTTAACTTCCCTTTAAATTCAGTCGTTCATTTGAAATGGAAATGTATCCTTTAATTCAGGACTTGTTGACACACAATCTTGCAAACCACCTACCCTAACAAACACAGTACCTTATGAAACGTGTTCAACTCTACACTTACTTGTAATTTTGCATTGGTCTAACCATTGGGGCTCAATTTTTTCCGGAACATTGCCTTTCAAAAATCTACAAAAATGAATGATAAATAGCGCAAAGAATAATCGGTTGCTTGAAAGTTAGGAATGCTAGCTTTCTTACTTTCCTTAGCTAATTACAAATAATATTTAAGTTAGTCATACTATGTAGCTACTAAGTAAGGCACAAGTTACTTCAAAACTGTTCATTGTGTATGCTGTTAGTTGTTGTCAATAAATTCTTTGTCACAACCAAAACTGAAGGAATCCTTATGATCAAGATATTTTATCTTACCTGATCCGATTGTTGACATTTGTGCGAATCGCCCAAGCAATAATTTTCCCGACCATTTGACTACTTTTTGCATTGACGTAGGAGATATTACGCAATTCAAAGGTGTCGACCATAGGCAACGTCAGTGACATCAGGAATTCCAATGGGCACTCTGCTCCAATAGATATTGAGTCAAAGTGTAGCTGTCAAAAAACGAATAATAATACCAATTTTAATAAAGATTCGACAAACTCATGATGGAATAACTCTCATGAAAATTGTTAAATGAGCTAATGCTGACGTATTCCTCTCACGACATGGTACTACAATTCGTAATTGGTTTGCATTACAATGTGCGTCTATATTGTGTGTTATTCACAACTTCATCATATATGCACTGATCGATAACCGGTATCTAGGTGAATCAAAGCATTGCTGAAAATAAATGAGATTACTCGTCAGTTTAACTATTCTCTGCATGCAAGATTTACAATTACAGAGATGGTCAATAAAATCAACAGCATACTAATTCCAACTTAAACCAACATTTGCTAAAAAAAATATTAAAAAAAACCTCTACAATGATTACAAAGGTATAAGCAAATATATTTTAAAGTGATATTATGCTGAGAGTTACGTTAGATGGTGACTTATTTTCTTTATATGTAATGTCAAAAACGACACACATACCCAATTGAAAGACACACAAAGTCATTCCTTCTAATTGTTCACTATTAACAAAATAAACCTCTCTTTCCAGTGTGACAAAAACATATGACACATTACAGGGGCCATTTGACCTGCATTTCTAGACTAGCTGAATTAATATTATATTAGATTTTCTAGACTAGCCGTATATAAATTATATTAGATTAAAAGAAGTCATCTAGATAGATATGAAAAAGCATTGGGCCGCAAGGAGGCCTGTTTTGCTTATCTTAATACACGTCTATAAACGGTACTAGCCGATTCGCCGACAAGGATACGGATTCACCGGTTGTATAATTATTTCAAGGTAATGATCCGTTAAATTTTACTTTTCACTTCCTTATCGTGAAGGACAGGTCATAATTTAATCGCGCATTTGTTGTGTGTAGAGAAGAAGTTATCCAAACCAGCAAACTTTCCTGACACAACCCAGTTAATTCTTTGTATGTCCAAGCCTTTACAACTATTTTATTATATGGATGAAACATGCCTTTGACAGAAAGGGTTGTGTACTACTTATACAGAATGCTATTCAATACCAGTTTACATTAAATATAAAGTTACAAAAGGTCTTCACGGTTACTACATATTTATATCATTTCTGAACACGGACTCCGCAGCAGATTTGTGTAGAACAAATTTTAGCAGTAGCTTCGAACTGCTTGTAAAAGTATAAAAAACTGTCACTGTGGTCCAAGTCTAA
The DNA here is from genome assembly GCF_037975245.1 of Apostichopus japonicus. Classification (NCBI taxonomy): domain Eukaryota; kingdom Metazoa; phylum Echinodermata; class Holothuroidea; order Aspidochirotida; family Stichopodidae; genus Apostichopus; species Apostichopus japonicus. Next base: position 18,184,608 of record NC_092572.1, read on the forward strand.
GACACCACTCCCTACCCGCAAAATTTTGTACTTTTAATATGAAAAATGTTATCTATGAAACTGGCAATGCATTTTTTAGGCAGTGATTAAATTTAAAATAAACAATATCAGAGATAAGTAGCGGGAATTGTTCGTAATATATACGATGAATTAACACGTTAAATTCTATGGCATTACACCAACACTGAATCAAATACACGGTTATGTAAGTATCGAAGGATTGCCGAGTTCCAATGGGCTCCTGTGAAATTTCAAGGGTTAATCAAGTTGGCACTAAACAGCCGAGATGATAACATTTGAGAAATCAAATGCGTTGAAAGATAATCAAACGTTACAAAAAATAAACAAGTTAACATTAGTGGGTGTAAATTACCCTCCGCTGACAACTGTCACTTGATTTCAAGTTATTCTGACCAGTTTGTATCAATTAAGCCTTTTTGGTGACTTGATGGGAATGACTTCTTAATACATATGTGGATAAAAAAGTTACTTAAACTTACATTTGAACGTAAGCACTTTCCCATAAACAGTTTAAAAGCATTTTGATGATATCGCTCATCTAAACGCACAACCTTCATCATAGAATGTGACGTATAGTTCTGCAAAAGAGTCGACGGTTCGACAGATTCTGCATTAAGGTGAATATCAATAATATCCTCAACGTTTTCCGATTCGTACATGCAATCTGTTAATGTATTCCAACATTCATTTGTCAATAAGAACTTCAATACTTCTTCTCTCTTTCTAGTTGTAGAAATACCGCATATAAATTGCAAAATTCTGGAAGTTCTTTTATTTTCTTCTGTCTTGTTGGTTTTTAAAGTTTCTAAGATCTTCTGTAAAGCGTCTAAATCCTCTGAAACAATGTAGTCCGCAATACAAAACTCTTGAATATAATCATGAGAGAACACATTGTAGTCTGATTTTGACACGCCAACACTATGCAACGCCTTGATTGGTTTGATATATCCAATTGATTGAGCCATTTCTAATTCATTAGCTTTAAGACGTGCTTTCTTCAAATCAAAGTTTATAATCGATTCACCTATTTCTAAATCATAATTTAAAGATGCTTTCGCGAGTTTCATACGTAACGGTAATAGCTTACTTAACATAGTTTCATTACCCTGCTTCTCCAGGAACCTTCTGTCGAGGCAAGTAATGATTGAACTAACTAATGAAGACATCTTGTTCATGTTCAACTCATTGATTGCCCCATTGATTTGGAGTAGCTTTGACATTATGATATGAATAAACATAACAATAAACATCGGTGTGCCTCTGAAGATTTGCACTAAATCATTTTGGTCTACGGTAGAAATTGTTTTCTCTATTTTCTTTGAATAATTTTTTTCACTTGTTTCGTTATATTTTGGAACGCCTGATGAATTATTTAAACCATCTTTGTAAATTATTCTTTTCTCACATGGCTTCAATCTTTTGTAATATTCCAATGTTTTACCGACGTATTTTTTTATTTCGTCTGCATTGAATCCTAAAATCTCCACTTCAACGTATGGTTTTCCGATAATGTACTTTGACTGATCTATCTTACGTGATGTAACCCATAACCTCAGATGTGGGTATTGATTCAACATGGACTCGTTCAATAAACGTTTTAATGAAATATCACCAGCTGAGACAACATGTGTACTGCTAGTATTTTCTTGTTGGCTTATTTCGTCTAATCCATCCAGCAGTAGATGGCATTTCCTTTCCAGTATAATGTCACACAGTTGTTCACGTGAGATATTCACATCTTCTGGCAAAGTTTTATGTAATTGTTCTCCAATACCGGCATTAATGTCGATTCCTGTCAGTGGCAGGATGAAAAGCATTTCTTTTTTCTTGTCATTTAGTTTCTTCTTTGACCACTGACAGGCTAGATACTGACGAAGCGTTGTCTTTCCATGACCAATATCTGCAATAAACAACGCCCTCTTTATTTTTTGAGAGACCTTTGGGTCGAGCAATGATTTGCTTGTCTTGGTTTCTGTGGGTCTATTCGGATAAGTAACATTGCAAACAGTGTCAGTGTAGAGTTCATCGATGAGAACCTTCTCTCCCCATGGCAGTGGTTTTATGTAGCTCATCGACTGATATCGATCTTGAAGATGTTTTATCAACTTTTCCATTTCTCCTTGAAACAAGAACAGTCACAAAAGAAAATTTGATAGGTTTAGTCTTAATTTTCATCAACATTATAGCGAAGAGAATAACTTTTAAATATTTGTTAAACATTGGTTACAACAAATTGATAATTTTTTTTAGAAATGTTTTCGTTTTCGAAAATAGGATTTGAATTAGTCATGTAACATCATTTACATACTTATACGCGATTTTTGAAGCATTTCCTTAAAAGGACGATCCCCTGTTGTCGATTGTCTTGTCTTTACATGTTAAGAGAAAACTACAATTATCAATACTGAATCATGCACTAAATACCTTTTGATAAATGTGATGAATGTTTGAGTAGAGGTTTTGTTGAATTCTGTGGACGATAGAAACATGACACTTAAAAGTTGGAAATGATAGTCTTTTCTGCAAAAATAAATCAATGTAACTAGTAAAATCTGGCAATATATGGATTGTTAATATCTATCAACATTTTTTCTAGTGGTTTTTGCGTATAGTATATTTTTAACATTGTAATAAAGCAATGTTCTAATAGCACAAGGAATGGTTGTTGAAAATTTAAATATCATCATATAAATAGTTATTACTATATTGATATTGCCTACTATATTGATAATGCACACTATATTCATATTGCCTACTATATTAATATTGCATACTATATTGATATACGCACTATATTGATATCACACATTATATTGATATTACACACTTTATTGATATTACAAACTATATCGATTTACAC